>NW_027361738.1:87855000-88455000 GCF_039654945.1 Dendrobates tinctorius | reverse complement strand
CAGAATCAGACCCTGATGAAACTCCGGTGCCCCTTCCCGCATAATATACCACCTTACACGGTGAAACAGAGTAAGGTGCACATGAAATTGAAGAGGAGGTGATGGATGACCCAGTTGTTGACCCAGATTGGCATCCATTGGGGGAAGAGAGTGCCGCTGCCTACAACTCAGAAGAGGAGGAGGAGGATTTGCAGAAGGCAACGACATCGCAACAGCTGTTATCTGGCATGACCGTAGCAGTCCAAAAACATGTGACAAAAATCAAAAGAGTTGCAGGACAGCTTGGCCAGACGGTCAAATTAGCACAGCGTGCAAGGTCTCAAAATGTCTTCCATAGTAGGAAGAGTGCAGTGTGGCACTTTTTGAACAAAATCTTAATGATCAGGCAAAAGTTATCTGTAAGAAGTGCGCAAAGACCTTTAGCCAAGGGAAAAATCTGAGAAATTTGAATACAAGTTGCATGATTAGACATTTAACCACCATGCACTTGCAAGCGTGGACGGACTACCAAACCTCACGTACCACATGTGCACCTGTTCCGAATGAAGGTAGTCAGCAATGCTACATCGCTTCCCCCACTGTAAGCCCACCAGTTAGCACACCACCAGCAGCAAATGTCGAGGTGTCGTCGCAAGGGCAAAGCAGTCATGGAATCACAATGTTATTGCTATGAAAGACTGAATCTAGGCCATCAGCAACACCACCAACACCATCACCATCACCAACCCTCTCTCAGTCCGCCATGTCCACCGCTAGTTCCACCATATGCAGCTCTCAAGTCCAGCTCACCCTAAAAGAGACTCTCAGTAGGACAAGAAAGTACTCATCCTCTCATCCGCATACACTGGCTTTGAACGCCCACATTGCCAAACTAATCTCGTTAGAGATGATGCCCTACCGGTTGGTAGAAAGCAAAGCTTTCCACGAGCTCATGGCCTACGCAGTACCACGCTATGACCTACCCAGTTGGCACTTTTTTTCGCAAAAAGCCATCCCAGCCCTCCACGTGCATGTGAAAGACCGCATTGTCCATGCACTCAAGCAATCGGTGAGTGGAAAGGTGCACCTCACAACAGATGCATGGTCCAGTAATCATGGCCACGGCCGTTATGTGTCCATCACTGCGCACTGGGTCAATGTGGTGGATGCAGGGTCCACAGGGGACAGCGGCGGTGGGACAGTGCTGCCTAGCCCACGGTATAGGAAACAGTTGGCTGTAGGCGTTCGACCCTCCTTCTCCTCCAGAAGCGAAAGCTCGTCCACAGAGCGCAGTCGCACGAGCACTCCATCCGCAGCTGCCAGTGTTGCACACGAGTTGTCCCACTATCGAACAGCTAGTGGTAAGCGTCAGCAGGCTGTGATGAAGATGATGTGTTTGGGCGACAACAGACACACCGCGGAGGTACTGGCCGACTACTTGCAGCGACAAACTGAGTCATGGCTAGGCAGTCTACATCTTGAGGCAGGCAAGGTAGTTAGTGATAACGGACGGAATTTTGTGGCAGCCATAGCCCTTTCAAAACTCAGACACATACCATGCCTGGCTTACACCTTGAACCTGGTGGTGCAGTGCTTCCTCAATAATTATCCGGAGTTAACACCCCTGCTCCATAAGGTGCGAAGACTGTGCTCGCACATCCGCCGGTCACCCCTACACTCCAGTCGTATGCAGAAGCTGCAGCGATTGCTCCACCTTCCCAAGCACCGCCTAATTATCGACGTTGCAACAAGGTGGAACTCCACCCTGCACATGGTTCAGAGGCTGTACAAACAGAGGCAGGCTGTAATTCATTTGTGGGAGGATACACGGGCAGGCAGTTTGCAGGCAGACATGGAGTTGTCTGGTGTGCAGTGGTCGAAGCTGAAAGACCTCTGTTAAGTCCTTCAGTGTTTTGAGTAATGCACATGGCTGGTAAGCGCAGATGACGCCATCATAAGCATGAGCGTCCCACTTATGCGTCTGCTCATGCAAACTTTGACGCACATTAAGGAGCAGGCATCTGCAGCCGAGGAGGAAGAGGAAGAGGGAAGCCTTGATGACAGTCAGCCATTGTCTGCTCAGGGAAGTCTCATGGACGAGGTGGAGGAAGAAGAGGAGGAGGAGGAGGATTATGGGGATAATTATTTTGGGGAGGAGGATGCTTCTCAGGGGGCATGAAAAAATGTTGGCGTGGCAAGGTCAGGTACAGGGTTTGTGCATGACTGGAGGGATGTTGATTTGCCAGAAAGTGCTCCTCCACCCAGCACTCGCAGTGCATCATTGACACCTGGAACATTGGCCCACATGTCTGATTATGCCTTGCAGATCCTAAAAAGGGACCACCGCATTGCCAAAATGATGAACGATGACGACTACTGGTTGGCCAGCATCCTGGATCCACGCTATAAAGGCAAATTCCAAAACATCATGCCACAGGAGAACCTAGAGCTAATATTGGCTAACAAACAAGCAACTCTGGTTAACCGCTTGGTGGGGCATTCCCAGCACACAGCGGCGGTGATGTTTTTCCAACGAGCCGTAGGAGGCAACAAGGAAGAGGTGTTCGTGGTGCACACAGCCAAAGTGGCGTTGGACACAGGCGTTTCATGACCATGGTGTGGACTGACTTTTCAAGTACCGCTCACACGACTGGTTATACTGCATCGATCGAAAGTGACAGGAGACAGCAGTTGTGAACTATGGTAACAAACTACTTCTTGTCCCATATCGATGTTCTCCCTCACCGGTCATTCCCCTTTGACTATTGGGCCTGTAAACTTGAAACCTGGCCTGAATTGTCACAATATGTCTTACAGGAGCTTGCTTGCCCTGCTGCTCCAATTCGTTATCTGAACGAGTCTTCAGTGCTGCTGGATCAATCCTGACAGAAAAAAGGACCCGTCTGTCGACCCAAAATGTTGATGATCTAACCTTCATTACAATGAACCATGCATGGGTTTCAAAGGATTTTGTCCCACCCTCCCCTGCTGTCACGTAGGTTGCCAGAAAAATGGCTTGCTTTTGTCCTCTTCTTCCGCAAACTTCTCCAATTACTCCATTTGCAGCTGCTGAATATCCAACATCAACATATGCCATTTTTTCTACCTCCCTAACTGGGCTGACTCCTCCCACAGGGCCGGGGTCACCACGAGGCACACACACCCGTGCGAGTGCCATTGCTCTGGACAGGTGGGTGGGCACACTCTTTGGCAAAGGCACTGGCACAAGGTCCCTCATAGTAGAATCAAGTGTCTCTGACGGTGGGGGTGCACACCGGCCGTCAGACACACCGGCGTACTAAGAGGGGCCCTGTGCCAGTACCGCCGCCCATGAGTGGGCCCCCCCTGCTTGCTCAGGGCACCAGCACTTGACTTACCTCTCCCTGCTCCACTACTTTGTAGTCTGGCCTGTTAAATTCTTCACTGGGACTGCCAATACAAATTTGGTGAAATGATAGATGATGATTAAGAGGTAGGTATGCCCTGTCCTGCTGGGCTCTATCTTCAGATAATCAATGGCTTCCATTTGTTATGGACGTCGACTCACAATGAGATGCAGTGGTGGTTTATCATCAGCTTTCACGGTTTTCCGACTCACAGACGTGTGACATTCCTGCCCACATTTTTAAATGTGTCCTCTCATGCCAATCTAATAGAATCGCCTACGGCCTGTGGCTTGTGTCTTTTGCACTCCAAAGTTACCTGACAGATCATGATAGGCAGTGAGGGCAATGTCTACATCTATCCCTGTGATCACAATTTGATGGAGATGAGTAACGGTGATGGGTTCCACGTTACTGTGATACAGCAAACCTTTCTTCACAAGAACTGTTTTCACTGTCTCCACAGACAAAGTAATTGAGGGTCAGCATCGCCTCTGAGAATTCTCCCGGGAGTTTTTACCGTGATTAGTAATTCCAAAATTTCTGCAATCAGTCGACTTTCTGTCTGTACTTGTATCCATCTCCTTTCCTCTTGAGTAGAGTCTGGACTGTCTTACTGAGACTGAAATATATATGAAGATTGAAAAAATACCCCAACAGTGTATACTTGTGTACGCTTCGAATACATAACCCCTTTTAACTTTTGTCTAAACCATACTGCGGCTGTGAGTGTCTTTGTCGGACTCTGGAAATATACACGCAGATTTTTAATGTTTAAACTATTCTATATATACCTGCTATCCAGTGATACTGTACCCTTTCTCAACTTTGTACAATCACGTCAAATCCATACTGGGCCTGAGACCCTCTGAGTCTGCCTCCTGATATATAGACATAGGTTTTTAATGTTTAAACTATGCTATATATACCTTTTATCCGGTGATACTATACCCTTTCTCAAAGTAATTGAGGGTCAGCATCACCTCTGAGAATTCTCCCGGAAGTTTTTACAGTGATTAGTAATTCTAAAATTTCTGCAATCAGTTGACATTCCGTCTATACTTGTATCCATCTCGTTTCCTCTTGCGGAGAGTCTGGACTCTCTTTCTGAGACTGAAATATATATGAAGATTGAAAAATACCCCAACAGTGTATACTGGTGTACTGTTAAGAATGGGTCGCCGAGGAAAAAAAAAACAACACAAGCTAAGCCTCAGAAAACCAGAGAGGTTGGTAACTATGCGGACTGCAGATCCCTGATTCTAACTCACAACTAGCAGCAGTCGTGGAAGGTTCCTACGTTGGTCCTAGAGACCTCGTCACAACCGGAGAGCTAAATAAGCCTAAAGCAGGAAAAGAGGAAAACTAACTGCCCCAGAGCAGACCCCAAAGGAAAGACAGCCCCCCACATGTATTGACGGTGTTACAAGATGAAAACACATACAAAGGCAGGAAAATAGGCTGAGCAAACGATGGGGCCAAACTAACTAGAAAGGACAGGAAAGGAAAGACACTGTCTGCAATCTGCCAAACACCCTACCAAAGATAATGTCCAACACATCTGATAGCAAAATTAACCCTGAAGTCACTAGACTTCTCCCACTATATCAGCAAATACAGATAAATAAGAGTGGAAATTCAGCACAGCCCAGCCGGGCTGATTGACCCCACAAAAAACTGAATTGACCAACAAGAGCAAGTGTGAACATTAGCAAAAACAAACTTAACTTGAGAAGACTGGAACAGAGCTGAGTCCAAGACCTGAGAAGCAGACTGAATCACCAGCACCAGGATAGGGCGTCGGCTGTCTTATATCCAGTCTGATACTCCAGAGATCCAATCGTTATCCTTCCTCACCAGGTCGCAGATCACTACCAATTAAACCAAGCTCACTACCTCCTGTCACCACCAGAGGGAGAACGGAAGGAGAACTCTCAACTGGTGGGGTGTACGGTGTGGAGCAGAGCCGGGTCTGTATGGGGTGTACAGAGAGGAGCCGCATGTGTACGAGGTGTACGAAGCAGAGCTGGAGGTGTACGGAGCGGAGGTGTGTACAAGGTCTACGGAGCGGAGCAGTGTGTTTATGAGGTGTACGGAGCGGAGCCAGAGGTTTACGGAGCGAAGGTATGTACAAGGTCTACGGAGCGGAGCCGTGTGTGTACGAGGTGTACGGAGCGGAGCAGAGCCGGGTGTGTACGAAGCGGAGCCGGAGGTGTACGGAGCGGAGGTGTGTACAAAGTCTACGGAGCGGAGCCGTGTGTGTACGAGGTGTACGGGGTGGAGCAGAGCCGGGTGTGTATGGGGTGTACGGAGCGGAGCCGCGTGTGTACGAGGTGTACGAAGCAGAGCCGGAAGTGTACGAGGTGTACGGAGCGGAGGTGTGTGCAAGGTCTACGGAGCCGAGCAGTTTGTGTATAAGGTGTACGGAGCGGAGCCGGAGGTGTATGGAGCGGAGGTATGTACAAGGTCTACGGAGCGGAACCATGTGTGTATGAGGTGTACGGAGCGGAGCCGGATGTGTGCGAGGTGCACGGAGTGGATCAGAGCCGGATCATGGAGCCCTGTGTATACAAAGTGTACGGATCTGAGCCTTGTGTTTACGGAGCGGAGCAGATCCAGGTGTGTACGGAATGAAGCCGCGTGTGTGCGGGGTGTACGGAGCGGAGTGGAGCTGCTTATGTATGGAGCGGATCCGCGTGTGTACGAGGTGTATGGAGCAAAGTCGCATGTGTTCAAGGTTTACGGAGTGGAGCCATGTGTGTACAAGGTGTACAGAGCGTGGCCACGTGTGTACAAGGCGTACGGCGCAGAGTCGCATGTGTACGAGTTTTACGGAGCGGAGCCATGTGTGTACTGAGTGGAACCATGTGTGCGCGAGGTGTACAGAGCGGAGCCGTGTGTGTACGAGGCATACAAAGCTGGACCGTGTGTGTATGAGGCGTGCGGAGCCATGCGTGTACGAGGTGTATGGTGGGGAGCATTCATACCTCCCAACTGTCCCGTATCCAATGGGACAGTCCCGATTTTGAGAGAGAGTGACTGCCCCAGCTGGAAGCTTACTTTTCCCGCGGACACAGGAGTACGCGGCGGAGCCCCGAGGAGCACTTTAAAACTCGCACGTGACGTTCTACCGAAAGTGACGTGCTGGAAGCTGACCGGAAATGAGGTAATTTCGAGAGGAGATTGTGACGGAACCATGGAGGTACGTCAGAGAATGCTTCAGATCACCGTGTCCTCCTCCGACAGCGTGGACAGTGGGATTGCCTTGGAATCGGGGATGCCGGCCATGTGAACAGATCATGATATGTCCTGCATCGGGAGGCTCAGGTGGGTATTACATTGGGAGCCGGGCTGCTATAGTATCTTTATACAATACTTGCAGAAGAGCCTGGCGCTGCCTGGGCATAGTAACTAACTGTGGTTAGTTATAGCAAATTATAATTATCCTCCATCCCATAGTCGAGTGCCCATATACCCATCATACATATCCTCCATCCCATAGTCGAGTGCCCATATACCCATCACACGTCCTCCATCCCATAGTCCCATGCCCATACACCCATCATACATATCCTCCATCCCATAGTTCCGTGCCCATATACCCATCATATATATCCTCCATCCCATAGTCTCGTGCCCATATACCCATCATACATATCCTCCATCCCAGACTCCCGTGCCCATATACCCATCACACATCCTCCATCCCATAGTCCCATGCCCATATACCCATCGTACATATTCTCTATCCCATAGTCCCATGCCCATATACCCATCATACATATCCTCCATCCCAGACTCCCGTGCCCATATACCCATCACACATCCTCCATCCCATAGTCCCATGCCCATATACCCATCGTACATATTCTCTATCCCATAGTCCCATGCCCATATACCCATCATACATATTCACCATCCCATAGTCGAGTGCCCATATACCCGTCATACATATCCTCCATCACATAGTCCAGTGCCCATATACCCATCACACATCCTCCATCCCATAGTTCCATGCCCATATACCCATCATACATATTCACCATCCCATAGTCGAGTGCCCATATACCCATCACACATCCTTCATCTCATAGTCCCATGCCCATATAACCATCACACATCCTCCATCCCATAGTCCCGTGCCCATATACCCATCATACATATCCGCCATCCCATAGTCCCGTGCCCAAATACCCGTCATACATATCCTCCATCCCATAATCCAGTGCCCATATACCCATCACACATCCTCCATCCCATAGTCCCATGCCCATATACCCATCATACATATTCACCATCTCATAGTCGAGTGCCCATATACCCATCACACATCCTTCATCTCATAGTCCCATGCCCATATACCCATCATACATATCCGCCATCCCATAGTCCCGTGCCCATATACCCGTCATACATATCCTCCATCCCATAATCCAGTGCCCATATACCCGTCATACACATCCTCCATCCCATAGTCAACCATTATGATATCATAATGAGCAGCGGCGGGGCTTGCAACCTATGATGAAATCAGCGTCACCATGGCAACCATTGTGACATCATAATGAGGGGCGGGGCTTGATACACACACACTGTTTCCCCAGTAGGCAAATAGGGGCATTTTGACATCATAATGAGGGGCGGGGCTTGATGCGTACACACTTTTTCCCCCAGTATGTAGATAGGGGCAAAATTGTTTGGTGAATTGGAACACGCGGGGTTAAAATTTCACCTCACAACATAGCTTAGGACGCTCTCGGGGTCCAGACGTGTGACTGTGCCAAATTTTGTGGCTGTAGCTGCGACAGTTCGGATGCCTATCCCGGACATACACACATACAAAGCATATACGTAAGCCTCAGCACCAGTATATACAGTTAGGTCCATATATATTTGGACAGAGACAACATTTTCCTAATGTTGGTTCTAGAGTCTAGACATTACCACAATTAATTT
The DNA here is from genome assembly GCF_039654945.1 of Dendrobates tinctorius. Classification (NCBI taxonomy): domain Eukaryota; kingdom Metazoa; phylum Chordata; class Amphibia; order Anura; family Dendrobatidae; genus Dendrobates; species Dendrobates tinctorius. The sequence continues at coordinate 88,446,682 of NW_027361738.1, read as the reverse complement.
TAAACAAAACAATTCAGATCCAGTTGAAGTTCAGACTTTCAGCTTTCATTTGAGGGTATCCACATTACAATTAGATGAAGGGTTTAGGAGTTTCAGCTCCTTAACATGTACCACCCTGTTTGTAAAGGGACCAAAAGTAATTGGACAATTGACTCCAAGGCAATTTCATGAACAGGTGTGGGCAATCCCTTTGTTATGTCATTCTCAATTAAGCAGATAAAAGGCCTGGAGTTGATTTGAGGTGTGGTGCTTGCATTTGGAAGGTTTTGCTGTGAAGGAAACATTCGGTCAAAGGAGCTCTCCATGCAGGTGAAACAAGCTACCCTTAAGCTGCAAAAACAGAAAATTCCCATCCAAGAAATTGCTACAACATTAGGAGTGGCAAAATCTACAGTTTGGTACATCCTGAGAAAGAAAGAAAGCACTGGTGAACTCATCAATGCAAAAAGACCTGGGCGCCCACGGAAGACAACAGTGGTGGATGATCGCAGAATAATCTCCATGGTGAAGAGAAACCCCTTCACAACAGCCAACCAAGTGACCAACACTCTCCAGGAGGTAGGCGTATCAATACCCAAATCTACCATAAAGAGAAGACTGCATGACAGTAAATACAGAGGGTTCACTGCACGGTGCAAGCCACTCATAAGCATCAAGAATCAAAGGCTAGACTGGACTTTGCTAAAAAACATCTAAAAAAGCCAGCACAGTTCTGGAAGAACATTCTTTGGACAGATGAAACCAAGATCAACCTCTACCAGAATGATGGAAAGAGAAAAGTATGGCGAAGTCGTGGTACAGCTCATGATCCAAGCCATACCACATCATCTGTAAAACACGGCGGAGGCAGTGATGGCTTGGGCATGCATGGCTGCCAGTGGCACTGGGTCACTAGTGTTTATTGATGATGTGACACAGGGCGGAAGCAGCTGAATGAATTCTGAGGTATTCAGAGCCATACTGTGTGCTCAGATCCAGCCAAATGCAGCCAAACTGATTGGTTATTGTTTCATACTACAGATGGACAATGACCCAAAACATAAAGCCAAAGCAACCCAGGAGATTATTAAAGCAAAGAAGTGGAATATTCTTGAATGGCCAAGTCAGTCACCTGATCTCAACCCAATTGAGCATGCATTTCACTTGTTAAAGAATAAACTTCAGACAGAAAGGCCCACAAACAAACAGCAACTGAAAACCACCGCAGTGAAGGCCTGGCAGAGCATCAAAAAGGAGGAAACACAGCATCTGGTGATGTCCATGAGTTCAAGACTTCAGGCAGTCATTGCCAACAAAGGGTTTTCAACCAAGTACTAGAAATGAACATTTTATTTACAATTATTAAATCTGCCCAATTACTTTTGGTCCCTTTAAAAACAGGGTGGCACATGTTAAGGAGCTGAAACTGCTAAACCCTTCATTCAATTTTAAAGTGGATACCCTCAAATGAAAGCTGAAAGTCTGAACTTCAACTGCATCTGAATTGTTTTGTTTAAAATTCTTTGTGGTAAGGTCTAGAACCAAAATTAGAAAAATGTCCCTGTCCAAATATATATGGACCTAACTGTACATCAGCACCTGTATAATACACAGGTGCTGGGGCTGATGTATATACAGGTGCTGGCGGGGGTGATGTATATACTGGTGCTGACTTGAGGCTGATGTATATATGGGCTGCATGTATATACATCACTGATCAGCCTCTAGTCAGCACCTATATATACACATCAGAACCTGTATATACATCAGCCCCAGCACCCGTATATACACCAGCCCCAGTACCTGTATATACATCAGCCCCAGCACCCGCATATACATCTGCCCCAGCACCCGTATATACATTAGCCCCAGCACCCTTATATACATCAGCCCCAGCACTCGTATATACATCAGCCCCAGCACTCGTATATACATCAGCCCCAGCACTCGTATATACATCAGCCCCAGCACCTGTATATACATCAGCCCCAGCACCCTTATATACATCAGCCCCAGCACCCGTATATACATCAGCCCCAGCACCCGTATATACATCAGCCCCAGCACTCGTATATACATATGTATATACAGTAGTCTAAATGTGATATATATTCAGCAGTATGTAACATAATATAGTATAATACTGTCAATTATAATGTAGAGTTGTGTGTATATAGTGTAGAGCTGTTCATATAGTATGTTGCTGTGTATATAGTGTGGAATCCACACTATATACACTGCCCTATCTTTACACTATACAGTATATACACAGCACCACTCTATATTCCTTACCACGGTATATATTGTGGAGCTGTATACATTGTGTATACTCCTCCTGTCCTGCATACATGGTGTAAATATAAGTATCTGCTCTAAGTGTGTGTATCTATGAAAATAAAAAGCGCTCCGATGAATTGTGCAAAGTGGTGGACTCTTTATTAGCCCATGTGACAAAGTTTTGGATCTATAACAGATCATTTCTCTGCTATGGAATTTAAATATTACCACGTGGGCTAATAAAGAGTCCTCCACTTTTCTCTTATTTAGTCAATTAAACGTTGTGCTGATTATTTTCTTTTTATAAATGCCTTTGATTTACGGGTGTGTGTCCTAAAAGCAATTCACCCACTGCTTAATATTTGGTGGTGCTCAATTATGACACATATCAAGGCTGACATCACCACCCGGCAAAAGCAGGCAATTGCCGTCGGGGACTTGGCATGCTATGGGGCTCGTAAGTAGGGGCTCCGATGCCAGCGCTGACACAGTGGAAAACAATGATGAGTGAGGGAGCCATCTGCTGATGCTCGCTCTCTCATCTTTCCCCCTCTGCGTCTGAGCTTTGTGATGTCTTAGTGCAGAGGGTGCAATGACATCACTACAGCGAATCATCTATGCCAAGCAGTGCAGAGGATCAGAATACATTGAGGAAACCAGAGCAGTGGGGACAGGGAGAAGTATTATATGGGGCCCATTGTACTGTATGAAGTAATATATGGGGCCCATTATACTGTTTGAAGTAATATACAGTATGAGGGCCCATTATACTGTATGGGCCATTATATGGGGCCCATAAAACTGTATGCAGTAATGTATGGGGCCCATAATAGTGTATGGAGCATTATATGGGCTCATTGTACCATATGGAGGAATATGTGGGGTCCATTGTACTGTATGGAGCAATATATGGGGCCATTATACTGTATGGAGCATTATGTGTTGCCCATAATACTGTATGGAGGACTATGTGATGCCCATAATACTGTATGTAGGACTATGTTGTGCACATAATATTATGAAGGACTATGTCGTTCCCATAATACTGTATGGAGGACTATGTGGTGCCCATAATACTGTATGGAGGACTATGTGGCGCCCATAGTACTGTATGGAGGTCTATGAGGTGCCTATAATACTCTATAGAGGACTATATGGTGCCCATAATACTGTAAAGAGGGCTATGTGGTACCAATAACAATGTATGGAGGACTAAGTTGTGCACATAATACTGTATGGAGGGTTATCCAAATTCGGAAGTTCTCCCCTATCTTTTGGATAGGGGATGACTTTCTGTTTGTTGTGGATCTGACCGCTGGGACCCCCATGATCCTAGGAAACGTAGCTTTGAAAAGCACCATGTAAATGGAGCTGTGGTCCAATCATTCGCACAGTGACACCATTAACATGTGGCTCTTTAAATAACTCCTTTAATAGAGTGATGAGGGGACGACAAAGTATAGCAAAAATTCACTGATCGGGGCTGGTGAGTGTTATAATTTGTGGGCTGGTGGGGTTTGTGTGGCAGGGCTGCTTTTTTGTCCCAGTTCGGCCCTGGTTTCCGGAGTGTAATGTAGACGCAAATATATGTTTAAGTCCCTGCAGAAGTCAAAAATTTGAAAAACCAATGAAAAATATTTGAAAAATGTATGTAAATAATTTCAAATCAATCTACTTTTTCCCGGAATGTTATCAGATCTAAAATATAAAAAAATTAGCGTACTTTGCATGGTTGCATTCATAATTGTCCAAACTAATGAAATATTATAATATTTATCCATAATGGTGAACTGCAAAAGAAACGAAAAAAAATGAAATAGCAGAATTGTCGTTTTTTGGTCACTTCGACCAGAAAGGCATATGGATCCCAAGATAGTAAAGACAAAACTACAGTTGGTATCAGAAAAACCCCAAGCCCTCACATAATTCTATCAACCCAAGACTAAACATTTTAGAGCTCTTGGAAAGCAAGAAGGAAAAATAGAATTGAAGAGAGGCCCAATGGGAATCTGTCACCCAAGGGCATGAGTGGGGTGTGCACCAGTCACCCACACAGTATGAGGACCCCACTGCTTCCCACTCAATATAATGGCCCTCACATCCCCCCTTTCATTATCATGGTCCCCACATCACTTCACACTTTATGAAGGCCCCACACAGCACCTCACACAGTATAGTGGTTGGCATATCCCCTCACGTAGTAGACTAGGCCATTATTTTAAAGTAGGATGCTGGTGAGGTCTTCATGCTGAGTGGGCCATTATACTGAGTGGGGAGACGTGAGAGCCATTTTACTGTGTGAGCGCTATCAAAATGTGTTAGTGGCTGTGGGGAACCATCACACTGTGTGATGGGCTATGGGCGCCACTATAATGGGTGAGGTGCTGTGTGAGGCCACCATAAAGTGTGAGGGGTTGTGGGGGCCATGATACTGAATGAGTGGAAGAGGGGCCCTCATTTTGAGTGGAGGGCTGTGGGGGGGCTTCATTCTGTGAGGGGGCGCTGATACTAATTAAGCGGCTGTGGGGCCATCATACTGAATGGGCTGTGGGGATCTTCACTTTGAGAGTGGGCTGTTGGTTTCACCATACTAAACGAGGGTTGTTATACTGCGTGGAGATCATCATAGTGACAGGACATCATGCTGTGTGGAGGCCATGATACTGTTTATGTATGGAGGAGGCGACCATAACTATATCATGCTATGGGGGAACACTATAGGGGCGTCATGCTATGGCGGTATTATATTTTGTTGCTCGCACTGCGGGGACATCACAATGTAAGTGTGAAGTGACTCTGTTGGAGCGATTCACTGTGGGAATATCAAAATCCGTGTGTGTGGGGGTAGGGGCATTACTATAAACATGTTTTATAATGGCCATAAAAGGAGTATCGCTGATGAGCACAATAAGGGGCTTCAGTTGGAAAATAATTGCTGCTTATGTGTCATAATACATGTCCTTCTCCTGGTTGATGAAGGTTGGGACATTGCCGAATATGTATATGTATGTGTGTGTGTTGCGTTGCGTTTAAATATATATTATGTGTATATTTTTATGTAGGGTGTGAGGGAGTGGGGGCAAGTAGAATGGCTGCCTGGAATCATATGATGACACAGTTCCCAGAACACCGCCCCCTATCAGTGGAACTGAAAGAAAATCCAATAATGCCACCAAATGTTTGAAGATTTTATCCTCAGCATTAGAATATATGGTTAGATGTATCTTTCTATACAGAATGAGAAGATAAAGGAAACTGTAAGAAAAAGATTAAATGTGATATAATGTCATAAGATGAGAATTGGAAATAGGAAAAGCTCAGCCAAACCTCTGTAACCACGGCTGTAATCTTATACCTGGAAAACTGCCAGGATTTTACTGTGTTTCATTCATGCCTATGTGTGCCGCCATCATTATTAGCTGCTTTATAAGGGGAAGACAATAAGAGAAAAAGTATTGGTTATTGCTCTGCATTGTGACATCATCACTTTCCATATATGGAAGCTGGTAGTGATGTCACACAGGTGAGTGATGTCACAATAGAGCGGAACCTATAAACACTCCGTCCCATCTCACTGGCTCAGACTTGGTATTTGTTTGTCTCCTGACTGCACTTACCTAGATCTTCTCCTTGTGGATTAGTGATTTTACTTGCGAATTACTTGTGAATTAGCGGATTACGTCTGTATTAGTGGATTACTTCTGGAATTTCCTGAAGATCATTGACTGAGGACTTCTCCATCTGGAGGTAAATCTATTGTGTGCTTTTATTTATGGGGCATGTATGGGGCATAGCGAGCAGCACCATGGATTATGGCAGCATATAATATGGCTCCAATGCTTTCTCATCCCCTTCAGATCTCCCTCCTGACTCTGTCTGGTCCAGGACCACAGAGGGGACGTCAGTCACCACCTACATAAGCTGAGAAGAGAACTTCAGCGTGTACAGGACTCAGCAGAGCCGGACATCTTTAGAGTGAGTATAATGGCGGAGGTGCCGGTTTGTGGTGACCGGGTATACCATCGCTGTACACAGCGTCAGACTGGAGCACCTTGGGCTCACCAGAGAAAATCATTCTTGGGGCCCACTTGTATAGCTACATAGAAATAAATGCAAGACCAACAATTGTGTGGTAAAACACACTTGTGTTATGGTATAACATAAGGTAGTTCTTGTCTTAATGATATAGCAGGAGTTGGGGTAGCCCCCCTCATGGAATATAATGCAACCCCTCTCACAGAATATAATGTAGCCCTCCTCAGAGTAAAATGTAGCCCCATCACAGGGTATAATGCAGCCCCCCATAGAATATAATGTAGATTCCTCACAGTATAATGAAGCCCCATCACAGAGTATAATGCAGCCCCCCCATAGAATATAATGTAGATTCCACACAGTATAATGAAGCCCCATCACAGAGTATAATGCAGCCCCCCATAGAATATAATGTAGCCCCCTCGCAGGGTATAATGTAGCCCCCTCATAGGGTATAATGCAGTCCTACATAGAATATAATGTAGTTTCCACATAGGGTATTATCCAGTCCTACAGTTCTATGGCCACCAGTACTCACTCACTTGTTCCCCTGCTGCTCTAGGATCTGCTCCGTTCTCAGCAGCTACACTGCTGTCTGCCCGACACACAACATGTTGCACGATGAAGTGATGTCATTGTGCACCGGCTGTGTCAGAGGCAAAGGGAAATGATGGGGGAGGGAGAATCATCTGACGCGCTGTACTCCATTATTGTTTTCAACTGTATCGGCATCTATGATTCTCCATTATTGTTTTCAACTGTATCGGCATCCATGGGCACTGGGGAGACCACCCTGTAGGGGAAGGGGCTGTAAGCCCTGAAACATTTTAGTATTTATTACCCATTATAAATCAGTTTCAAATATTTCTGAAATTTGAGTGAAAGAAGAACAACATCTGTAATGTGAAATATTATATTATTTGCATTTATATTGTAAAAATAATAATTATCTTTTAATTATAATAAGTATTAATTTCATTGAGAATTTCATGACATTTCCTCAAACATCATATTCCATTTTTGGCAGATTTGCTCTCCTGATTATAGGATGAAGCCTTCCACCATGGCATCCAGCGATCAGGATAAAGGCCTGTTGGCCGTGTTGGACCTGCTCGTTGTCCCACTCCTGGAGGACACTATTCCAGGCATTATCAAATCATATGAGCCTGAAGAAATGAAGACCATGACCAGCATGCTAATAAATCATCTGCATGATCTGGATGGACAGGATTTGGTGAATGCCCTCCTGTTCTTGTCGACCATAACATCTGCCAGAGCGGACGCTGACAACTTTCTGTCTAATGAGCTCATTGATAAGACCTATCAACACATGCTGAAAGCAGAAAGTGAGAAACATCAGGGAATAACTGGTGCAGCTATGACGCTCCTGGCCAATATTGCTGTATACCGCTCCCAAGACGTCATGGAGCGCTTGGAAAGCGATGAGGAGCATCCACAGAGCAGCGCGCTGAAGACATTGGATCTCATTTCCACCAAAACCATCACAGGTTGGAAAGAGAGAAGTGCAGCGCAGAATATACTGACAGTGGATGACTTGATTGCCCCTACACAACATCAAGCTGGACCACCTGACGGATTTGATTTTTATTATCATCTCCTGCACCCTAGCTATGGGTTCATAAATCACCTGGATGACGCTGATGTCCTCCATGACACAGACACAACCCAGGCTGGGATGTGTCGTTACATTACATGTGTCTTAACTGATGAGGAAAGAAGAAAGATCATCCATTACCTGCTTATAGCAATGAGATCTGCTGTCAGAAAGAGCAGACTCATCAGTGTCATGATCTTCTCGGAGCTGTTACTCCATCATCCTGAGCTCCTGGAGGAGAAAATGGCAAAAGATTTAATCTTATTAACGGCTTCAAAGATATACAGTTCGGACGAACTTGAAAACTGTCTTGCTTTAGAAGCTATGGGAAATGCCTGTAAAGGTGCACCAAGACAGGTGCATCAACTGAAGGACCTCATCTATCGATGCCTTTACAGTAAACTAGTGGGTCGTCAGAAGCTAAAAGTGGTCATTGAATCCCTAAAAGCAATGTCAAAGTTTGTTACCCTGCTGAAAAGATCAAAACTTGGCAGTAAATTTGAGAGAATTGTCCAGCGTTGTACTGACTACCTAAACCACCCAAACCCGCTGGTTCGGACATACTCCACTTCACTATTTGCAGACCTCGCCAAGAACTGCAACAGGGACAAGAGAGGCTTCAGCCGCCACGTTAGGACATTCCTACCTGAGTTACTGATAAAGTTACACAGTAAAAACCAGCAGGATAAGGCATCCGGTATTGCAGCCTTGCTGCATTGTCTTCCTTACATCGGATGTAAGAACGTTCAAGAGCTGTTATGTGCTGATGGCGAAAAAGCCTACAAAATATATGAACAGCTCGGGAAAAAGGAACCTGCCCTTCTTGTGAGGATGATGATCCACAGCATTGAATATAATAAGCCGTATATGGCAGACGAGGTAGACGCTGTCATGAAACACCTCACTATGATAAGAGACGCGTTACCCTATGAAGAACTCTATCCGTCAGCATTATCTGACGTGTTTATAGGGTTGAAGAGACTCAATTCTAAGATATATAATCCAGTGGTGCATGAGGCAAGTATCCGCGCCATTGACATCCTGGGCACCAAGTGGAAGAGCATCAGAACTGTTAAAGCAGTGAAAGTCGGAACAGAGAGTTTCCTGATCTATGAAAAAGTGAAGAGAGTGGAAGTAATATTTTACGAGACTTCAGTGTGAAACATCCATCACCAGATGTTACACCAAGGGTCAATGAATGAGACATCCTGAATACACTTAGATAAAACTCTTGACTATTGAAGACCATCTCAAGAACAATCCCCACATACCCCAATTTTCTTATGAAAAACTTAAAATAAAGAAAATAAAAAGAAAACTTACGGTGTTTCTCTGCTTATTGTAACTGGATGAAATGTTTCTGGACTGTTCCCATATGTATTTTGATCATAATCCTCTATATATAGCTACTAGCTGAAGAGCCCAGCGCTGCCCGGGCATAGTAACTAACTGTGGTTAGTTATAACAAATTATAATTATCCTCCATCCCATAGTCCCGTGCCCATATACCCATCATACATATTCTCCATCCCATAGTTGAGTGCCCATATACCCATCACACATCCTCCATCCCATAGTCCCATGCCCATATACCCATCATACATATTCTCCATCCCATAGTTGAGTGCCCATATACCCATCACACATCCTCCATCCCATAGTCCCATGCCCATATACCCATCATACATATTCTCCATCCCATAGTACCATGCCCATATACCCATCCTACATATCCTCCATCCCATAGTCCCGTGCCCATATACCATCATACATATCCTCCATCCCATAGTCCCGTGCCCATATACCCATCACACATCCTCCATCCCATAGTCCCGTGCCCATATACCCATCACACATATCTGCCATCCCATAGTCCCGTGCCCATATACCCATCACACATCCTCCATTCCATAGTCCCGTGCCCATATACCCGTCATACATATCCGCCATCCCATAGTCCCGTGCCCATATACCCATCACGCATCCTCCATCCCATAGTCAACCATTATGACATCATAATGAGCGGCGGGGCTTGCAACCTATGATGACATCAGCGCCACCATGGCAACCATTATGACATCATAATGAGGGGCGGGGCTTGATACACACACACTTTTTCCCCATTATGTAGATAGGGGCAAAATTGTTTGGTGAATTGGAACGCGCGGGGTTGAAATTTCACCTCACAACATAGCCTAGGACACTCTCGGGGTCCAGACGTGTGACTGTGCCAAATTTTGTGGCTGTAGCTACGACGGTGCGGATGCCAATCCTGGACATACACACATACATACAAACATACATACAAACACTTGAGCTTTATATATTAGATATATCATGATACAGCTCCATCTTAACATGTCTATGCTTGTTGAGCTCTTAAAGGGGCTTTCTAGACTATGATTTTGATGACATAGGTCATCAACATCAGATTAGTCCCGGTCTGACATGCAAAACTCCTAACGATCAGATGTTAGCAGATCCCTCAGTCAGCAGAAAGCACACAATGCATTGAGCTGGAGCAACATATCTTACGTGTCATCAGTACTGTGGTTCCTGTATGATCCGCAGTCTGATGTTGGCTGGTAATAACAACTCCTGGTATCTCCTGTCTAGCTGACTGCAGAATTCTGAATCCTTACAGCGTGTGCACTACACACTCTCAGTGCTCTCTAGTGTTGCTGGCGACAGTGGGTAATGACGTGACAGCATGAATGCAATTTGCATACATGCGGTCACCTGGCAATTGGATGTCTTTGGCCTTTCTCAATTCACTTGTATTCAATTGAGTGGATGTGGTTCTAATTATGCAAATCACATACTTGCGCTCAGAGCTGTCACTAGGAATTTCAGGGCCCCATATTGGCAAAATTTTCGGGGCCCCCTTGAGACTCCACCCAGGCTCCACCCCAGCCCCGCCCTCCACCCCTCGAACTGTCCACAGACCCACCACTCTCTCTTGGAAAAACTCCACTTCTCACCAATCACACATTAACAGTTCCCATCTCCAGATCACACACATAGCCAGCAGCTCTTGTTATGGCCTAAAGATTTTTTAAATCTACCACCATGACATGGTAGACTCTTTTGGCTGGGCCCTACTCTACTCTAACCTATTAAAGATTTGCTAAAATATCCAATACAATTTAGGTATATTTTTTATTTTTCAATTTTTAAAATGACCAATAACATCACATCCAAAGGGACAAATACCACCACACCATGCCCAGACACCATATTACCACCACATGGTGACCAATAATACCACATACAAGGAACAAATACAGCCATACCATGACCAGACCACATATTACCACCAGTGACAGAATAATAGCACATACAAGGGACAAATACCACCGCACCATGACCAGACCACATATTACCAGCACATGGTGACTGGATACTACAATACTGATCATTAATAAAAAAACATATTACTATCACCATAAGTGCCATAATACACAGGAGATCTGTACTTAGTATGTAGTGTCTGTGTACAGGTAATACAGTGATCACCAGTGACATTATACACAGAAGAAGCTCTGTATATAGTGTCAGTGTACAGTTAATACAGTGATCACCAGTGATATTATGCACAGGACCTCTGTATATAGTGCCAGTGTACAGGTAATACAGTGATCACTGGTGACATTGTACAAAGGCACTCTGCATATAGTGTATAGTGTCATTGAACAGGTAACACACTGACTCACCAGTGACGTCTCTAGGTAAAATCCTTCATCTTTGCTTTTCATCTTTCATCCAGCACAGATCGCCATCACGTCTTGCAGCCAGGGCTTGTTTCTGCAGGAATTAACCCAGTTATCTAGAGCTCCACTTGCAGAACACATTACTTAATTTTTTTCCAACTTCTACACTACACCAGATGAAGAAAAAAGGTGACATAGTGTCACTCTGCACAGTAACAGAACCTCCCCCCATTTAAAACAGTATCCTCAAAAAAATAAAACAAATACATCACTGCAGTAATAATATCCCTTAATTAGCCCCTATGGTAATAATATCCCCCATCCTGGCTCCAGCCATATTTTCTCTCATCCTGCCCTCATGAGTATCCATTCTGCCCCCACATGATCTCCAGATCCTGCCCCATCTGTCTACATCGTATCCATCCTGCCCCCATGATCATGCACCATGTGTCTCCCATCCTGCCCCCTCCAGTGTCTCACTGTCACATTCTGCCCCCTCCTGTGTCTCACTGTCACATTCTGCCCCTGTGCCTCACATTCTGCCCCTCCTCTGTTTCACTGTCACATTCTGTCCCCTGTGTCTCACTGTCACATTCTGCACCCTCATGTGTCTCACTGTCACATTTTGCCCCTCCTGTGTCTTACTGTCACATTATACCCCCATGTCCATTCTGACCCCATGTCTCACATTCTGCCCCCATGGTCATTCCGCCCCGTGTCTCGCATTCTGCCCCCTCCTGTGTCTCACTGTCACATTCTGCCCCCTCCTGTGTCTCACTGTCATATTCTGCCCCCTCCTGTGTCTCACTGTCACATACTGCCCCATGTCTCATATTATGCCCCCTCCTGTGTCTCACTGTCACATTCTGCCCCCTCCTGTGTCTCACTGTCACATTCTGCCCTCATGTCTCACATTCTGCCCCCTCCTGCGTCTCTGTCACATTCTGCCCCCCCTCCTGTGTCTCAATGTCACATTCTGCCCCCTCCTGTGTCTTACTGTCACATTCTACCCCAAGTCTGCATTCTACCCCCATGTCCTGCATTCTGCCCTCATGTCTCACATACTGCACCCATGTCCATTCTGTCCCCATGTCTTGCATTCTGCCCCCATGTATTGCATTCTGCCCCCTCATGTGTCTCACTGTCATATTCTGCCCCCTCCTGTGTCTTACTGTCACATTCTGCCCCCATGTCTTGCACTCTGCCCCATGTCTCACATTCTGTCCCCTCCTGTGTCTCACTGTCATATTCTGCCCCATTTCTTGCATTCTGCCCCATGTCTTGCATTCTGCCCCCATGTCTTGTATTCTGCTCCCACGTCTTGTATTCTGCTCCCACGTTCTGCATTCTGCTCCCATGTCCATTCTGCCCTGTGTCTCACATTCTGCCCCCATGTCTTGTATTCTGCTCTCACGTTCTGCATTCTGCTCCCATGTCCATTCTGCCCCGTGTCTCATATTCTGCCCCCATGTCTCGCATTCTGCCCCATCATGTCTGCATTCTGCACCCATGTCTTGTATTCTGCCCCATGTCTTGTATTCTGCCCCCATGTCTTGCATTCTGCCCCCATGTCTGCATTCTGCCCCCATGTCTGCATTCTGCCCCCATGTCTTGCATTTTGCCCCCGTCATGTCTGCATTCTGCCCCCATCATGTGTCCATTCTGCCCCCATGTCTCGTATTCTGCCCCATGTCTGCATTCTGCCCCATGTCTCGCATTCTTCCCCCATGTCTCACATTCTGCCCCATGTCTCACATTCTGCCCCCGTGTCTACATATTTGCCCGTGTGTCTGCAATCCTGCCCCGTCTCCATATTTGCCCCTGTATGTCTCCGATCCTGTCCCCGTGTCTACATTCTGCCAGGGAAACATATTGCCCCTTTCAATAATAAAAATAAAAACTTTGTTCTTACCTGACCTCGCTCCTGCGGTGAAGATGGAGCTGCTGTTGTGTGAGCTGAAATGACCTGTGGTGACGTCATCGTCATGTGATCAGGGGGCGGAGCTGATCAATGCTGAAGGCCTGTGATAATGATGACGTCACCACAGGTCCTTCAGCACTTCTCTAACTTTTGGATGTCGGGTGTTGTGGTGGCTCTGCTGATGTGTGCGCTGCAGGCCTGGCTGCAGCGCACACTTGGGGCCCGACCACAGCGCACACTTGGGGCTCACCCGGTGCCCCTATGACGCACAGCACTTGGGGCCCGATGACTGGCAGCACAGGAGCGGGGCCCTTGATCTGCGGGCCCCCTTCTGTTCTGCTGTTCACCGGGCCCCATACAGCAGTAAGGGCTGTCATGCCCTGATGGCGGCCCTGCTTGCGCTCACATGACCACCTGCTCTTGCCGGCGACACCTGATAGCAATGGCCGCATGCCATGCACACGCTGTAATGATTCTGAAGTCTACAGTCATAAGAGTGATTACAGTCTTTCATCAGAAGACCGGACAACCCCTTTAACAATGGGAAAAGAGATACTAGGAGTTGTTTTGTACTGATGGTAGTTCTGGTGATGTAGTCATGTACTAACGGTGGTTCTGGTTATGTATCCATGTACTGATGGTGGTTGTAGTAAGGTAGTCATATACTGATGGTGGGTCTAGTGATTTAGCTCAGCAAACATCATGGTTCTGGTGATGTATGCAGTGGCGGGCTGGGCCGGGTGGCAGGGATGCATTTGCCTCCCGGGCCGGTCCCCAGACGGCTGTTCAGGGCCGCCAGAGGCCTGGCACTGTACTTTTTATTGCGGCCGCCAAAACTTCATTTGTGGCCGGGCTGGCAGACTCCTTCCTGATCGCGCATGAATGATGTATCCAGATGTATTTGCATCTTTGAGACGCGAATACATTTGAATGCATTATATCTGGCACAGAGCAGAGCCGTTGTTGCTGCTCCGCAGCCTAGCATGCAGCAGAGTGTTGAGGTCATCATGCTGCGACCTCCTCACACTGCTGCTGGCGACGCAGAGCAGGGCAGAAGAGGCGGGGACAAGGCGGCCGGCGGGAAAAATGGTGAGCAGCAGCGCTCCAATGAGTTGCAGGAGCTGAACTGCTGAAGATTGGAGAGCTGTCATTTGCTGTGCATGCATAAGGTATGGGGCATGAATCCATGGTGTTTGTCAACAAGGGCAGCCGCACAGCATTGTGTGTATGAGAGTGTGTGTGTATGAGTGTGTGTAAGTGTGGTGTGTGTGTATATATGTATATATATATATATATATGTGTGTGTGTGTGTAAGTGAGTGTGTGTGTATGAGTATGTGTAAGTGAGTGTGTGTATGAGTACGTTTAAATGACTGTGTGTGTGTATGAGTATGTGTAAGTGAGTGTATGACTGTGTGTATTAGTATGTGTAAGTGAGTGTGTATGAGTATGTGTGAGTGTGTGTGTGTATGAGTATGTGTGAGTGTGTGTATGAGTATGTGTGAGTGTGTGTGTATGAGTATGTGTAAGTGAGTGTGTGTATGAGTATGTGTAAGTGTGTGTGGTATGTGTGTGTATGAGTATGTGTAAGTGTGTGTGTGTGTGTGTGTGTGAGTATGTGTAAGTGTGTGTGTGTGTGTGTGTGTGTATGAGTATGTGTGAGTGTGTATGAGTAAGTGACTGTGTGTGTGTATGAGTATGTGTAAGTGAGTGTGTGTATGACTGTGTGTGTGTATGAGTATGTGTGAGTGTGTGTATGTGTGTGTGTTCAGACCAGCAGTGTGGAGGGAGGACATTATAGAGACTAGGGGCAGTATGTGGGGGACATTATGGAGACGAACACTATGGAGAGGGACGGTGTAGGTGGGATA
The DNA here is from genome assembly GCF_039654945.1 of Dendrobates tinctorius. Taxonomy (NCBI): domain Eukaryota; kingdom Metazoa; phylum Chordata; class Amphibia; order Anura; family Dendrobatidae; genus Dendrobates; species Dendrobates tinctorius. The sequence continues at coordinate 88,431,275 of NW_027361738.1, read as the reverse complement.
TTATGGGATGGAGAGGTATGTTTTGGAGACGGGTGGTGTATGGGGTATATTATAGGGAGAGTCAGCGAAGGGGATATTATGGAGAGGGGTGGTGTAGGAAGGATATTATGGAGAGGGACATTTATCATGGGGAGGGGCGGCATGTGTGGGGGTATATTTTGGTGAGGGGCGGTGTAGGGGGTATATTATGGAGAGGGGTGGTGTGGGGGGTATAATGGTGAGTGGCGGTGTAGGTGGTATATTATGGAGAGGGGTTGTGTGGGGGGTATATTATGGAGAGGGGTGGTGTGGGGGGTATATTATGGGGAGGGGTGCAGTGTGTGGGAAGTATCTTATGGGGCGGTGCGGTGTAGGGGGTATATTATAGGGAGGTGCGGTGTAGGGGGTATATTATAGGGAAGTGTGGTGTAGGGGGTATATTATGGTGAGGGGTGGTGTAGGGGGTATATTATGGGGAGGTGAGGGGTGGGGAAGGGGGTATATTATGGGGAGGTGTGGTGTAGGGGGTATATTATGGAGAAGGGTGGTGTGGGAGGGATATTATGGAGAGACAGTCTAGGGGGATTTTTTGTGCAGGAAGCACATTGAAGGGCAATTATTTTGTCAGGGGCACAACATGGTAGATATTTATACTTTGTTGGCAGTATAATGATTTTACAACGGCACAAAATACTCCTGGCCATGATGAGAGCCACGCACGTTGTTTATAAAAGCTCGGCGTCCATGCCGCCGCATGCGGCTCTCATCGTGGCCAGGAGTATTTTGCACCGTTGTAAAATCATAAGCGCACAGCAAAAGGGCTAAGCCTCCTGATGTGCCCTAATATGATACGCGTTGAGGCAACATTGCTGAGATGTGACAGAGCTTAATATCACGGCTTAACATCTCAGGCACATTGTGGACATATTAATCCCATTATGAGTACGGGGATGAGGCAAAATTGCCGGGATGTGGTAGAGCCTTACGTTTATGGCTCAGTATACTGGCAGACTATATTAATGTTTCTCGCATGTGAATAAGGGGATAGCATGTGCATGTGAGAGGTGACATCTACGGACTGAGTGAGTGAGATAAATCATTCGGTCACTCGCTGGCATCTGCTTCAATTGGGCAAAGGAGCCTTTGTGTAGTCAACGGATGACACTGTATTAGGGAGATTCCGTTATTCTATTGGGGACAATGTGCAATAGCATTAGCACTTTAGTCTACGGATATTGGAGTGTAAAATTGGCTATTAATGATTGAGAATGATGCAATGGTATATCCATATATGCAATAATTGTTAAACACTTCCCTCAAAAAAGGATGCCTAGTGAGATTTTCCCTCGTTAAAGGGTGTCTTGGAGTCCATGAATACAATGCTGTATAATTATATTAGTGTCCTTTATGACCCCCTCTTGTGGTAGGGGTTGATTGGACAGACTGCACACAAGCACGGTGGATGATTTGATATATTATTTATTCACAATTTATTAAAAGATAAGTTTTATTATTTTTCCACCACAGTCAGTGATTTTTGCAATTTCGGTAATTGGCTGGATTTGTATCTGGTGTAAGGGTGACAATTCAGTGATATCTCTAATACTGACTACATCTCATAAGTAGTGAGGTTCCTGTATGGTCCGCTGTCTGATGATAAAGATAGCAACAACTCCCAGTATCTTCTTACCATAGTTAAGGACATACTGGGAGCTACATGTTCATGTCATACAAGTGTATCATGGGGCTGATCTAACACTGAAATTGACCACTGTAATAAGCGTGGTGCTACATTCATCTACTGACGGTGGTTCTAATGTTACATTCATCTACTGACGGTGGTTCTATCGCTGCATTCATCTACTGACGGTGGTTCTATCGCTGCATTCATCTACTGACGGTGGTTCTATCGCTGCATTCATCTACTAATGGTATTCATGACCCTGCATTCATCTACTGATGGTGGTTCTGTCCCTGCATTCATCTAGTGATGGTGGTTCTGTCCCTGCAATCATCTACTGATGGTGGATCTGTTGCTGCATTCATCTACTGATGGTGGTTCTGTCCCTGCATTCATCTACTGATGGTGGTTCTGGCCCTGCATTCATCTACTGATGGTGGTTCTGGCGCTGCATTCATCTACTGATGGTGGTTCTGGCGCTGCATTCATCTACTGATGGTGGCTGTGTCCCTGCATTCATCTACTGATGTTGGTTCTGTTGCTGCATTCATCTACTGATGGTGGTTCTGTTGCTGCATTCATCTACTGATGGTGGTTCTGTTGCTGCATTCATCTACTGATGGTGGTTCTGTTGCTGCATTCATCTACTGATGGTGGTTCTGTTGCTGCATTCATCTACTGATGGTGGTTCTGTTGCTGCATTCATCTACTGATGGTGGTTCTGTTGCTGCATTCATCTAGTGATGGTGGCTGTGTCCCTGCATTCATCTATTATTGATGGTGGTTCTGGCGCTGCATTCATCTACTGATGGTGGTTCTGGCCCTGCATGTATTCACTGATGGTGGTTTTGGCCCTGCATGTATCTACTGATTTTGGTTCTGTGTTGTGAGTTCATTTTCCCCTTTACTACTGAGGCCCAAGGAACTCCCTCTTCTGGTAGAGAAAGGTAATGAGCCTGATTGTCAAACACCTGGGTCTGATCATGATGACTGGCTGAGTGGAGTTACTGACTGGATATAAGGCTGCCGACGCCCTTTTTCCCTGCGGGTGATTTCTCTGTGGACTTCTAGGAAACCAGTCTGATTCCTGGTCCTCTAAAGCTAAAATTTCTGCTTTGCCTTTTTGCATTAGTGTTTTGTTTTCCGTGCTTTTCTGGATTCTGCCATTCCCTGCTGGGGTGAGCAGAATCTCCTTTTGCCTGTTGCTCTGTCTTCAGAATATTCCTGAGTACTGACATAGCCTTTTTGAAGCCTAGCGTCTTCATGGCCTTTTTTACTGTTAGTTTGTTGGCTCTTATTTTCATAGGGTTTTTCACGGATTGCAGACAGCAGCCATCCTGACCTTTCCTATCTAAGTTAGTTTGGGCCCCATCTTTGCTCAGTCTATCTTTCTGTCTGTGTTTTGTTCTTTCTTCTTGCTTCACCGTCATTATATGTGGGGGCTGCCTTTTGCTTTGGGGTCTGCTCTGGGGCAGTTTAGATTTCCCTTACTGTCTTTAGGCTATGTAGTCCTCCGGCTGTGATCGAGGGGCCTAGGGCATCATAGGAGCCCCCCACGGCTACTGCTAGTTGTGTTGATAGGTTCAGGGGTCTGCAATCCGATAGCTGCCAACCTCTCTGGTTTTCTGGACTTAGCTAGCATTTCTATTTTTGCCTCCCACGGTGACTCAATCATAACAGTTCTGTTTCTGGATTCATCTACTGATGGTGGTTCTGTTGCTGCATTCATCTACTGATGGTGGTTCTGTTACTGCATTCATCTACTGATGGTGATTCTGACCCTGCATTCATCTACTGATGGTGGCTGTGTCCCTGCATTCATCTACTGATGGTGATTCTGGCCCTGCATTCATCTACTGATGGTGGTTCTGTTGCTGCATTCATCTACTGATGGTGGTTCTGTTGCTGCATTCATCTACTGATGGTGGTTCTATTGCTGCATTCATCTACTGATGGTGGTTCTGTTGCTGCATTCATCTACTGATGGTGATTCTGTTGCTGCATTCATCTACTGATGGTGGTTCTGTTGCTGCATTCATCTACTGATGTTGGTTCTGTTGCTGCATTCATCTACTGATGGTGGTTCTGTTGATGCATTCATCTACTGATGGTGGTTCTGGCCCTGTATTCAACTACTGATGGTGGCTGTGTCCCTGCAATCATCTACTGACGGTGATTCTGGCCCTGCATTCATCTATTGATGGTGGTTCTGTTGCTGCATTCATCTACTGATGGTGGTTCTGCTGCTGCATTCATCTACTGATGGTGGTTCTGACCCTGCATTCATCTACTGATGGTGGCTGTGTCCCTGCATTCATCTACTGATGGTGGTTCTGGCCCTGCATTCATCTACTGATGGTGGTTCTGTTGCTGCATTCATCTACTGATAGTGGTTCTGACCCTGCATTCATCTACTGATGGTGGTTCTGTTGCTGCATTCATCTACTGATGGTGGTTCTGTTGCTGCATTCATCTACTGATGGCGATTCTGACCCTGCATTCATCTATTGATGGTGGCTGTGTCCCTGCATTCATCTACTGACGGTGATTCTGGGCTTGCATTCATCTATTGATGGTGGTTCTGTTGCTGCATTCATCTACTGATGGTTGTTCTGTTGCTGCATTCATCTACTGATGGTGGTTCTGTTGCTGCATTCATCTACTGATGGTGGCTGTGTCCCTGCATTCATCTATTGATGGTGGTTCTGGCCCTGCATTCATCTACTGATGGTGGTTCTGGCCCTGCATGTATCTACTGATGGTGGTTTTGGCCCTGCATGTATCTACTGATTTTGGTTCTGTTTCTGGATTCATCTACTGATGGTGGTTCTGTTGCTGCATTCATCTACTGATGGTGGTTCTGTTGCTGCATTCATCTACTGATGGTGGTTCTGTTGCTGCATTCATCTACTGATGGTGGTTCTGTTGCTGCATTCATCTACTGATGGTGGTTCTGTTGCTGCATTCATCTACTGATGGTGGTTCTGTTGCTGCATTCATCTACTGATGGTGGTTCTGTTGCTGCATTCATCTACTGATGGTGGTTCTGTTGCTGCATTCATCTACTGATGGTGGTTCTGTTGCTGCATTCATCTACTGATGGTGGTTCTGTTGCTGCATTCATCTTCTGATGGTGGTTCTGTTGCTGCATTCATCTACTGATGGTGGTTCTGTTGCTACATTTATCTACTTGTCGGTGGTTCTGGTGCTGCATGTATCTACTGATGGGGGTTTTGGCCCTGCATTCATCTACTGATAGGGGTTCTGTTGCTGCATTTATCTACTTGTCGGTGGTTCTGGTGCTGCATGTATCTACTGATGGTGGTTTTGGCCCTGCATGTATCTACTGATTTTGGTTCTGTTTCTGGATTCATCTACTGATGGTGGTTCTGTTGCTGCATTCATCTACTGATGATGGTTCTGTTGCTGCATTCATCTACTGATGGTGATTCTGACCCTGCATTCATCTACTGATGGTGGCTGCGTCCCTGCATTCATCTACTGATGGTGATTCTGGCCCTGCATTCATCTACTGATGGTGGTTCTGTTGCTGCATACATCTACTGATGGTGGTTCTATTGCTGCATTCATCTACTGATCGTGGTTCTGTTGCTGCATTCATCTACTGATGGTGGTTCTGTTGCTGCATTCATCTACTGATGGTGGTTCTGTTGCTGCATTCATCTACTGATGGTGGTTCTGTTGCTGCATTCATCTACTGATGGTGAATCTGACCCTGCATTCATCTACTGATGGTGGTTCTGTTGCTGCATTCATCTACTGATGGTGGATCTGACCCTGCATTCATCTACTGATGGTGGTTCTGTTGCTGCATTCATCTACTGATGGTGGTTCTGTTGCTGCATTCATCTACTGATGGTGGTTCTGTTGCTGCACTCATCTACTGATGGTGGTTCTGTTGCTGCATTCATCTACTGATGGTGGTTCTGTTGCTGCATTCATCTACTGATGGTGGTTCTGTTACTGCATTCATCTACTGATGGTGGTTCTGTTGCTGCATTCATCTACTGATGATGGTTCTGTTGCTGCATTCATCTACTGATGGTGATTCTGACCCTGCATTCATCTACTGATGGTGGCTGCGTCCCTGCATTCATCTACTGATGGTGATTCTGGCCCTGCATTCATCTACTGATGGTGGTTCTGTTACTGCATACATCTACTGATGGTGGTTCTGTTGCTGCATTCATCTACTGATGGTGGTTCTGTTGCTGCATTCATCTACTGATGGTGGTTCTGTTGCTGCATTCATCTACTGATGGTGGTTCTGTTGCTGCATTCATCTACTGATGGTGGTTCTGTTGCTGCATTCATCTACTGATGGTGAATCTGACCCTGCATTCATCTACTGATGGTGGTTCTGTTGCTGCATTCATCTACTGATGGTGGTTCTGTTGCTGCATTCATCTACTGATGGTGGTTCTGTTGCTGCATTCATCTACTGATGGTGGTTCTGTTGCTGCATTCATCTACTGATGGTGGTTCTGTTGCTGCATTCATCTACTGATGGTGGTTCTGTTGCTGCATTCATCTACTGATGGTGGTTCTGTTGCTGCATTCATCTACTGATGGTGGTTCTGTTGCTGCATTCATCTTCTGATGGTGGTTCTGTTGCTGCATTCATCTACTGATGGTGGTTCTGTTGCTGCATTCATCTACTGATGGTGGTTCTGTTGCTGCATTCATCTACTGATGGTGGTTCTGTTGCTGCATTCATCTACTGATGGTGGTTCTCTTGATGCATTCATCTACTGATGGTGGATCTGACCCTGCATTCATCTACTGATGGTGGTTCTGTTGCTGCATTCATCTACTGATGGTGGATCTGACCCTGCATTCATCTACTGATGGTGGTTCTGTTGCTGCATTCATCTACTGATGGTGGTTCTGTTGCTGCATTCATCTACTGATGGTGGTTCTGTTGCTGCATTCATCTACTGATGGTGGTTCTGTTGCTGCATTCATCTACTGATGGTGGATCTGACCCTGCATTCATCTACTGATGGTGGTTCTGTTGCTGCATTCATCTACTGATGGTGGATCTGACCCTGCATTCATCTACTGATGGTGGTTCTGTTGCTGCATTCATCTACTGATGGTGGTTCTGTTGCTGCATTCATCTACTGATGGTGGTTCTGTTGCTGCATTCATCTTCTGATGGTGGTTCTGTTGCTGCATTCATCTACTGATGGTGGATCTTACCCTGCATTCATCTACTGATGGTGGTTCTGTTGCTGCATTCATCTACTGATGGTGGTTCTGTTGCTGCATTCATCTACTGATGGTGGTTCTGTTGCTGCATTCATCTTCTGATGGTGGTTCTGTTGCTGCATTCATCTACTGATGGTGGTTCTGTTGCTGCATTTATCTACTTGTCGGTGGTTCTGGTGCTGCATGTATCTACTGATGGGGGTTTTGGCCCTGCATTCATCTACTGATAGGGGTTCTGTTGCTGCATTTATCTACTTGTCGGTGGTTCTGGTGCTGCATGTATCTACTGATGGGGGTTTTGGCCCTGCATTCATCTACTGATGGGGGTTCTGTTGCTACATTTATCTACTTGTCGGTGGTTCTGCTGCTGCATGTATCTACTGATGGGGGTTTTGGCCTTGCATTCATCTACTGATGGGGGTTCTGTTGCTACATTTATCTACTTGTCGGTGGTTCTGGTGCTGCATGTATCTACTGATGGGGGTTTTGGCCCTGCATTCATCTACTGATAGGGGTTCTGTTGCTGCATTTATCTACTTGTCGGTGGTTCTGGTGCTGCATGTATCTACTGATGGGGGTTTTGGCCCTGCATTCATCTACTGATAGGGGTTCTGTTGCTACATTTATCTACTTGTCGGTGGTTCTGGTGCTGCATGTATCTACTGATGGTTCTGTCACTTCATTCTACTACTGGTTCTGATCATGCACACATGTAGCAAACCATAATGTGCTTCATGGCTATGTTAAAACTGAAACTTATATGTTTCCATATGTGATATCTGAGGTTCTGTAGGCAGGTCCAGGTGTGACCAGTATAGAGCATTGGAAAAAAAAATCCTAGGTAATGATGAGAAGCATTGCATACTTTGCTTTACTACATATCTGAAAATGTATATCCAGTTTAAAATTAGTAATACATGAGCATAATATGTGATTTGTCTGATCAATAGAAACGCTCATCTGAGCTGATCCCAGTACTTTCTGGTTTTTCTTTGAACAGCTCTCAGTCAATACAGTAGTAGGCATATAGCCTATGAAGCAGCCGGAGGTAAACATGTTAAAGGGGTTGTCCAGATTTAAGTTACAAGTCACTCTGTGACTGCAGACTCGTGAATCCTCACATTGCTCGCAGTGCTGTTGTGATTCGGCGGGCGCGTGACTGCCGGTATGTGATTTGCATACATGACAACTAGCCTTGCTCGGCCCCACTTATTACACCTGTATTGAGCAAGGCCAGAATCAGTCTAGTTGTAATATGGCTGGGAATATACAGATCACATACTTGGTCACATAAGTGCCCGCTCCCACCGCCAGCACCAGAGAATCTTCACAGCGCACATGATGTGAGGATTCACATACAGTATAGTGACTTTAGACTTGTAGCTTAAGATCGGACAACCTTTTTAGCGATGGGCCGCTACTCATGGGCCACTGCTGTGTGCTTGCCCCCCAGGCTAAAATGTGCCAGCCAGCCCCTGGATGTATGCATGTACTGATGGTGGTTGTAGTGATGTATTCATGTACTAATTGATGGTTCTGGTGCTGTATTCTCTCATTAAAGATAAAGAAGAAAAAAAATTGGTACAGCCAGATCAGTAAAAGATTTGGATATCAAAATTGTCAAAATATAAAACTATTTATCCCTTACGGTAATGAGAAAAACATAAGCATTACAAACCAAACATTTTTTTTAGCAAAATAAAGAATTCAGGAAAGTTTAGTCCAGCTGTAATGACACTGACCTGTAGAATCGTGTTCACGGGTCTCCTTTATCAAGTAATGAATAACTTAAAATCAAATATGAAAAAAAACTATGATTTAATTGCATTTGTTTACTTCAGATTTATATTGTACTGCAGGGACGAGCAATTTCAATTTTCTCCATAGTTAGCAAAAAGCTAGAATTGGCCCTGGCTGTAGTCACTACTCTGCTGTTACTTAATGTCTTATACTCTAGTCACATCCTGAGCTGCAGTAACCATTCTTCTGCTGTATCAAATTTTATTCTTCTATCACACCCAGAGCTGCAGTCATTTTTCTGTATTAAATCTTGTTTTATACTCTAGTTATATCCAGAGCTGCATTCACTATTCTGCTGTTACAGCATGTTTTAAATTCTAGTCCAGACCTGGTCAAAGTGTGACCCATGGGCCACATCAGGATATTTGGTTGTTTCTATCTGGCACATGGAGCACGACAGCCCAAGGGCAAGAACCTGTGCCATCCCACACCACATGGCCTACCCCTGCCTGGCATTTCAATTTCCCAAGGATGCAGATAGCCATGTGTATACAGTTTGACATTCCATGCAGTATGACCGCCCATAGCTCCCATACAAAGTCTGATGCCACATAGCCCCTATATACAGTATGATGACCCATAGCTCTGACCTAGTATGGTACCCCATAGCCTCTATTCATGGTATACTTTCCTTTAGCCCATATACAAATTATGATGCACCATTTCCTCACTTTTCACAGTATGAGGGCCAAAAGCCTCTCTGCCGAGTATGATGGCCTCCACAGTATATTCCTCCATATAATGCCACCACAGCTCCCTCAACTCCCAGGATATCCAAAAAGCTTATACTCACCCAGCCTTGGTTCAATGTCCACTGCAGCCTCCATCTCCTCTTCCAGCTTGTATAATAATGAGCAGAAGCTGCCCGTGCCTGTCAGTGTAACTGGTGGAGCAAGGAGCAGATGGCTTTCTGCTCCCCAACAGGGTTTAACAGTATCAGTGTCCAAAGGATACTATTAAAAGTGTTGCATACTAATGCCGTCCACTGACCATTTGGCATTTGCCAGAATTTCCAGTCCAGCCCCGCTGCATCGCATTAGAATAACTTCTATGTCAGTCTGTCATTTATCAGAGTCATTAACCCCTTTATGACCTATGACGTGCCGTGTCCGTCATAGGTCACCCGCCCCTCTTTGTTGCAGTCTCCAGAGCCTGATCTCATCAGCTGTCATGTGCCCCTAACAGCAGTGGGTAGAATCGCGATACACCCGGGGCTGTTAACTAGTTAAATGCCGCTGTTAATCTCGGCATTTAACTCACACAAACGGGATGCGTGTCTCAGCTCCGCCCATCTGCGCCCATGTGACATTACCGTGGGTCGCCGATGGGGTTGTCATTGCTGAACTGCTATGATCATTTTTGTTACACATTGCAGTTCTGCAGCCCTGCTATGTGTAACACAAGCTATCAGATGTTCGCAGCTTCTAGTCTACCACCGAGACTATTGGAACAAGTAAAAAAAAATTTTTAAATATTAAAACATTGTTAAAAGAGTAAAAATTCAAATCACCCCCATTTGGCCCATTCAAAGTAAAATAAAAAATACAAATATTTGGTATCGCATCATTCAGAATCACCTAATGTATCAAGATATAAAAAGAATTAATCCAAACTGTAAACGGTATAACGAGAAAACAATCTAAAGGCCAGAATTAAGTTTTTTTAGTTGCTGCAACATTGCAATAAAATACAATAACGGGTGGTCAAAACATCATATCTACCCCAAATAGTGTCCATAAAAACATCAGGTCGGCACGCAAAACATATGCACTCTCCCAGCTCCAGATCCTGGGAAAAAGGAGACGCTACGGGTCTTGGAAAATGGCGCCATTTCTAAAGAAATTTGACAAACTTTGAATTTTTTTTAACCACTTAAATAAATAATAACCTTTACATGTTTGGTATCTACGAACTTTTTTGCCATTTCACTGCACTTAGAATTTTTTTCCCCCATTTTCCAGTGTACAGTCTGGTAAAAGCAATGGTGTTGTTCAAAAGCAAAATTCGTCTCGCAAAAAAAACAAGCTGTCACGTGTCCGTAGAGATGGAAAAATAACAAAAGTTATGGATCTGAGAAGAAGGGGAGCGAAAAATGGAAACGCAAAATCGGAAATATCCTTGGTCTTTAAGGGGTTAATAGGTATGTGTTTAGGGTTTATTAGTGAATCGCCAATTACTGGAATAACTTACTTTGACTTGTCATTGCTTCATGACTGTGAATTTGTCACAAGAGCACAATTAACATTCACTCGACTTGATACCTTCAGAAAATCTGCAAGAACGGACTTACGATTGACTGGGCAGCCGTCATAGTTATTCACAGTAGACGTAGAGTAAAGTGCTTCATAGATACTGGTGGAGATCTTTGGCCTTTGAGTTGAGGTCAGATGTCAGTTCTTAAAATATTTCTTAAAAATTGTCATTAAGTCCGATATCTGTGCACTTGAATCTGATTATAAATCCCAAGAAGAAAGATTGGCTGAGAGATAATGGACCACTGACTGAGTTTAGACTGTATATAACGTGATCTGCCACTTTACCTAGAAACGTCTAGAAACGTGCTGGATCAAATTTTTTTGGTTCTGCTGCCATCAAAACTGCAGCAATTCAGTGTGGCATAAATGTGAAAAAGTGATGACATTGTAGTGTAGGAATATTGGAGATGCCGACACTATAGCTACTCGCAATTGCCACAGATTAGATAAAAGCCTCAAGGAAGGACTGCTCTTCATATGTCCATCCACAGGTATCAGAGGAGCAGGGTGTGCAAAGATAACCTTCCCCGCACCGTTACTACACTTACGTCAGTCTGCAGGAAGGGGTCATACATCCGGTATCTGAGGAACTAGGGTGCACCAAGAAAGCATTCTCCCACCATTATTCCACCCTTTAAATGTTCAATAAGGGGTCATCCATCCACAGGAATCACCGGAGTTAGAGAGTGCCGAGAAAACAATACCCTATCATTATTCTAACCTACTAGCTTGCAGGAATAGGTCATCTATCCACAGGAATCTGAGGAGCTAGGGTGCAATAATAAAACATTCCCCCACCATTACTCCATCATACCAGCCTTCAGCAAGGGTTCATCCTTCAACGGGTATCGTAGGAGATGCAGAGAGCCGAGACAACATTCTCCACAACATTACTCCACCTGCATGGCAGAAAGGGGTCATCAATCGAAAGGTATCAGGGGTCACAATGTGCCAAGAAAACATTCCATCACCATCACTCTCAAGCAGCCTGAATTGGTGAAGCAGAAATATATATAGATTCACCTGTTCTGATTAGAGTTGAGCAAAACGGGTCGGTCATATTCAAAAGTCGGCGACTTTCGCTGAAGTCGGGTTTCATGAAATGAAACCCGACCATAACATGAGGTCGGCCACGAGTTCGGCGACCAGAGCGCCAAAGTCGCATTTCAAAAGATGTTTCCAGCGCCCTTTTTCAGCCAATGATGGAGGACGCGCACTGTGGGCAACGCGATGACATAGGCATCGGTCACCACATCTTTGAGAAGGGCATGCAAGTGATTGGCTGGCTTTGTGTGGCGTCACAGGGGCTATAAAAGGGCGTGCACACCGACCGCTATCTTACTTCTGCCGATCTTAGCATTAGGGAGAGGTTGCAGCTGCTGATTCTGAATAAGGGAGAGCGTTAGGCAGGGAAGAAGAACCAAAAAACTGCTTCTGCTGTTAGCGATTTTCACTTACAACACAACAGTTTGTGTGCAGTGACAGGGGAGGATATATTTTTGTGCATCAGCTCTGTTGGTTATTAGGCTGCCTTATAAGGCTCCCTGATAGCTGCATTGCTGTTTGCACACTGCTGTGCAAACTGCTATTTTAAAAGCAAAAATACTTTTTTTCCTCCTTTCTGCACAGTTAGCAAGCGTTCATTTTTCCACCCTTTTGTGTGTGCAGCAGTCCTGCTTATTAGGCTGCATGCGTCGATACTTGGACTGAGAGCATCATTGTCAGCGTCCTCAAATCTCTAGTGAAATCTCAAAATTCTCACTAATCCTATAGACACCCTCCACCTTGTCATACACCATCCAATTTCAGCCTGTTACATTGAGGTGTAATCTCTCCTGGGCCTGAGACAATAGTTCAGCGTCATCAAATCTATAGTGAGATTCAAATTCTCACCAATTCTAAAGACACCCTCCACCTTGTCATACACCATCCAATTTCAGCCTGTTACATTGAGGTGTAATCTCTCCTGGGCCTGAGACAATAGTTCAGCGTCCTCAAATCTATAGTGAGATTCCAATTCTCACCAATCCTATAGACACCCTCCACCTTGTCATACACCATCCAATTCAAGCCTGTTACATTGAGGTGTAATCTCTCCTGGGCCTGAGACAATAGTTCAGTGTTCTCAAATCTATAGTAAGATTCAAATTCTCACCAATCCTATAGACACCCTCCACCTTGTCATACACCATCCAATTTCAGCCTGTTACATCGAGGTGTAATCTCTCTTGGGCCTGAGACATTAGTTCAGCGTCCTCAAATCTATAGTGAGATTCCAATTCTCACCAATCCTATAGACATCCTCCACCTTGTCATACACCATCCAATTTCAGCCTGTTACATTGAGGTGTAATCTCTCCTGGGCCTGAGACAATAGTTCAGTGTACTCAAATCTATAGTGAGATTCAAATTCTCACCAATCCTATAGATGCCATATAGCTGGTGGTATTTTGGGTTCATTTTCACAAAAATGAGGAAGTATGGGGGAAGACGCCATGGAAGTGGGCAGGGGTGGACAGCTGGTCCCGATGGTGGTGGTGGTGGTGTTGCATCTGTTGGTAGTGGCAAAAGCACAATAGCACCTAAGGCAGGAGGTGTTGAGCCTGTGTCATTGTCTGGCTCCACAAGGCCTCGAAGGCTCTCTTTTCTGGGAGTAGGTAAACCGCTTTTAAAGCCGGAGCTTCAAGAACAAGTTTTGGCTTACATTGCTGACACAGCCTCCAGCTCTCTCACCTCCTCTTCTGAAGTTTCAAAAAATAAAAGCACTGAGTCGTCAGTGGAGGCTCCTGGTCAGGAACAACACCTATCCTTGTGTCCTTCACCCCTACCAAAAGTGAAGGATGTGGCAGGCCACACTACCTATTACTCCATGGAGCTCTTTTCACATGCCATGCCTGGGATAGCAAGTCAAATCGTGAATTCCCAGTCCAAGATGAATCTGTCATGGAGTGCACTGATGCACAGCCACTGCTAGATTTTTCTGTTGGTACATTCACTCAGAGCACGACATTGTCCTCGCAGTGTACTGAGGCAGAATCAGACCCTGATGAAACTCCGGTGCCCCTTCCCGCATAATATACCACCTTACACGGTGAAACAGAGGAAGGTGCACATGAAATTGAAGAGGAGGTGATGGATGACCCAGTTGTTGACCCAGATTGGCATCCATTGGGGGAAGAGGGTGCCGCTGCCTACAACTCAGAAGAGAAGGAGGAGGATTTGCAGAAGGCAACGACATAGCAACAGCTGTTATCTGGCATGACCGTAGCAGTCCAAAAACATGTTACAATAACCAAAAGAGTTGCAGGACAGCTTGGCCAGACGGTCAAATTAGCACAGCGTGCAAGGTCTCAAAATGTCTTCCATAGTAGGAAGAGTGCAGTGTGGCACTTTTTGAACAAAATCTTAATGATCAGGCAAAAGTTATCTGTAAGAAGTGCGCAAAGACCTTTAGCCGAGGGAAAAATCTGAGAAATTTGAATACAAGTTGCATGATTAGACATTTAACCACCATGCAATTGCAAGCGTGGACGGACTACCAAACCTCACGTACCACAAGTGCACCTGTTCCGAATGAAGGTAGTCAGCAATGCTACATCGCTTCCCCCACTGTAAGCCCACCGGTTAGCACACCACCAGCAGCAAATGTCGAGGTGTCATCGCAAGGACAAAGCAGTCATGGAATCACAATTGTATTGCTATGATAGACTGAATCTAGGCCATCAGCAACACCACCAACACCATCACCATCACCAACCCTCTCTCAGTCCGCCATGTCCACCGCTATTTCCACCATATGCAGCTCTCAAGTCCAGCTCACCCTAAAAGAGACTCTCAGTAGGACAAGAAAGTACTCATCCTCTCATCCGCGTACACTGGCTTTGAACGCCCACATTGCCAACCTAATCTCGTTAGAGATGATGCCCTACTGGTTGGTAGAAAGCAAAGCTTTCCGCGAGCTCATGGCCTACGCAGTACCACGCTATGACCTACCCAGTCGGCACTTTATTTCGCAAAAAGTCATCCCAGCCCTCCACGTGCATGTGAAAGACCGCATTGTCCATGCACTCAAGCAATCAGTGAGTGGAAAGGTGCACCTCACAACAGATGCATGGTCCAGTAGGCATGGCAAGGGCCGTTATGTGTCCATCACTGCGCACTGGGTTAATGTGGTGGATGCAGGGTCCACAGGGGACAGCGACGGTGGGACATTGCTGTCTAGCCCACGGTATAGGAAACAGTTGGCTGTAGTCATTCGACCCTCCTTCTCCTCCAGAAGCGAAAGCCCGTCCACAGAGCGCAGTCGCACGAGCACTCCATCCGCAGCTGCCAGTGTTGCACACGAGTTGTCCCACTATCGAACAGCTAGTGGTAAGCGTCAGCAGGCTGTGATGAAGATGATGTGTTTGGGCGACAACAGACACACCGCGGAGGTACTGGCCGACTACTTGCAGCGATAAACTGAGTCATGGCTAGTCAGTCTACATCTTGAGGCAGGCAAGGTAGTTAGTGATAACGGATGGAATTTTGTGGCAGCCATAGCCCTTTCAAAACTCAGACACATACCATGCCTGGCTCACACCTTGAACCTGGTGGTGCAGTGCGTCCTCAATAATTATCCGGAGTTAACACCCCTGCTCCATAAGGTGCGAAGACTGTGCTCGCACATCCGCCGGTCACCCCTACACTCCAGTCATATGCAGAAGCTGCAGCGATTGCTCCACCTTCCTAAGCACCGCCTAATTATCGACGTTGCAACAAGGTGGAACTCCACCCTGCACATGGTTCAGAGGCTGTGCAAACAGAGGCAGGCTGTAATTCATTTGTGGGAGGAGACACGGGCAGGCAGTTTGCAGGCAGACATGGAGTTGTCTGGTGTGCAGTGGTCGAAGCTGAAAGACCTCTGTAAAGTCCTTCAGTGTTTTGAGGAATGCACATGGCCGGTAAGCGCAGACGACGCCATCATAAGCGTGAGCATCCCACTTATGCGTCTGCTCATGCAAACTTTGACGCACATTAAGGAGCAGGCATCTGCAGCCGAGGAGGAAGAGGAAGAGGGAAGCCTTGATGACAGTCAGCCATTGTCTGCTCAGGGAAGTCTCATGGACGAGGTGGAGGAAGAAGAGGAGGAGGAGGAGGATTATGGGGATAATTATTTTGGGGAGGAGGATGCTTCTCAGGGGGCAAGAAAAAATGTTGGCGTGGCAAGGTCAGGTACAGGGTTTGTGCATGACTGGAGGGATGTTGATTTGCCAGAAAGTGCTCCTCCACCCAGCACTTGCAGTGCATCATTGACACCTGGAACATTGGCCCACATGTCTGATTATGCCTTGCAGATCCTAAAAAGGGACCACCGCATTGCCAAAATGATGAACGATGATGACTACTGGTTGGCCAGCATCCTGGATCCACGCTATAAAGGCAAATTCCAAAACATCATGCCACAGGAGAACCTAGAGCTAATATTGGCTAACAAACAAGCAACTCTGGTTAACCGCTTGGTGGGGCATTCCCAGCACACAGCGGCGGTGATGTTTTTCCAACGAGCCGTAGGAGGCAACATGGAAGAGGTGTTCGTGGTGCACACAGCCAAAGTGGCATTGGACACAGGGGTTTCATGACCATGGTGTGGACTGACTTTTCAAGTACCGCTCACACGACTGGTTATACTGCATCGATCGAAAGTGACAGGAGACAGCAGTTGTCAACTATGGTAACAAACTACTTCTTGTCCCATATCGATGTTCTCCCTCACCGGTCATTCCCCTTTGACTATTGGGCCTGTAAACTTGAAACCTGGCCTGAATTGTCACAATATGTCTTACAGGAGCTCGCTTGCCCTGATGCTAGTTTGTTATCTGAACGAGTCTTCAGTGCTGCTGGATCAAACCTGACAGAAAAAAGGACCCGTATGTCGACCCAAAATGTTGATGATCTAACCTTCATTAAAATGAACCATGCATGGGTTTCAAAGGATTTTGTCCCACCCTCCCCTGCTGTCACGTAGGTTGCCAGAAAAATGCCTTGCTTTTGTCCTCTTCTTCCGCAAACTTCTCCAATTACTCCATTTGCAGCTGCTGAATATCCAACATCAACATATGCCATTTTTTCCACCTCCCTAACTCGGCTGCCTCCTCCCACAGGGCCGGGGTCACCACGAGGCGCACGCACCCGTGCGAGTGCCATTGCCCTGGACAGGTGGGTGGGCACACTCTTTGGCAAAGCACTGGCACAAGGTCCCTCATAGTAGAATCAAGTGTCTCTGACAGTGGGGGTGCACACCGGCCGTCAGACACACCGGCGTACTATGAGGGGCCCTGTGCCAGTACCGCCGCCCATGAGTGGGCCCCCCCTGCTTGCTCAGGGCACCAGCACTTGACTTACCTCTCCCTGCTCCACTACTGTGTAGTCTGGCCTGTTAAATACTTCACTGGGACTGCCAATGCAAATTTGGTGAAATGATAGATGATGATTAAGAGGTAGGTATGCCCTGTCCTGCTGGGCTCTATCTTCAGATAATCAATGGCTTCCATTTGTTATGGACGTCGACTCACAATGAGATGCAGTGGTGGTTTATCATCAGCTTTCACAGTTTTCCGACTCACAGACGTGTGACATTCCTGCCCACATTTTTAAATGTGTCCTCTCATGCCAATCCAATAGAATCGCCTACGGCCTGTGGCTTGTGTCTTTTGCACTCCAAAGTTACCTGACAGATCATGATAGGCAGTGAGGGCAATGTCTACATCTGTCCCTGTGATCACAATTTGATGGAGATGAGTAACGGTGATGGGTTCCACGTTACTGCGATACAGCAAACCTTTCTTCACAAGAACTGTTTTCACTGTCTCCACAGACAAAGTAATTGAGGGTCAGAATTGCCTCTGAGAATTCTCCCGGGAGTTTTTACCGTGATTAGTAATTCCAAAATTTCTGCAATCAGTCGACTTTCCGTCTGTACTTGTATCCATCTCGTTTCCTCTTGCGTAGAGTCTGGACTGTCTTACTGAGACTGAAATATATATGAAGATTGAAAAATACCCCAACAGTGTATACTTGTGTACGCTTCGAATACATAACCCTTTTTACTTTTGTCTAAACCATACTGAGGCTGTGAGTGTCTTTGTCGGACTCCGGAAATAAACACTCAGATTTTTAATGTTTAAACTATTCTATATATACCTGCTATCCAGTGATACTGTACCCTTTCTCAACTTTGTACAATCACGTCAAATCCATACTGGGCCTGAGACCCTCTGAGTCTGCCTCCTGATATATAGACATAGGTTTTTAATGTTTAAACTATGCTATATATACCTCTTTATGTCGTTTTTATCTGATGGTATGAAGATTTTATATTCTCAATAAAGCAATTGTTATTTTATCTCCTGGAGACGCTGGAAAAATCCTTCTTTATTTTATATATACCTGTTATCCGGTGATACTGTACCCTTTCTCAAAGTAATTGAGGGTCAGCATCACCTCTGAGAATTCTCCCGGAAGTTTTTACAGTAATTAGTAATTCTAAAATTTCTGCAATCAGTTGACTTTCCGTCTATACTTGTATCCATCTCGTTTCCTCTTGCGGAGAGTCTGGACTCTCTTTCTGAGACTGAAATATATATGAAGATTGAAAAATACCCCAACAGTGTACGCTGTGTACTGTTATGAATGGGTTGCCGAGGAAAAAAAAAACAACACAAGCTAAGCCTCAGAAAACCAGAGAGGTTGGTAACTATGCAGACTGCAGATCCCTGATTCTAATTCACAACTAGCAGCAGTCGTGGAAGGTTCCTACGTTGGTCCTAGACGCCTCGTCACAACCGGATAGCTAAATAAGCCTAAAGCAGGAAAAGAGGAAAACTAACTGCCCCAGAGCAGACCCCAAAGGAAAGATAGCCCCCCACATGTATTGACGGTGTTACAAGATGAAAACACATACAAAGGCAGGAAAATAAGCTGAGCAAACGATGGGGCCAAACTAACTAGAAAGGACAGGAAAGGAAAGACACTGCAATCTGCCAAACACCCTACCAAAGATAATGTCCAACACATCTGATAGCAAAATTAACCCTGAAGTCACTAGACTTCTCCCACTATATCAGCACTCTGAAATATTCTGAGACAGAGCAAAAAGAGGCCAATCTAATAAGGGACAAAAAAAGCAAATTGGCAAATACAGATAAATAAGAGTGGAAATTCAGCACAGCCCAGCCGGGCTGACTGACCCCACAAAAAACTGAATTGACCAACAAGAGCAAGTGTGAACATTAGCAAAAACAAACTTAACTTGAGAAGACTGGAACAGAGCTGAGTCCAAGACCTGAGAAGCAGACTGAATCACCAGCACCAGGATAGGGCGTCGGCTGTCTTATATCCAGTCTGATACTCCAGAGATCCAATCTTTATCCTTCCTCACCAGGTGGCAGATCACTACCAATTAAACCAAGCTCACTACCTCCTGTCACCACCAGAGGGAGAACGAGGTGTACGAAGCAGAGCCGGAAGTGTACGGAGCGGAGGTGTGTACAAGGTCTACGGAGCGGAGCAGTGTGTTTATGAGGTGTACGGGGTGGAGCAGAGCCGGGTGTGTATGGGGTGTACGGAGCGGAGCCGCGTGTGTACGAGGTGTACGAAGCAGAGCCGGAGGTGTACGGAGCGGAAGTGTGTGCAAGGTCTACGTAGCGGAGCAGTGTGTGTATAAGGTGTACGGAGCAGAGCCGGAGGTGTATGGAGCGGAGGTATGTACAAGGTCTACGGAGCGGAACCATGTGTCTACGAGGTGTACGGAGCGGAGCCGGATGTGTGCTAGGTGTACGGAGTGGAGCAGAGCCGGGTGTGTACGAAGCGGAGCCGGAGGTGTGTACAAAGTCTACGGAGCGTAGCCGTGTGTGTACAAGGTGTATGGAATGGAGCCCTGTGTATACAAAGTGTACGAATCTGAGCCTTGTGTTTACGGAGCGGAGCAGATCCGGGTGTGTACGGAAAGAAGCCGCGTGTGTGCGGGGTGTACGGAGCGGAGTGGAGCTGCTTGTGTATGGAGCGGATCTGCGTGTGTACGAGGTGTATGGAGCAAAGTCGCATGTGTTCAAGGTTTAGGAGTGGAGCCATGTGTGTACAAGGTGTACAGAGCGTGGCCACGTGTGTACAAGGCGTACGGAGCAGAGTCGCATGTGTATGAGTTTTACGGAGCGGAGCCATGTGTGTACTGAGTGGAACCATGTGTGCGCGAGGTGTACAGAGTGGAGCCGTGTGTGTAAGAGGCATACAAAGCTAGACCGTGTGTGTATGAGGCGTGCGGAGCCATGCGTGTACGAGGTGTATGGTGGGGAGCATTCATACCTCCCAACCGTCCCCTATCCAATGGAACAGTCCCGATTTTGAGAGAGAGAGACTGCCCCAGCTGGAAGCTTACTTTTCCCGCGGACACAGGAGTATGCGGCGGAGCCCGGAGGAGCACTTTAAAACTCGCACGTGACGTTCTACCGAAAGTGACGTGCTGGAAGCTGACCGGAAATGAGGTAATTTCGGGAGGAGATTGTGACAGAACCGTGGAGGCACGTCAGAGAATGCTTCAGATCACCGTGTCCTCCTCCGACAGCGTGGACAGTGGGATTGCCTTGGAATCGGGGATGCCGGCCATGAGAACGGATCATGATATGTCCTGCATCGGGAGGCTCAGGTGGGTATTACATTGGGAGCCGGGCTGCTATAGTATCTTTATACAATACTTGCAGAAGAGCCCGGCGCTGCCCGGGCATAGTAACTAACTGTGGTTAGTTATAGCAAATTATAATTATCCTCCATCCCATAGTCCCCTGCCCATATACCCATCATACATATCCTCCATCCCATAGTCGAGTGCCCATATACCCATCACACGTCCTCCATCCCATAGTCCCATGCCCATACACCCATCATACATATCCTCCATCCCATAGTCCCGTGCCCATATACCCATCATATATATCCTCCATCCCATAGTCCCATGCCCATATACCCATCATACATATCCTCCATCCCAGAGTCCCGTGCCCATATACCCATCATACATATCCTCCATCCCAGAGTCCCGTGCCCATATACCCATCACACATCCTCCATCTCATAGTCCCATGCCCATATACCCATCATACATATTCTCCATCCCATAGTCCAATGCCCATATACCCATCATACATATTCACCATCCCATAGTTGAGTGCCCATATACCCGTCATACATATCCTCCATCACATAGTCCAGTGCCCATATACCCATCACACATCCTCCATCCCATAGTCCCATGCCCATATACCCATCATACATATTCTCCATCCCATAGTCCCATGCCCATATACCCATCATACATATTCACCATCCCACAGTTGAGTGCCCATATACCCGTCATACATATCCTCCATCACATAGTCCAGTGCCCATATACCCATCACACATCCTCCATCCCATAGTCCCATGCCCATATACCCATCATACATATTCGCCATCCCATAGTCGAGTGCCCATATACCCATCACACATCCTTCATCTCATAGTCCCATGCCCATATACCCATCACACATCCTCCATCCCATAGTCCCGTGCCCATATACCCATTATACATATCCTCCATCCCATAATCCAGTGCCCATATACCCGTCATACATATCCTCCATCCCATAGTCAACCATTATGATATCATAATGAGCAGCGGCGGGGCTTGCAACCTATGATGACATCAGCGTCACCATGGCAACCATTGTGACATCATAATGAGGGGCGGGGCTTGATACACACACTTTTTCCCCCAGTATGTAGATAGGGGCAAAATTGGTGAATTGGAACGCGCGGGGTTAAAATTTCACCTCACAACATAGGTTAGGACGCTCTCGGGGTCCAGACGTGTGACTGTGCCAAATTTTGTGGCTGTAGCTGCGACAGTTCGGATGCCTATCCCGGACATACACACATACATACACACATACATACACACTTTGAGCATTAAATATTAGATTTCTTTATCTCTGTTTCTTTCTCTCTCTGTTCTTTCCTTCTTTCTCTCTCTAATCTTTCTTTTTTCTTTCTCTGTCTCTGTTCTTTCTTTTCCTCAGTACCAGCCACTGTGCCAAAAATGGCTGATGTATATACACTATACACTGTATATACATCAGCCTCGAGTCAGCACCTATCTATACATAAGCCTCAGCAACAGCATATACGTAAGCTTCAGCACCAGTATATACAGCTACGTCCATATATATTTGGACAGAGACAACATTTTCCTAATTTTGGTTCTAGAGTCTAGACATTACCACAATGAATTTTAAACAAAACAATTCAGATCCAGTTGAAGTTCAAACTTTCAGCTTTCATTTGAAGGTATCCACATTAAAATTAGATGAAGGGTTTAGGAGTTTCAGCTCCTTAACATGTGCCACCCTGTTTTTAAAGGGACCAAAAGTAATTGGACAATTGACTTCAAGGCAATTTCATGAACAGGTGTGGGCAATCCCTTTGTTATGTCATTCTCAATTAAGCAGATAAAAGGCCTGGAGTTGATTTGTGGTGTGGTGCTTGCATTTGGAAGGTTTTGCTGTGAAGGAAACATTCGGTCAAAGGAGCTCTCCATGCAGGTGAAACAAGCTACCCTTAAGCTGCAAAAACAGAAAATTCCCATCCAAGAAATTGCTACAACATTAGGAGTGGCAAAATCTACAGTTTGGTACATCCTGAGAAAGAAAGAAAGCACTGGTGAACTCATCAATGCAAAAAGACCTGGGCGCCCACGGAAGACAACAGTGGTGGATGATCGCAGAATAATCTCCATGGTGAAGAGAAACCCCTTCACAACAGCCAACCAAGTGACCAACACTCTCCAGGAGGTAGGCGTATCAATATCCAAATCTACCATAAAGAGAAGACTGCATGACAGTAAATACAGAGGGTTCACTGCACGGTGCAAGCCACTCATAAGCATCAAGAATAAAAAGGCTAGACAGGACTTTGCTAAAAAACATCTAAAAAAGCCAGCACAGTTCTGGAAGAACATTCTTTGGACAGATGAAACCAAGATCAACCTCTACCAGAATGATGGAAAGAGAAAAGTATGGCGAAGGCGTGGTGCTGCTCATGATCCAAACCATACCACATCATCTGTAAAACACGGCGGAGGCAGTGTGATGGCTTGGGCATGCATGGCTGCCAGTGGCACTGGGTCACTAATGTTTATTGATGTGACACAGGACAGAAGCAGCCGGATGAATTCTGAGGTAATCAGAGCCATACTGTGTGCTCAGATCCAGCCAAATGCAGCCTAACTGATTGGTTATCGTTTCATACTACAGATGGACAATGACCCAAAACATAAAGCCAAAGCAACCCAGGAGTTTATTAAAGCAAAGAAGTGGAATATTCTTGAATGGCCAAGTCAGTCACCTGATCTCAACCCAATTGAGCATGCATTTCACTTGTTAAAGACTAAACTTCAGACAGAAAGGCCCACAAACAAACCGCAACTGAAAACCACCGCAGTGAAGGCCTGGCAGAGCATCAAAAAGGAGGAAACTCAGCATCTGGTGATGGCCATGAGTTCAAGACTTCAGGCAGTCATTGCCAACAAAGGCTTTTCAACCAAGTACTAGAAATGAACATTTTATTTACAATTATTAAATCTGCCCAATTACTTTTGGTCCCTTTAAAAACAGGGTGGCACATGTTAAGGAGCTGAAACTGCTAAACCCTTCATTCAATTTTAAAGTGGATACCCTCAAATGAAAGCTGAAAGTCTGAGCTTCAACTGCATCTGAATTGTTTTGTTTAAAATTCTTTGTGGTAATGTCTAGAACCAAAATTAGAAAAATGTCCCTGTCCAAATGTATATGGACCTAACTGTACATCAGCACCTGTATAATACACAGGTTCTGGGGCTGATGTATATACAGGTGCTGGTGGGGTTGATGTATATACTGGTGCTGACTTGAGGCTGATGTATATATGGGCTGCATGTATATACATCACTGATCAGCCTCTAGTCAGCACCTATATATACACCAGAACCTGTATATACATCAGCCCCATCACCCGTATATACACCAGCCCCAGCACCCGCATATACATCTGCCCCAGCACCCGTATATACATCAGCCCCAGCACCCTTATATACATCAGCCCCAGCACTCATATATACATCAGCCCCAGCACTCATATATACATCAGCCCCAGCACTCGTATATACATCAGCCCCAGCACCCTTATATACATCAGCCCCAGCACTCGTATATACATCTGTCCCAGCACCCGTATATACATCTGCCCCAGCACCCGCATATACATCTGCCCCAGCACCCATATATACATCAGCCCCAGCACTCGTATATACATCAGCCCCAGCACTCGTATATACATCAGCCCCAGCACCCTTATATACATCAGCCCCAGCACTCGTATATACATCTGTCCCAGCACCCGTATATACATCTGCCCCAGCACCCGCATATACATCTGCCCCAGCACCCTTATATACATCAGCCCCAGCACTCGTATATACATCAGCCCCAGCACTCGTATATACATCAGCCCCAGCACTCGTATATACATCTGTCCCAGCACCCGTATATACATCTGCCCCAGCACCCGCATATACATCTGCCCCAGCACCCGTATATACATCAGCCCCAGCACCCGTATATACATCAGCCCCAGCACTCGTATATACATATGTATATACAGTAGTCTAAATGTGATATATATTCAGCAGTATGTAACATAATATAGTATAATACTGTCAATTATAATGTAGAGTTGTGTGTATATAGTGTAGAGCTGTTCATATAGTATGTTGCTGTGTATATAGTGTGGAATCCACACTATATACACTGGCCTATCTTTACACTATACAGTATATACACAGCACCACTCTATATTCCTTACCACGGTATATATTGTGGAGCTGTATACATTGTGTATACTCCTCCTGTCCTGCATACATGGTGTAAATATAAGTATCTGCTCTAAGTGTGTGTATCTATGAAAATAAAAAGCGCTCCGATGAATTGTGCAAAGTGGTGGACTCTTTATTAGCCCATGTGACAAAGTTTTGGATCTATAACAGATCATTTCTCTGCTATGGAATTGAAATATTACCACGTGGGCTAATAAAGAGTCCTCCACTTTTCTCTTATTTAATCATTTAATCGTTGTGCTGATTATTTTCTTTTTATAAATGCCTTTGATTTAAGGGTGTGTGTCCTAAAAGCAATTCACCCACTGCTTAATGTTTGGTGGTGTTCAATTATGACACATATCAAGGCTGACATCACCACCCGGCAAAAGCGGGCAATTGCCGTCGGGGACTTGGCATGCTATGGGGCTCGTAAGTAGGGGCTCCGGTGCCAGCGCTGACACAGTGGAAAACAATGATGAGTGAGGGAGCCATCTGCTGATGCTCCCTCTCTCATCTTTCCCCCTCTGCGTCTGAGCTTTGTGATGTCTTAGTGCAGAGGGTGCAATGACATCACTACAGCGAATCATCTATGCCAAGCAGTGCAGAGGATCAGAATACATTGAGGAAACCAGAGCAGTGGGGACAGGGAGAAGTATTATATGGGGCCCATTGTACTGTATGAAGTAATATATGGGGCCCATTATACTGTTTGAAGTAATATACAGTATGAGGGCCCATTATACTGTATGGGCCATTATATGGGGCCCATAAAACTGTATGCAGTAATGTATGGGGACCATAATAGTGTATGGAGCATTATATGGGCTCATTGTACCATATGGAGGAATATGTGGGGTCCATTGTACTGTATGGAGCAATATATGGGGCCATTATACTGTATGGAGCATTATGTGTTGCCCATAATACTGTATGGAGGACTATGTGATGCCCATAATACTGTATGTAGGACTATGTTGTGCACATAATATTATGAAGGACTATGTCGTTCCCATAATACTGTATGGAGGACTATGTGGTGCCCATAATACTGTATGGAGGACTATGTGGCGCCCATAGTACTGTATGGAGGTCTATGAGGTGCCTATAATACTCTATAGAGGACTATATGGTGCCCATAATACTGTAAAGAGGGCTATGTGGTACCAATAACAATGTATGGAGGACTAAGTTGTGCACATAATACTGTATGGAGGGTTATCCAAATTCGGAAGTTCTCCCCTATCTTTTGGATAGGGGATGACTTTCTGTTTGTTGTGGATCTGACCGCTGGGACCCCCATGATCCTAGGAAACGTAGCTTTGAAAAGCACCATGTAAATGGAGCTGTGGTCCAATCATACGCACAGTGACACCATTAACATGTGGCTCTTTAAATAACTCCTTTAATAGAGTGATGAGGGGACGACAAAGTATAGCAAAAATTCACTGATCGGGGCTGGTGAGTGTTATAATTTGTGGGCTGGTGGGGTTTGTGTGGCAGGGCTGCTTTTTTGTCCCAGTTCGGCCCTGGTTTCCGGAGTGTAATGTAGACGCAAATATATGTTTAAGTCCCTGCAGAAGTCAAAAATTTGAAAAACCAATGAAAAATATTTGAAAAATGTATGTAAATAATTTCAAATCAATCTACTTTTTCCCGGAATGTTATCAGATCTAAAATATAAAAAAATTAGCGTACTTTGCATGGTTGCATTCACAATTGTCCAAACTAATGAAATATTATAATATTTATCCATAATGGTGAACTGCAAAAGAAACGAAAAAAAATGAAATAGCAGAATTGTCGTTTTTTGGTCACTTCGACCAGAAAGGCATATGGATCCCAAGATAGTAAAGACAAAACTACAGTTGGTATCAGAAAAACCCCAAGCCCTCACATAATTCTATCAACCCAAGACTAAACATTTTAGAGCTCTTGGAAAGCAAGAAGGAAAAATAGAATTGAAGAGAGGCCCAATGGGAATCTGTCACCCAAGGGCATGAGTGGGGTGTGCACCAGTCACCCACACAGTATGAGGACCCCACTGCTTCCCACTCAATATAATGGCCCTCACATGCCCCCTTTCATTATCATGGTCCCCACATCACTTCACACTTTATGAAGGCCCCACACAGCACCTCACACAGTATAGTGGTTGGCATATCCCCTCACGTAGTAGACTAGGCCATTATTTTAAAGTAGGATGCTGGTGAGGTCTTCATGCTGAGTGGGCCATTATACTGAGTGGGGAGATGTGAGAGCCATTTTACTGTGTGAGCGCTATCAAAATGTGTTAGTGGCTGTGGGGAACCATCACACTGTGTGATGGGCTATGGGGGCCACTATAATGGGTGAGGTGCTGTGTGAGGCCACCATAAAGTGTGAGGGGTTGTGGGGGCCATGATACTGAATGAGTGGAAGAGGGGCCCTCATTTTGAGTGGAGGGCTGTGGGGGGGGCTTCATTCTGTGAGGGGGCGCTGATACTAATTAAGCGGCTGTGGGGCCATCATACTGAATGGGCTGTGGGGGTCTTCACTTTGAGAGTGGGCTGTTGGTTTCACCATACTAAACGAGGGTTGTTATACTGCGTGGAGATCATCATAATGACAGGACATCATGCTGTGTGGAGGCCATGATACTGTTTATGTATGGAGGAGGCGACCATAACTATATCATGCTATGGGGGAACACTATAGGGGCGTCATGCTATGGCGGTATTATATTTTGTTGCTCGCACTGCGGGGACATCACAATGTAAGTGTGAAGTGACTCTGTTGGAGCGATTCACTGTGGGAATATCAAAATCCGTGTGTGTGGGGGTAGGGGCATTACTATAAACATGTTTTATAATGGCCATAAAAGGGGTATCGCTGATGAGGACAATAAGGGGCTTCAGTTGGAAAATAATTGCTGCTTATGTGTCATAATACATGTCCTTCTCCTGGTTGATGAAGGTTGGGACATTGCCGAATATGTATATGTATGTGTGTGTGTTGCGTTGCGTTTAAATATATATTATGTGTATATTTTTATGTAGGGTGTGAGGGAGTGGGGGCAAGTAGAATGGCTGCCTGGAATCATATGATGACACAGTTCCCAGAACACCGCCCCCTATCAGTGGAAATGAAAGAAAATCCAATAATGCCACCAAATGTTTGAAGATTTTATCCTCAGCATTAGAATATATGGTTAGATGTATCTTTCTATACAGAATGAGAAGATAAAGGAAACTGTAAGAAAAAGATTAAATGTGATATAATGTCATAAGATGAGAATTGGAAATAGGAAAAGCTCAGCCAAACCTCTGTAACCACGGCTGTAATCTTATACCTGGAAAACTGCCAGGATTTTACTGTGTTTCATTCATTAAAAAGTACCAAACAAAAAAGCAGTCAAAAGATCCATAAAACTATGATATTTATTAAATATAATATTAAAACATTATTGGATATGGACACACAGTGTTTAGACAGGGAAAAGGAACAGCATATAAATGAACACGATGGTCATGAAGGGCCAACAAAGCTGCAAACACCCCGCCAGGATAATAGAATGCAGAGCTAGATGGTATAGCTAATACAAGTCAGGAGGTTATATAGAATGTAATATAACAAATCATACAGCAAGTGCTACGATCCTTCATAGGGAGTATACCCTGACAAGGTGCAAACACGCACATACAAAATTAATGTATAGTACACAACATGATGGTAACATAATAAACTGCATTACTATACCTGAAATACGGGGGGGAGAGCAGCAAGGTCGGTCCTATCCCCGACGCGCGTTTCGGAGTTAAAAGAACTCCTTCCTCAGGGGGCGTGGAGAGTAGTATACCCATCGGGCATTATATTGCACGCCCGCCAGAAGTCATCAAGGCGCGCGCTGTCCGCCATTGGCCAGCTGGTTCAGTGCTACGGCAGAGCCGGAAACACGCGGGCCCACGTGATCCAGCTCTCCGAGCAGAGACCGCCCACCGGCCAACAGACGGACAAAGCGCACGCGCAGAGATGACAGCAGGCTAAAGCGGCCATATTTAAACAGGGCAAAAGATGGGGCAAACAAAAAATAATAAAAACAACTGAATATTTTGTGGAATGTGGCGAAATGCAGTGTTAAATGACAAACCAGTAGCCACGTAGTATTAGTAACAAATAACCAAGATTTGCACTAAGTCTATAACACTGACCTATAGAAACAGCAAATGGCCAAAGCCACAAGTAGATGGCCGCATGATAGGTGCATATATATGGGCCAATTCAATGAAAGAAGATTGTTTGGCTCATAATTGACCGGATCCAAAACTAAAGCTGTAGTATACAGGACCTGGTCTCCATGTAAGAGTGCAATTATCAAAATTAGCAAGATTTGAATACAAAAATTCACTGTATGGCAAGATGTAGTAAAATCATCAAAATAAGCCACCCACACACAAGAGGTAAATTGTATGGAGAATTACCCCATAGCACGGAATGCCACAAAATACAAAATATATACAATATTACAGAGAAATACAAAATACACTGAGCTTTTAGAGTTCACTCTCACACACAACTTTTTTGTGTTCAAGGGGTCCTTCTACCTGCAGCTTCAGGGGACTGCAATGGGTGCGGCCTTTGCGCCATCCTATGCCAATCTCTTCCTGGGGCTGTGGGAGAGGGACCTCTTCCTGTCTGATAAACAGGGGTTGATAATTGCACTCTTACATGGAGACCAGGTCCTGTATACTACAGCTTTAGTTTTGGATCCGGTCAATTATGAGCCAAACAATCTTCTTTCATTGAATTGGCCCATATATATGCACCTATCATGCGGCCATCTACTTGTGGCTTTGGCCATTTGCTGTTTCTATAGGTCAGTGTTATAGACTTAGTGCAAATCTTGGTTATTTGTTACTAATACTACGTGGCTACTGGTTTGTCATTTAACACTGCATTTCGCCACATTCCACAAAATATTCAGTTGTTTTTATTATTTTTTGTTTGCCCCATCTTTTGCCCTGTTTAAATATGGCCGCTTTAGCCTGCTGTCATCTCTGCGCGTGCGCTTTGTCCGTCTGTTGGCCGGTGGGCGGTCTCTGCTCGGAGAGCTGGATCACGTGGGCCCGCGTGTTTCCGGCTCTGCCGTAGCACTGAACCAGCTGGCCAATGGCGGACAGCGCGCGCCTTGATGACTTCCGGCGGGCGTGCAATATAATGCCCGATGGGTATACTACTCTCCACGCCCCCTGAGGAAGGAGTTCTTTTAACTCCGAAACGCGCGTCGGGGATAGGACCGACCTTGCTGCTCTCCCCCCCGTATTTCAGGTATAGTAATGCAGTTTATTATGTTACCATCATGTTGTGTACTATACATTAATTTTGTATGTGCGTGTTTGCACCTTGTCAGGGTATACTCCCTATGAAGGATCGTAGCACTTGCTGTATGATTTGTTATATTACATTCTATATAACCTCCTGACTTGTATTAGCTATACCATCTAGCTCTGCATTCTATTATCCTGGCGGGGTGTTTGCAGCTTTGTTGGCCCTTCATGACCATCGTGTTCATTTATATGCTGTTCCTTTTCCCTGTCTAAACACTGTGTGTCCATATCCAATAATGTTTTAATATTATATTTAATAAATATCATAGTTTTATGGATCTTTTGACTGCTTTTTTGTTTGGTACTTTTTAGTAAATGTGCAGTTGTCCTGCATTTGTCCTGTTTCAATTATGTGGATCATGATATATGGTTTATATTATTGATCCTCTTTTATGGCCATTACACATATTATTGATACTTGGCCTCCACATATGTCTACTACTCTTCTATTGTGTTTCATTCATGCCTATGTGTGCCGCCATCATTATTAGCTGCTTTATAAGGGGCAGACAATGAGAGAAAAAGTATTGGTTATTGCTCTGCATTGTGACATCATCACTTTCCATATATGGAAGCTGGTAGTGATGTCACACAGGTGAGTGATGTCACAATAGAGCGGAACCTATAAACACTCCGTCCCATCTCACTGGCTCAGACTTGGTATTTGTTTGTCTCCTGACTGCACTTACCTAGATCTTCTCCTTGTGGATTAGTGATTTTACTTGCGAATTACTTGTGAATTAGCGGATTACGTCTGTATTAGTGGATTACTTCTGGAATTTCCTGAAGATCATTGACTGAGGACTTCTCCATCTGGAGGTAAATCTATTGTGTGCTTTTATTTATGGGGCATGTATGGGGCATAGCGAGCAGCACCATGGATTATGGCAGCATATAACATGGCTCCAATGCTTTCTCATCCCCTTCAGATCTCCCTCCTGACTCTGTCTGGTCCAGGACCACAGAGGGGACGTCAGTCACCACCTACATAAGCTGAGAAGAGAACTTCAGCGTGTACAGGACTCAGCAGAGCCGGACATCTTTAGAGTGAGTATAATGGCGGAGGTGCCGGTTTGTGGTGACCGGGTATACCATCGCTGTACACAGCGTCAGACTGGAGCACCTTGGGCTCACCAGAGAAAATCATTCTTGGGGCCCACTTGTATAGCTACATAGAAATAAATGCAAGACCAACAATTGTGTGGTAAAACACACTTGTGTTATGGTATAACATAAGGTAGTTCTTGTCTTAATGATATAGCAGGAGTTGGGGTAGCCCCCCTCATGGAATATAATGCAACCCCTCTCACAGAATATAATGTAGCCCTCCTCAGAGTAAAATGTAGCCCCATCACAGGGTATAATGCAGCCCCCCATAGAATATAATGTAGATTCCTCACAGTATAATGAAGCCCCATCACAGAGTATAATGCAGCCCCACCATAGAATATAATGTAGATTCCACACAGTATAATGAAGCCCCATCACAGAGTATAATGCAGCCCCCCATAGAATATAATGTAGATTCCACACAGTATAATGAAGCCCCATCACAGAGTATAATGCAGCCCCCCCATAGAATATAATGTAGATTCCACACAGTATAATGAAGCCCCATCACAGAGTATAATGCAGCCCCCCATAGAATATAATGTAGCCCCCTCGCAGGGTATAATGTAGCCCCCTCATAGGGTATAATGCAGTCCTACATAGAATATAATGTAGTTTCCACATAGGGTATTATCCAGTCCTACAGTTCTATGGCCACCAGTACTCACTCACTTGTTCCCCCGCTGCTCTAGGATCTGCTCCGTTCTCAGCAGCTACACTGCTGTCTGCCCGACACACAACATGTTGCACGATGAAGTGATGTCATTGTGCACCGGCTGTGTCAGAGGCAAAGGGAAATGATGGGGGAGGGAGAATCATCTGACGCGCTGTACTCCATTATTGTTTTCAACTGTATCGGCATCTATGATTCTCCATTATTGTTTTCAACTGTATCGGCATCCATGGGCACTGGGGAGACCACCCTGTAGGGGAAGGGGCTGTAAGCCCTGAAACATTTTTGTATTTATTACCCATTATAAATCAGTTTCAAATATTTCTGAAATTTGAGTGAAAGAAGAACAACATCTGTAATGTGAAATATTATATTATTTGCATTTATATTGTAAAAATAATAATTATCTTTTAATTATAATAAGTATTAATTTCATTGAGAATTTCATGACATTTCCTCAAACATCATATTCCATTTTTGGCAGATTTGCTCTCCTGATTATAGGATGAAGCCTTCCACCATGGCATCCAGCGATCAGGATAAAGGCCTGTTGGCCGTGTTGGACCTGCTCGTTGTCCCACTCCTGGAGGACACTATTCCAGGCATTATCAAATCATATGAGCCTGAAGAAATGAAGACCATGACCAGCATGCTAATAAATCATCTGCATGATCTGGATGGACAGGATTTGGTGAATGCCCTCCTGTTCTTGTCGACCATAACATCTGCCAGAGCGGACGCTGACAACTTTCTGTCTAATGAGCTCATTGATAAGACCTATCAACACATGCTGAAAGCAGAAAGTGAGAAACATCAGGGAATAACTGGTGCAGCTATGACGCTCCTGGCCAATATTGCTGTATACCGCTCCCAAGACGTCATGGAGCGCTTGGAAAGCGATGAGGAGCATCCACAGAGCAGCGCGCTGAAGACATTGGATCTCATTTCCACCAAAACCATCACAGGTTGGAAAGAGAGAAGTGCAGCGCAGAATATACTGACAGTGGATGACTTGATTGCCCCTACACAACATCAAGCTGGACCACCTGACGGATTTGATTTTTATTATCATCTCCTGCACCCTAGCTATGGGTTCATAAATCACCTGGATGACGCTGATGTCCTCCATGACACAGACACAACCCAGGCTGGGATGTGTCGTTACATTACATGTGTCTTAACTGATGAGGAAAGAAGAAAGATCATCCATTACCTGCTTATAGCAATGAGATCTGCTGTCAGAAAGAGCAGACTCATCAGTGTCATGATCTTCTCGGAGCTGTTACTCCATCATCCTGAGCTCCTGGAGGAGAAAATGGCAAAAGATTTAATCTTATTAACGGCTTCAAAGATATACAGTTCGGACGAACTTGAAAACTGTCTTGCTTTAGAAGCTATGGGAAATGCCTGTAAAGGTGCACCAAGACAGGTGCATCAACTGAAGGACCTCATCTATCGATGCCTTTACAGTAAACTAGTGGGTCGTCAGAAGCTAAAAGTGGTCATTGAATCCCTAAAAGCAATGTCAAAGTTTGTTACCCTGCTGAAAAGATCAAAACTTGGCAGTAAATTTGAGAGAATTGTCCAGCGTTGTACTGACTACCTAAACCACCCAAACCCGCTGGTTCGGACATACTCCACTTCACTATTTGCAGACCTCGCCAAGAACTGCAACAGGGACAAGAGAGGCTTCAGCCGCCACGTTAGGACATTCCTACCTGAGTTACTGATAAAGTTACACAGTAAAAACCAGCAGGATAAGGCATCCGGTATTGCAGCCTTGCTGCATTGTCTTCCTTACATCGGATGTAAGAACGTTCAAGAGCTGTTATGTGCTGATGGCGAAAAAGCCTACAAAATATATGAACAGCTCGGGAAAAAGGAACCTGCCCTTCTTGTGAGGATGATGATCCACAGCATTGAATATAATAAGCCGTATATGGCAGACGAGGTAGACGCTGTCATGAAACACCTCACTATGATAAGAGACGCGTTACCCTATGAAGAACTCTATCCGTCAGCATTATCTGACGTGTTTATAGGGTTGAGGAGACTCAATTCTAAGATAAATAATCCAGTGGTGCATGAGGCAAGTATCCGCGCCATTGACATCCTGGGCACCAAGTGGAAGAGCATCAGAACTGTTAAAGCAGTGAAAGTCGGAACAGAGAGTTTCCTGATCTATGAAAAAGTGAAGAGAGTGGAAGTAATATTTTACGAGACTTCAGTGTGAAACATCCATCACCAGATGTTACACCAAGGGTCAATGAATGAGACATCCTGAATACACTTAGATAAAACTCTTGACTATTGAAGACCATCTCAAGAACAATCCCCACATACCCCAATTTTCTTATGAAAAACTTAAAATAAAGAAAATAAAAAGAAAACTTACGGTGTTTCTCTGCTTATTGTAACTGGATGAAATGTTTCTGGACTGTTCCCATATGTATTTTGATCATAATCCTCTATATATAGCTACTAGCTGAAGAGCCCAGCGCTGCCCGGGCATAGTAACTAACTGTGGTTAGTTATAACAAATTATAATTATCCTCCATCCCATAGTCCCGTGCCCATATACCCATCATACATATTCTCCATCCCATAGTTGAGTGCCCATATACCCATCACACATCCTCCATCCCATAGTCCCATGCCCATATACCCATCATACATATTCTCCATCCCATAGTCCCATGCCCATATACCCATCCTACATATCCTCCATCCCATAGTCCCGTGCCCATATACCATCATACATATCCTCCATCCCATAGTCCCGTGCCCATATACCCATCACACATCCTCCATCCCATAGTCCCGTGCCCATATACCCATCACACATATCTGCCATCCCATAGTCCCGTGCCCATATACCCATCACACATCCTCCATCCCATAGTCCCGTGCCCATATACCCATCATACATATCTGCCATCCCATAGTCCCGTGCCCATATACCCATCACACATCCTCCATTCCATAGTCCCGTGCCCATATACCCATCATACATATCTGCCATCCCATAGTCCCGTGCCCATATACCCATCACACATCCTCCATTCCATAGTCCCGTGCCCATATACCCGTCATACATATCCGCCATCCCATAGTCCCGTGCCCATATACCCATCACGCATCCTCCATCCCATAGTCAACCATTATGACATCATAATGAGCGGCGGGGCTTGCAACCTATGATGACATC
Organism: Dendrobates tinctorius; assembly: GCF_039654945.1. Taxonomy (NCBI): domain Eukaryota; kingdom Metazoa; phylum Chordata; class Amphibia; order Anura; family Dendrobatidae; genus Dendrobates; species Dendrobates tinctorius. Next base: position 88,396,053 of record NW_027361738.1, on the reverse strand, counting down.
AGCGCCACCATGGCAACCATTATGACATCATAATGAGGGGCGGGGCTTGATACACACACACTTTTTCCCCATTATGTAGATAGGGGCAAAATTGTTTGGTGAATTGGAACGCGCGGGGTTGAAATTTCACCTCACAACATAGCCTAGGACACTCTCGGGGTCCAGACGTGTGACTGTGCCAAATTTTGTGGCTGTAGCTACGACGGTGCGGATGCCAATCCTGGACATACACACATACATACAAACATACATACAAACACTTGAGCTTTATATATTAGATATATCATGATACAGCTCCATCTTAACATGTCTATGCTTGTTGAGCTCTTAAAGGGGCTTTCTAGACTATGATTTTGATGACATAGGTCATCAACATCAGATTAGTCCCGGTCTGACATGCGAAACTCCTAACGATCAGATGTTAGCAGATCCCTCAGTCAGCAGAAAGCACACAATGCATTGAGCTGGAGCAACATATCTTACGTGTCATCAGTACTGTGGTTCCTGTATGATCCGCAGTCTGATGTTGGCTGGTAATAACAACTCCTGGTATCTCCTGTCTAGCTGACTGCAGAATTCTGAATCCTTACAGCGTGTGCACTACACACTCTCAGTGCTCTCTAGTGTTGCTGGCGACAGTGGGTAATGACGTGACAGCATGAATGCAATTTGCATACATGCGGTCACCTGGCAATTGGATGTCTTTGGCCTTTCTCAATTCACTTGTATTCAATTGAGTGGATGTGGTTCTAATTATGCAAATCACATACTTGCGCTCAGAGCTGTCACTAGGAATTTCAGGGCCCCATATTGGCAAAATTTTCGGGGCCCCCTTGAGACTCCACCCAGGCTCCACCCCAGCCCCGCCCTCCACCCCTCGAACTGTCCACAGACCCACCACTCTCTCTTGGAAAAACTCCACTTCTCACCAATCACACATTAACAGTTCCCATCTCCAGATCACACACATAGCCAGCAGCTCTTGTTATGGCCTAAAGATTTTTTAAATCTACCACCATGACATGGTAGACTCTTTTGGCTGGGCCCTACTCTACTCTAACCTATTAAAGATTTGCTAAAATATCCAATACAATTTAGGTATATTTTTTATTTTTCAATTTTTAAAATGACCAATAACATCACATCCAAAGGGACAAATACCACCACACCATGCCCAGACACCATATTACCACCACATGGTGACCAATAATACCACATACAAGGAACAAATACAGCCATACCATGACCAGACCACATATTACCACCAGTGACAGAATAATAGCACATACAAGGGACAAATACCACCGCACCATGACCAGACCACATATTACCAGCACATGGTGACTGGATACTACAATACTGATCATTAATAAAAAAACATATTACTATCACCATAAGTGCCATAATACACAGGAGATCTGTACTTAGTATGTAGTGTCTGTGTACAGGTAATACAGTGATCACCAGTGACATTATACACAGAAGAAGCTCTGTATATAGTGTCAGTGTACAGTTAATACAGTGATCACCAGTGATATTATGCACTGGACCTCTGTATATAGTGCCAGTGTACAGGTAATACAGTGATCACTGGTGACATTGTACAAAGGCACTCTGCATATAGTGTATAGTGTCATTGAACAGGTAACACACTGACTCACCAGTGACGTCTCTAGGTAAAATCCTTCATCTTTGCTTTTCATCTTTCATCCAGCACAGATCGCCATCACGTCTTGCAGCCAGGGCTTGTTTCTGCAGGAATTAACCCAGTTATCTAGAGCTCCACTTGCAGAACACATTACTTAATTTTTTTCCAACTTCTACACTACACCAGATGAAGAAAAAAGGTGACATAGTGTCACTCTGCACAGTAACAGAACCTCCCCCCATTTAAAACAGTATCCTCAAAAAAATAAAATAAATACATCACTGCAGTAATAATATCCCTTAATTAGCCCCTATGGTAATAATATCCCCCATCCTGGCTCCAGCCATATTTTCTCTCATCCTGCCCTCATGAGTATCCATTCTGCCCCCACATGATCTCCAGATCCTGCCCCATCTGTCTACATCGTATCCATCCTGCCCCCATGATCATGCACCATGTGTCTCCCATCCTGCCCCCTCCAGTGTCTCACTGTCACATTCTGCCCCCTCCTGTGTCTCACTGTCACATTCTGCCCCTGTGCCTCACATTCTGCCCCTCCTCTATTTCACTGTCACATTCTGTCCCCTGTGTCTCACTGTCACATTCTGCACCCTCATGTGTCTCACTGTCACATTTTGCCCCTCCTGTGTCTTACTGTCACATTATACCCCCATGTCCATTCTGACCCCATGTCTCACATTCTGCCCCCATGGTCATTCCGCCCCGTGTCTCGCATTCTGCCCCCTCCTGTGTCTCACTGTCACATTCTGCCCCCTCCTGTGTCTCACTGTCATATTCTGCCCCCTCCTGTGTCTCACTGTCACATACTGCCCCATGTCTCATATTATGCCCCCTCCTGTGTCTCACTGTCACATTCTGCCCCCTCCTGTGTCTCACTGTCACATTCTGCCCTCATGTCTCACATTCTGCCCCCTCCTGCGTCTCTGTCACATTCTGCCCCCCCTCCTGTGTCTCAATGTCACATTCTGCCCCCTCCTGTGTCTTACTGTCACATTCTGCCCCATGTCTGCATTCTACCCCCATGTCCTGCATTCTGCCCTCATGTCTCACATACTGCACCCATGTCCATTCTGTCCCCATGTCTTGCATTCTGCCCCCATGTATTGCATTCTGCCCCCTCATGTGTCTCACTGTCATATTCTGCCCCCTCCTGTGTCTTACTGTCACATTCTGCCCCCATGTCTTGCACTCTGCCCCATGTCTCACATTCTGTCCCCTCCTGTGTCTCACTGTCATATTCTGCCCAATTTCTTGCATTCTGCCCCCATGTCTTGCATTCTGCCCCCATGTCTTGTATTCTGCTCCCACGTCTTGTATTCTGCTCCCACGTTCTGCATTCTGCTCCCATGTCCATTCTGCCCCGTGTCTCACATTCTGCCCCCATGTCTTGTATTCTGCTCTCACGTTCTGCATTCTGCTCCCATGTCCATTCTGCCCCGTGTCTCATATTCTGCCCCCATGTCTCGCATTCTGCCCCATCATGTCTGCATTCTGCACCCATGTCTTGTATTCTGCCCCATGTCTTGTATTCTGCCCCCATGTCTTGCATTCTGCCCCCATGTCTGCATTCTGCCCCCATGTCTGCATTCTGCCCCCATGTCTTGCATTTTGCCCCCGTCATGTCTGCATTCTGCCCCCATCATGTGTCCATTCTGCCCCCATGTCTCGTATTCTGCCCCATGTCTGCATTCTGCCCCATGTCTCGCATTCTGCCCCCATGTCTCACATTCTGCCCCATGTCTCACATTCTGCCCCCGTGTCTACATATTTGCCCGTGTGTCTGCAATCCTGCCCCGTCTCCATATTTGCCCCTGTATGTCTCCGATCCTGTCCCCGTGTCTACATTCTGCCAGGGAAACTTATTGCCCCTTTCAATAATAAAAATAAAAACTTTGTTCTTACCTGACCTCGCTCCTGCGGTGAAGATGGAGCTGCTGTTGTGTGAGCTGAAATGACCTGTGGTGACGTCATCGTCATGTGATCAGGGGGCGGAGCTGATCAATGCTGAAGGCCTGTGATAATGATGACGTCACCACAGGTCCTTCAGCACTTCTCTAACTTTTGGATGTCGGGTGCTGTGGTGGCTCTGCTGATGTGTGCGCTGCAGGCCTGGCTGCAGCGCACACTTGGGGCCCGACCGCAGCGCACACTTGGGGCTCACCCGGTGCCCCTATGACGCACAGCACTTGGGGCCCGATGACTGGAAGCACAGGAGCGGGGCCCTTGATCTGCGGGCCCCCTTCTGTTCTGCTGTTCACCGGGCCTCATACAGCAGTAAGGGCTGTCATGCCCTGATGGCGGCCCTGCTTGCGCTCACATGACCACCTGCTCTTGCCGGCGACACCTGATAGCAATGGCCGCATGCCATGCACACGCTGTAATGATTCTGAAGTCTACAGTCATAAGAGTGATTACAGTCTTTCATCAGAAGACCGGACAACCCCTTTAACAATGGGAAAAGAGATACTAGGAGTTGTTTTGTACTGATGGTAGTTCTGGTGATGTAGTCATGTACTAACGGTGGTTCTGGTTATGTATCCATGTACTGATGGTGGTTGTAGTAAGGTAGTCATATACTGATGGTGGGTCTAGTGATTTAGCTCAGCAAACATCATGGTTCTGGTGATGTATGCAGTGGCGGGCTGGGCCGGGTGGCAGGGATGCATTTGCCTCCCGGGCCGGTCCCCAGACGGCTGTTCAGGGCCGCCAAAGGCCTGGCACTGTACTTTTTATTGCGGCCGCCAAAACTTCATTTGTGGCCGGGCTGGCAGACTCCTTCCTGATCGCGCATGAATGATGTATCCAGATGTATTTGCATCTTTGAGACGCGAATACATTTGAATGCATTATATCTGGCACAGAGCAGAGCCGTTGTTGCTGCTCCGCAGCCTAGCATGCGGCAGAGTGTTGAGGTCATCATGCTGCGACCTCCTCACACTGCTGCTGGCGACGCAGAGCAGGGCAGAAGAGGCGGGGACAAGGCGGCCGGCGGGAAAAATGGTGAGCAGCAGCGCTCCAATGAGTTGCAGGAGCTGAACTGCTGAAGATTGGAGAGCTGTCATTTGCTGTGCATGCATAAGGTATGGGGCATGAATCCATGGTGTTTGTCAACAAGGGCAGCCGCACAGCATTGTGTGTATGAGAGTGTGTGTGTATGAGTGTGTGTAAGTGTGGTGTGTGTGTATATATGTATATATATATATATGTGTGTGTGTGTGTAAGTGAGTGTGTGTGTATGAGTATGTGTGAGTGTGTGTATGAGTACATTTAAATGACTGTGTGTGTGTATGAGTATGTGTAAGTGAGTGTATGACTGTGTGTATTAGTATGTGTAAGTGAGTGTGTATGAGTATGTGTGAGTGTGTGTGTGTATGAGTATGTGTGAGTGTGTGTATGAGTATGTGTAAGTGAGTGTGTGTATGAGTATGTGTAAGTGTGTGTGGTATGTGTGTGTATGAGTATGTGTAAGTGTGTGTGTGTGTGTGAGTATGTGTAAGTGTGTGTGTGTGTGTGTGTATGAGTATGTGTGAGTGTGTATGAGTAAGTGACTGTGTGTGTGTATGAGTATGTGTAAGTGAGTGTGTGTATGACTGTGTGTGTGTATGAGTATGTGTGAGTGTGTGTATGTGTGTGTGTTCAGACCAGCAGTGTGGAGGGAGGACATTATAGAGACTAGGGGCAGTATGTGGGGGACATTATGGAGACGAACAATATGGAGAGGGACGGTGTAGGTGGGATATTATGGGATGGAGAGGTATGTTTTGGAGACGGGTGGTGTATGGGGTATATTATAGGGAGAGTCAGCGAAGGGGATATTATGGAGAGGGGTGGTGTAGGCAGGATATTATGGAGAGGGACATTTATCATGGGGAGGGGCGGCATGTGTGGGGGTATATTTTGGTGAGGGGCGGTGTAGGGGGTATATTATGGAGAGGGGTGGTGTGGGGGGTATAATGGTGAGTGGCGGTGTAGGTGGTATATTATGGAGAGGGGTTGTGTGGGGGGTATATTATGGAGAGGGGTGGTGTGGGGGGTATATTATGGGGAGGGGTGCAGTGTGTGGGAAGTATCTTATGGGGCGGTGCGGTGTAGGGGGTATATTATAGGGAGGTGCGGTGTAGGGGGTATATTATAGGGAAGTGTGGTTTAAGGGGTATATTATGGTGAGGGGTGGTGTAGGGGGTATATTATGGGGAGGTGAGGGGTGGGGAAGGGGGTATATTATGGGGAGGTGTGGTGTAGGGGGTATATTATGGAGAAGGGTGGTGTGGGAGGGATATTATGGAGAGACAGTCTAGGGGGATTTTTTGTGCAGGAAGCACATTGAAGGGCAATTATTTCATCAGGGGCACAACATGGTAGATATTTATACTTTGTTGGCAGTATAATGATTTTACAACGGCACAAAATACTCCTGGCCATGATGAGAGCCACGCACGTTGTTTATAAAAGCTCGGCGTCCATGCCGCCGCATGCGGCTCTCATCGTGGCCAGGAGTATTTTGCACCGTTGTAAAATCATAAGCGCACAGCAAAAGGGCTAAGCCTCCTGATGTGCCCTAATATGATACGCGTTGAGGCAACATTGCTGAGATGTGACAGAGCTTAATATCACGGCTTAACATCTCAGGCACATTGTGGACATATTAATCCCATTATGAGTACGGGGATGAGGCAAAATTGCCGGGATGTGGTAGAGCCTTACGTTTATGGCTCAGTATACTGGCAGACTATATTAATGTTTCTCGCATGTGAATAAGGGGATAGCATGTGCATGTGAGAGGTGACATCTACGGACTGAGTGAGTGAGATAAATCATTCGGTCACTCGCTGGCATCTGCTTCAATTGGGCAAAGGAGCCTTTGTGTAGTCAACGGATGACACTGTATTAGGGAGATTCCGTTATTCTATTGGGGACAATGTGCAATAGCATTAGCACTTTAGTCTACGGATATTGGAGTGTAAAATTGGCTATTAATGATTGAGAATGATGCAATGGTATATCCATAGATGCAATAATTGTTAAACACTTCCTCAAAAAAGGATGCCTAGTGAGATTTTCCCTCGTTAAAGGGTGTCTTGGAGTCCATGAATACAATGCTGTATAATTATATTAGTGTCCTTTATGATCCCCTCTTGTGGTAGGGGTTGATTGGACAGACTGCACACAAGCACGGTGGATGATTTGATATATTATTTATTCACAATTTATTAAAAGATAAGTTTTATTATTTTTCCACCACAGTCAGTGATTTTTGCAATTTCGGTAATTGGCTGGATTTGTATCTGGTGTAAGGGTGACAATTCAGTGATATCTCTAATACTGACTACATCTCATAAGTAGTGAGGTTCCTGTATGGTCCGCTGTCTGATGATAAAGGTAGCAACAACTCCCAGTATCTTCTTACCATAGTTAAGGACATACTGGGAGCTACATGTTCATGTCATACAAGTGTATCATGGGGCTGATCTAACACTGAAATTGACCACTGTAATAAGCGTGGTGCTACATTCATCTACTGACGGTGGTTCTAATGTTACATTCATCTACTGACGGTGGTTCTATCGCTGCATTCATCTACTGACGGTGGTTCTATCGCTGCATTCATCTACTGACGGTGGTTCTATCGCTGCATTCATCTACTAATGGTATTCATGACCCTGCATTCATCTACTGATGGTGGTTCTGTCCCTGCATTCATCTAGTGATGGTGGTTCTGTCCCTGCAATCATCTACTGATGGTGGATCTGTTGCTGCATTCATCTACTGATGGTGGTTCTGTCCCTGCATTCATCTACTGATGGTGGTTCTGGCCCTGCATTCATCTACTGATGGTGGTTCTGGCGCTGCATTCATCTACTGATGGTGGTTCTGGCGCTGCATTCATCTACTGATGGTGGCTGTGTCCCTGCATTCATCTACTGATGTTGGTTCTGTTGCTGCATTCATCTACTGATGTTGGTTCTGTTGCTGCATTCATCTACTGATGGTGGTTCTGTTGCTGCATTCATCTACTGATGGTGGTTCTGTTGCTGCATTCATCTACTGATGGTGGTTCTGTTGCTGCATTCATCTACTGATGGTGGTTCTGTTGCTGCATTCATCTAGTGATGGTGGCTGTGTCCCTGCATTCATCTATTATTGATGGTGGTTCTGGCGCTGCATTCATCTACTGATGGTGGTTCTGGCCCTGCATGTATTCACTGATGGTGGTTTTGGCCCTGCATGTATCTACTGATTTTGGTTCTGTGTTGTGAGTTCATTTTCCCCTTTACTACTGAGGCCCAAGGAACTCCCTCTTCTGGTAGAGAAAGGTAATGAGCCTGATTGTCAAACACCTGGGTCTGATCATGATGACTGGCTGAGTGGAGTTACTGACTGGATATAAGGCTGCCGACGCCCTTTTTCCCTGCGGGTGATTTCTCTGTGGACTTCTAGGAAACCAGTCTGATTCCTGGTCCTCTAAAGCTAAAATTTCTGCTTTGCCTTTTTGCATTAGTGTTTTGTTTTCCCTGCTTTTCTGGATTCTGCCATTCCCTGCTGGGGTGAGCAGAATCTCCTTTTGCCTGTTGCTCTGTCTTCAGAATATTCCTGAGTACTGACATAGCCTTTTTGAAGCCTAGCGTCTTCAGGGCCTTTTTTACTGTTAGTTTGTTGGCTCTTATTTTCATAGGGTTTTTCACGGATTGCAGACAGCAGCCATCCTGACCTTTCCTATCTAAGTTAGTTTGGGCCCCATCTTTGCTCAGTCTATCTTTCTGTCTGTGTTTTGTTCTTTCTTCTTGCTTCACCGTCATTATATGTGGGGGCTGCCTTTTGCTTTGGGGTCTGCTCTGGGGCAGTTTAGATTTCCCTTTCTGTCTTTAGGCTATGTAGTCCTCCGGCTGTGATCGAGGGGCCTAGGGCATCATAGGAGCCCCCCACGGCTACTGCTAGTTGTGTTGATAGGTTCAGGGGTCTGCAATCCGATAGCTGCCAACCTCTCTGGTTTTCTGGACTTAGCTAGCATTTCTATTTTTGCCTCCCACGGTGACTCAATCATAACAGTTCTGTTTCTGGATTCATCTACTGATGGTGGTTCTGTTGCTGCATTCATCTACTGATGGTGGTTCTGTTACTGCATTCATCTGCTGATGGTGATTCTGACCCTGCATTCATCTACTGATGGTGGCTGTGTCCCTGCATTCATCTACTGATGGTGATTCTGGCCCTGCATTCATCTACTGATGGTGGTTCTGTTGCTGCATTCATCTACTGATGGTGGTTCTGTTGCTGCATTCATCTACTGATGGTGGTTCTATTGCTGCATTCATCTACTGATGGTGGTTCTGTTGCTGCATTCATCTACTGATGGTGATTCTGTTGCTGCATTCATCTACTGATGGTGGTTCTGTTACTGCATTCATCTACTGATGGTGATTCTGACCCTGCATTCATCTACTGATGGTGGCTGTGTCCCTGCATTCATCTACTGATGGTGATTCTGGCCCTGCATTCATCTACTGATGGTGGTTCTGTTGCTGCATTCATCTACTGATGGTGGTTCTGTTGCTGCATTCATCTACTGATGGTGGTTCTATTGCTGCATTCATCTACTGATGGTGGTTCTGTTGCTGCATTCATCTACTGATGGTGATTCTGTTGCTGCATTCATCTACTGATGGTGGTTCTGTTGCTGCATTCATCTACTGATGTTGGTTCTGTTGCTGCATTCATCTACTGATGGTGGTTCTGTTGATGCATTCATCTACTGATGGTGGTTCTGGCCCTGTATTCAACTACTGATGGTGGCTGTGTCCCTGCAATCATCTACTGACGGTGATTCTGGCCCTGCATTCATCTATTGATGGTGGTTCTGTTGCTGCATTCATCTACTGATGGTGGTTCTGCTGCTGCATTCATCTACTGATGGTGGTTCTGACCCTGCATTCATCTACTGATGGTGGCTGTGTAGGGTTCGAGCAGGCTCACAGGATGCAGTGACGAGACACGAGACTGAATGTGGGATGAAATAAACTTTTATAAGTTTTAAAGCCGCAAGGGCTAAAACTGCTTAAATCAGACAAAAGGGGAAACACTTATTTGTCCTCGCAGGGACTCGTAAAACAACATAAAAAAACAAAAAGGGTCCTTATTTTCTCTATAATACACTTAGCCTTCCGGGCGTCGCTCGAGTTCACGACCACTCAGGGGTTGCAGATGTGGCTGCCTTGTAATCCACGACTTCCCGGAAGGACTTGTGCTTGTCCAGCCCCGAAGAGACCAGAACGATGGGGCGCAGCAGGCCCTTAAGAAACTGGACGGTGGGGCGCAACGGGCCCTGTAGTAACCGGAACGATGGGGCACAACAGGCCCTGAAGAAACCGGAACGATGGGGCACAACAGGCCCTGAAGAAACTGGGCGGTGGGGCGCAACGGGCCCTAAAGAAATGGGGTCGGTGGGGCACAACGGGCCCTGAAGAAGCTGGCACGGTGGGGCACAACAGGCCCTGAAGAAATGGGGTCGGTGGGGCACAACGGGCCCTGAAGAAGCTGGCACGGTGGGGCACAACAGGCCCTGAAGAAATGGGGTCGGTGGGGCACAACGGGCCCTGAAGAAGCTGGCACGGTGGGGCACAACAGGCCCTGAAGAAGTGGGGTCGGTGGGGCACAACTGGCCCTGAAGAAACTGTTCAGGGGGTCAATCTCCCAGGCGTCCGTTTAGAGGCGCTCGTTCCCCAGCCAGGTCATGACGCAGTTTCAAAAAAGACATAAACGTTAACAAATTCTGCTCAGTGTCCCCTCAGTAACCGGGACGGGCTCTGCGGCCGCCTATAGCGAGGTGACGTCCCCTGAGGTCGGTGATGACGGGGCCGCGGCTGTGGGAGAAGACAGGGGGGCAGTGTCCTGGCCACTGTACCGGATTGCTGTGTCGTCGCAGCGGTCGCCTGAGATCCCGGTCCTGTCACACCACGGAGGGAATCAGCGGCCGTCACTTTATCTGAATCTTTGCGGGGGGAAACTCCCGGGGAGAGTCTCTTACGCGTCAACCTTCGGTAAGTCTCAAATTTCCCTTTTTCAGACTCCTGCCTGTCTCTCTTTTCCACACCGTCAGTTGCCACAGTCCTCTCTCTGCCGCACGGCTTCCTCTCTCCTGTCAGGCTCTCTGCCAACTGCCACCTCAGCGCGTCCCCTGCTCCTTTTACCCTCGCCCCGCCCCCTGTTGCCCTGACAACTTCAGTCGCATGTCTCCCTTTGTAATCCCCCTGATGTGGTTTCTTCAACAACCCTGATGGCGGTCCCCCTGGTTCCAGCCCAATCACTGTATGGGGGTCCTCCTCCCCACATTCCCCCACCCTGTAAGCTCGCCAGTCCTCGGGCGAGGTTGTTAGTCTATTGAGATTGGTCTGTAAAGGTGTCAATATTTGTTGCCATACGAACTGGTCTTGTTCATACCGTTCGGGGGGTTTGCCGGCTGTTGACCGCTCGGAGCGTCTAAGTTCGACTGGGGTGGAATCTTCTGGGGTGGTGGACGTCGGTGAGCTGCAAGATGCCGGTGGGTTAATTGTGTCAACTGGCTCATTATTGGGTGGAGGGCCCTTGGGAACTGGAGGGAAATCCTCGTCGTCTGAGTCCCAGCATATGGACTCCGGTTCGGATGTCTTCGGGACGGGTTCCAGTTGCTTCGGGTCGGAAGAAATACACAGGCGTAACATATTACGATGCACAATGCGAGTGGGCAGTGTTTCATCCTGCTCGGGCTGTATTTCGTACACAGGTCCTTCTGAATGGATACGGCGTAGTACCCGATAAGGACTCTCTTCCCAACGTGACTCCAGTTTATTCTGGGGGCGTTGATCTAGTACAAGCACACGGTCCCCGCTTTGGAGATGGGGAGGGGAGGTTGTATTCTTCCCGGGGTGTTCCCAGTCTTGAAGTTTGGTATGTACAATTCGGTGAAGAGTTTGCAACCTGTGGCGATGATTTCGGACCCAAGACGACACTCCGGTCCAGGGCCGAGGCTCTTCGGGGTCCAACTCTACCTCCGTGATCCCTTTACCCTCTCGTCCGAACAGCAGGAAATAAGGAGTATAGCCCGTTACTCGATGTACCCGATTATTATAAACCCACACTAATTCAGAAACATATTCAGGCCAACGAGCTTTCTTGTCACTCTCCAGAGTGCGTAGCATTTGAATCAATGTCCGATTAAATCGCTCACAAGCCCCATTCCCTTGCGGGTGATATGGTGTGGTCCGGGATTTATCAATCCCATAAAGATGATGTAGTTCCTCCATAACTTTCCCCAAAAAACATGCTCCCTGGTCGGAATGTATGCGTTGAGGACAGCCGTACACTTGTATAAAATTTCTGCAAATTGCGGAGGCGGCTGACTCCGCGGTCTGGTCTCGAGTAGGGGTGACCACAGCGAATTTAGTGAAATGATCCACCATGACGAGGCAGTGTTCGTATCCCTGGAATGCGGGACCAATGTGCAGATAATCCACCGTCAAGAGCTCCAAGGGTTCTGAAGTCACAATCGTCTGTGTTGCGGCCCTCTGAGCAGGCGGTTTGGCCAATTCACATAAGCGGCAAGTACGACAAACTTCGTCCACAACAGCCGACAAGCGTGGGTGATAAACTTTCTGTTGTAACCATTGCAAAGTCTTTTTGACTCCAAAGTGGGCCCCTTTTTCGTGAGCCTCTCGAGCCAGTTCGTGTAGCTGAGCTCCGGGCGTAACCACCTGCCAAACAGTCGTTGAGGTTGTTTGCGAAGTGATCTTACGGTACAGTAATCCCCTTCGGATAATCAGTCTCTCCCATTGTCGCAGCATCAGCGACAGGTCTTGGGTCAAAGCTTGTCGTTGAGTGTCAGTGGGTAATTGACCAGCAGCGACCCATTTCCGGAGAAGTCCAACTTCTTCATCTTCTTGTTGCTGTTGTATCCACTTATTACGAGATTGTTCCAGGATGCCCCTGTGGGCCTCTGGGGAAGATACTTTTGCATCAACATTGGTGAGCACGGCAGCGGTAAGAGCGAACGGTATTTCCTCTCCTTCTAATTCTTCGTCTCGATTCTGTCCAGGAGTTGTATGTCGAATCCTAGAGAGAGCATCTGCATGAACATTCTCGGCCCCTCTTTTGTAAATAATCTTGTAATTGTACTTCGCCATTCGGGCCACCCATCGCTGCTCCAAAGCCCCCAACTTGGCGTTTTCCAAATGAGCCAGTGGGTTATTGTCAGTTCGCACTACCACCTCGGAGCCCGCTAGGTACTCTGCGAATCTCTCCGTCATAGCCCACACCACTGCGAGGAGCTCGAGCTTAAAAGAGCTGTAATTGTCAGGGTTACGCTCGGAGTCATGGAGTGAACGGCTTCCATATGCGATCACCCTTTCCCGGCCATCCTGAACTTGTGACAACACAGCTCCTAGCCCGTGAAGACTCCCGTCAGTGTGCAGGATGAACGGCTGAGAAAAATCCGCATAAGCCAACACTGGGGCATCCGAGAGTGCAGCCTTGAGATCTCGGAAGGCCTCTTCCTGAGGGTGTTGCCACTGGATTTTTCGCCCATTGGCCCCAGCGGGAGCCCCCTTCAGCAGGTCATGTAGGGCTCGAGCTCGACATGCAAAATTCTTTACGAAACGACGGTAATATCCAGCTAACCCCAGAAAAGCCCGCACGTCTTTCACTGTCTCGGGGGTAGGCCATTCCTGGATAGCAGCAATCTTCTCCCGGGATGGCCTCACACCTTCTGCCGAAACGACATGACCCAGATACTCAATCTGAGAGCGAAATAGGTGACATTTCTGAGGCTTCACCTTCAACCCGTACTTTTGCAGCCGGCTGAGTACCTGTCCCAACCGCTTCAGGTGGTCCTCGAAGGAGGCGGCATAGACGATGATGTCGTCCAGGTAGATCAACGTGGCCTCAAAATTGAGATCCCCTAGACATCGCTCCATCAATCGCTGAAATGTCCCGGGGGCGTTGGCCAGCCCGAATGGCATTCGATTAAACTCAAACAGTCCCATGGGCACTATGAACGCCGTCTTAGCTCTGTCCTCTTCTGACATAGGCACCTGCCAGTACCCACTGGCCAAGTCCAGGGTCGAAAAATATGTTGCTTTACCCAATGCAGACAGAGATTCTTCTATGCGGGGCAGTGGGTATGAGTCTTTAATAGTGCAAGCATTCAATTTACGATAATCCACACAGAATCGTAGTGTACCATCTTTCTTCCGAACCAACACGATGGGGGCCGCCCAAGGGCTTTGACTTTCCCGTATCACCCCTTTTTGTAGCATCTGAGCCAGCAAAGTTTTCACCTCCTGATAGAGTTGTGGCGGGATCTGTCGATATCGTTCTCGGATAGGGGCCGCTCCTGCTGTGGGGATCTCATGAGTGATGGCGGTGGTACACCCAAAGTCGTCCTCATGACTAGCAAATACTTCATGGTACTGTCCCAGCAATGCTTTTACTTGTGAAAGTTGGGCCGCAGTTAGTCCAGAAAGCTCGGCCCGCATCTGCTCCAAAATATTTCGGCCCTTCTCTTGTGTCGAGACTTCGTGGGCCTGTAGGGTTCGTATTGTTACCTCCCCGGGATCCTCGGGGTGTACTCGTAATTGAACCGCAGCAGCGGGCAGCACTTCTTCTAGAGGCTTTACTAGTTTGGCCAGTACAGTCCGTGCTTTCAGAATGATATCTCGGTCTTCAAGGTTAACGCAGCGGACCAGGGCGGTTCCTTTTCGCACCGTAGCGAGGGAACGGGCCACCAGTATGCCAGGAGGTAAGTGCTCTGAGTGACACGGCTCCACCTGCACCTCTACGCCTTCCAAAGGTATCGGGGCCCGAATTGGCAGGGCCACCACTGTCTGTCCAGGAGGCAGCACAAGCAGGGGTGCTGCTGTCGCGATGACCTTGCCCAGAGCCTCACCCTCCTGGCAGTCCCGATGCACCCGCGCACCTCGCACCAGCTGCTGGAATACCTGTCCCTGAGCTGTGCGAGAACCCCACTGCTTCAGTGTCCTTTGTGTGGGATCATTAAGCAACAGGTTACCAAACTCTTTTAAAATATTCATGCCTAGGGTGACGGGGTGTCGTTGATCAGCTTCTCCTTGAGTCAGCACCACCCCTCTGCGGCCGAGGGGTTTACCGCACAACGTCACCTGCACCCACACTACCCCGGCAACCGGAACCGGCAGTTGGTTGGCGGCTACTAGTCTAATCATGGGCCCCCACTGAGGCCTTGCTGCCTCCGGAAAGTTTTGTTGAAAGTACGCTGCGGGCATAGTGGTTACTTGTGACCCCGTGTCCACCAGACACCGGACGGCCCGGCCCTCTACTTCTGCCCAAACTTCAGGACACTTTGCTACCAAATCTTCGGGACTTCCACCACCCCTAGTTGTGGTTTTCGGCTCCGAGCGGCGTCCCCCCAGCCCGGAGCCCTTTAGTTTAATGGCCGCCGGGGTGGGTATTCTCCCACGCCGCGGACACTCTCGGGCGAAGTGGCCTGGTTCTCCACACTCATAACACCGGGCCGGTAGAGATTGACCACCTCGCGGAGAGCGTGACCCCCAGGGACCGGGATTAGCACTGGGTCGTCCAGTCTCCGGTTCGGTTCTTCTCTTTACTTCAGCCAACTCGCTCTTTATATTTTTCAATTCACGCTTCATCTCCTCCACCCATTGAGGTTCCTCAACTGTGTTCGAGGAGGCCTCCACACCTCGGACCTTCCCCACGGGGACCGCCATCCCCTGCTCTTGCTCCTGAACCCGTGCCTGACTTCCCACTTCTGAAAAGTCGATTTGGGGATTCATTCTGATCCGTTCCCTTAAAGCCTGCTTTATCAGTGGATCTCGCAGTCCAGTCACCAGTAGGTCACGTAGGGTTATGTCAACAGGTCCTACCCCTACCCCATCTTTTCTTTCAATAGCCGTATGCAACTCTTGGAGTACATTCATATACTGAGTAATCGTCTCCCCCTCTGCCTGCATCCGGCTAAACAGTCGGGTCCTTAACTCTCCCACATTAGTGGGATCCCCGTGGGTCTGTTCCACTATCTGCAACACTTTTTCAAAAGTGTTGCGGTGCCCCGGGGGTTTCAACATCACTGACCTCCACACCTCCCCGTCTAGGGCCATGAGTGCCACTTCAGCTTCCAGGTCAGGGGTCATTGGGTGCATCCGAAAAAGCCCCCTCATCCGCTCTGTCCAGCTCCATAGCATAGTATTTGAGCCAGAGAATCTAGGCAGGTTGTTCAACATGGCCCCCAATGAGATGCTGGTACGGGGACCCTCATTATTTACAGAGCTTACAGCTCCCCCATGTTCGGGGCTACCACTGTCCGCGCTCGGAGACTGCATCCTGCCGACTACGCCAAGTGTAGGGTTCGAGCAGGCTCACAGGATGCAGTGACGAGACACGAGACTGAATGTGGGACGAAATAAACTTTTATAAGTTTTAAAGCCGCAAGGGCTAAAACTGCTTAAATCAGACAAAAGGGGAAACACTTATTTGTCCTCGCAGGGACTTGTAAAACAACATAAAAAAAACAAAAAGGGTCCTTATTTTCTCTATAATACACTTAGCCTTCCGGGCGTCGCTCGAGTTCACGACCACTCAGGGGTTGCAGATGTGGCTGCCTTGTAATCCACGACTTCCCGGAAGGACTTGTGCTTGTCCAGCCCCGAAGAGACCAGAACGATGGGGCGCAGCAGGCCCTTAAGAAACTGGACGGTGGGGCGCAACGGGCCCTGTAGTAACCGGAACGATGGGGCACAACAGGCCCTGAAGAAACCGGAACGATGGGGCACAACAGGCCCTGAAGAAACTGGGCGGTGGGGCGCAACGGGCCCTAAAGAAATGGGGTCGGTGGGGCACAACGGGCCCTGAAGAAGCTGGCACGGTGGGGCACAACAGGCCCTGAAGAAATGGGGTCGGTGGGGCACAACGGGCCCTGAAGAAGCTGGCACGGTGGGGCACAACAGGCCCTGAAGAAATGGGGTCGGTGGGGCACAACGGGCCCTGAAGAAGCTGGCACGGTGGGGCACAACAGGCCCTGAAGAAGTGGGGTCGGTGGGGCACAACTGGCCCTGAAGAAACTGTTCAGGGGGTCAATCTCCCAGGCGTCCGTTTAGAGGCGCTCGTTCCCCAGCCAGGTCATGACGCAGTTTCAAAAAAGACATAAACGTTAACAAATTCTGCTCAGTGTCCCCTCAGTAACCGGGACGGGCTCTGCGGCCGCCTATAGCGAGGTGACGTCCCCTGAGGTCGGTGATGACGGGGCCGCGGCTGTGGGAGAAGACAGGGGGGCAGTGTCCTGGCCACTTTACCGGATTGCTGTGTCGTCGCAGCGGTCGCCTGAGATCCCGGTCCTGTCACACCACGGAGGGAATCAGCGGCCGTCACTTTATCTGAATCTTTGCGGGGGGAAACTCCCGGGGAGAGTCTCTTACGCGTCAACCTTCGGTAAGTCTCAAATTTCCCTTTTTCAGACTCCTGCCTGTCTCTCTTTTCCACACCGTCAGTTGCCACAGTCCTCTCTCTGCCGCACGGCTTCCTCTCTCCTGTCAGGCTCTCTGCCAACTGCCACCTCAGCGCGTCCCCTGCTCCTTTTACCCTCGCCCCGCCCCCTGTTGCCCTGACAACTTGAGTCGCATGTCTCCCTTTGTAATCCCCCTGATGTGGTTTCTTCAACAACCCTGATGGCGGTCCCCCTGGTTCCAGCCCAATCACTGTATGGGGGTCCTCCTCCCCACAGCTGTGTCCCTGCATTCATCTACTGATGGTGGTTCTGGCCCTGCATTCATCTACTGATGGTGGTTCTGTTGCTGCATTCATCTACTGATAGTGGTTCTGACCCTGCATTCATCTACTGATGGTGGTTCTGTTGCTGCATTCATCTACTGATGGTGGTTCTGTTGCTGCATTCATCTACTGATGGCGATTCTGACCCTGCATTCATCTACTGATGGTGGCTGTGTCCCTGCATTCATCTACTGACGGTGATTCTGGGCTTGCATTCATCTATTGATGGTGGTTCTGTTGCTGCATTCATCTACTGATGGTTGTTCTGTTGCTGCATTCATCTACTGATGGTGGTTCTGTTGCTGCATTCATCTACTGATGGTGGCTGTGTCCCTGCATTCATCTATTGATGGTGGTTCTGGCCCTGCATTCATCTACTGATGGTGGTTCTGGCCCTGCATGTATCTACTGATGGTGGTTTTGGCCCTGCATGTATCTACTGATTTTGGTTCTGTTTCTGGATTCATCTACTGATGGTGGTTCTGTTGCTGCATTCATCTACTGATGGTGGTTCTGTTGCTGCATTCATCTACTGATGGTGGTTCTGTTGCTGCATTCATCTACTGATGGTGGTTCTGTTGCTGCATTCATCTACTGATGGTGGTTCTGTTGCTGCATTCATCTACTGATGGTGGTTCTGTTGCTGCATTCATCTACTGATGGTGGTTCTGTTGCTGCATTCATCTACTGATGGTGGTTCTGTTGCTGCATTCATCTACTGATGGTGGTTCTGTTGCTGCATTCATCTACTGATGGTGGTTCTGTTGCTGCATTCATCTTCTGATGGTGGTTCTGTTGCTGCATTCATCTACTGATGGTGGTTCTGTTGCTACATTTATCTACTTGTCGGTGGTTCTGGTGCTGCATGTATCTACTGATGGGGGTTTTGGCCCTGCATTCATCTACTGATAGGGGTTCTGTTGCTGCATTTATCTACTTGTCGGTGGTTCTGGTGCTGCATGTATCTACTGATGGTGGTTTTGGCCCTGCATGTATCTTCTGATTTTGGTTCTGTTTCTGGATTCATCTACTGATGGTGGTTCTGTTGCTGCATTCATCTACTGATGATGGTTCTGTTGCTGCATTCATCTACTGATGGTGATTCTGACCCTGCATTCATCTACTGATGGTGGCTGCGTCCCTGCATTCATCTACTGATGGTGATTCTGGCCCTGCATTCATCTACTGATGGTGGTTCTGTTGCTGCATACATCTACTGATGGTGGTTCTATTGCTGCATTCATCTACTGATGGTGGTTCTGTTGCTGCATTCATCTACTGATGGTGGTTCTGTTGCTGCATTCATCTACTGATGGTGGTTCTGTTGCTGCATTCATCTACTGATGGTGGTTCTGTTGCTGCATTCATCTACTGATGGTGAATCTGACCCTGCATTCATCTACTGATGGTGGTTCTGTTGCTGCATTCATCTACTGATGGTGGATCTGACCCTGCATTCATCTACTGATGGTGGTTCTGTTGCTGCATTCATCTACTGATGGTGGTTCTGTTGCTGCATTCATCTACTGATGGTGGTTCTGTTGCTGCACTCATCTACTGATGGTGGTTCTGTTGCTGCATTCATTTACTGATGGTGGTTCTGTTGCTGCATTCATCTACTGATGGTGGTTCTGTTGCTGCATTCATCTACTGATGGTGGTTCTGTTGCTGCATTCATCTACTGATGATGGTTCTGTTGCTGCATTCATCTACTGATGGTGATTCTGACCCTGCATTCATCTACTGATGGTGGCTGCGTCCCTGCATTCATCTACTGATGGTGATTCTGGCCCTGCATTCATCTACTGATGGTGGTTCTGTTACTGCATACATCTACTGATGGTGGTTCTATTGCTGCATTCATCTACTGATGGTGGTTCTGTTGCTGCATTCATCTACTGATGGTGGTTCTGTTGCTGCATTCATCTACTGATGGTGGTTCTGTTGCTGCATTCATCTACTGATGGTGGTTCTGTTGCTGCATTCATCTACTGATGGTGGTTCTGTTGCTGCATTCATCTACTGATGGTGGTTCTGTTGCTGCATTCATCTACTGATGGTGGTTCTGTTGCTGCATTCATCTACTGATGGTGGTTCTGTTGCTGCATTCATCTACTGATGGTGGTTCTGTTGCTGCATTCATCTACTGATGGTGGTTCTGTTGCTGCATTCATCTACTGATGGTGGTTCTGTTGCTGCATTCATCTACTGATGGTGGTTCTGTTGCTGCATTCATCTACTGATGGTGGTTCTGTTGCTGCATTCATCTTCTGATGGTGGTTCTGTTGCTGCATTCATCTACTGATGGTGGTTCTGTTGCTGCATTCATCTACTGATGGTGGTTCTGTTGCTGCATTCATCTACTGATGGTGGTTCTGTTGCTGCATTCATCTACTGATGGTGGTTCTCTTGATGCATTCATCTACTGATGGTGGATCTGACCCTGCATTCATCTACTGATGGTGGTTCTGTTGCTGCATTCATCTACTGATGGTGGATCTGACCCTGCATTCATCTACTGATGGTGGTTCTGTTGCTGCATTCATCTACTGATGGTGGTTCTGTTGCTGCATTCATCTACTGATGGTGGTTCTGTTGCTGCATTCATCTACTGATGGTGGTTCTGTTGCTGCATTCATCTACTGATGGTGGATCTGACCCTGCATTCATCTACTGATGGTGGTTCTGTTGCTGCATTCATCTACTGATGGTGGATCTGACCCTGCATTCATCTACTGATGGTGGTTCTGTTGCTGCATTCATCTACTGATGGTGGTTCTGTTGCTGCATTCATCTACTGATGGTGGTTCTGTTGCTGCATTCATCTTCTGATGGTGGTTCTGTTGCTGCATTCATCTACTGATGGTGGATCTGACCCTGCATTCATCTACTGATGGTGGTTCTGTTGCTGCATTCATCTACTGATGGTGGTTCTGTTGCTGCATTCATCTACTGATGGTGGTTCTGTTGCTGCATTCATCTTCTGATGGTGGTTCTGTTGCTGCATTCATCTACTGATGGTGGTTCTGTTGCTACATTTATCTACTTGTCGGTGGTTCTGGTGCTGCATGTATCTACTGATGGGGGTTTTGGCCCTGCATTCATCTACTGATAGGGGTTCTGTTGCTGCATTTATCTACTTGTCGGTGGTTCTAGTGCTGCATGTATCTACTGATGGGGGTTTTGGCCCTGCATTCATCTACTGATGGGGGTTCTGTTGCTACATTTATCTACTTGTCGGTGGTTCTGCTGCTGCATGTATCTACTGATGGGGGTTTTGGCCTTGCATTCATCTACTGATGGGGGTTCTGTTGCTACATTTATCTACTTGTCGGTGGTTCTGGTGCTGCATGTATCTACTGATGGGGGTTTTGGCCCTGCATTCATCTACTGATAGGGGTTCTGTTGCTGCATTTATCTACTTGTCGGTGGTTCTGGTGCTGCATGTATCTACTGATGGGGGTTTTGGCCCTGCATTCATCTACTGATAGGGGTTCTGTTGCTACATTTATCTACTTGTCGGTGGTTCTGGTGCTGCATGTATCTACTGATGGTTCTGTCACTTCATTCTACTACTGGTTCTGATCATGCACACATGTAGCAAACCATAATGTGCTTCATGGCTATGTTAAAACTGAAACTTATATGTTTCCATATGTGATATCTGAGGTTCTGTAGGCAGGTCCAGGTGTGACCAGTATAGAGCATTGGAAAAAAAAATCCTAGGTAATGACGAGAAGCATTGCATACTTTGCTTTACTACATATCTGAAAATGTATATCCAGTTTAAAATTAGTAATACATGAGCATAATATGTGATTTGTCTGATCAATAGAAACGCTCATCTGAGCTGATCCCAGTACTTTCTGGTTTTTCTTTGAACAGCTCTCAGTCAATACAGTAGTAGGCATATAGCCTATGAAGCAGCCGGAGGTAAACATGTTAAAGGGGTTGTCCAGATTTAAGTTACAAGTCACTCTGTGACTGCAGACTCGTGAATCCTCACATTGCTCGCAGTGCTGTTGTGATTCGGCGGGCGCGTGACTGCCGGTATGTGATTTGCATACATGACAACTAGCCTTGCTCGGCCCCACTTATTACACCTGTATTGAGCAAGGCCAGAAGCAGTCTAGTTGTAATATGGCTGGGAATATACAGATCACATACTTGGTCACATAAGTGCCCGCTCCCACCGCCAGCACCAGAGAATCTTCACAGCGCACATGATGTGAGGATTCACATACAGTATAGTGACTTTAGACTTGTAGCTTAAGATCGGACAACCTTTTTAGCGATGGGCCGCTACTCATGGGCCACTGCTGTGTGCTTGCCCCCCAGGCTAAAATGTGCCAGCCAGCCCCTGGATGTATGCATGTACTGATGGTGGTTGTAGTGATGTATTCATGTACTAATTGATGGTTCTGGTGCTGTATTCTCTCATTAAAGATAAAGAAGAAAAAAAATTGGTACAGCCAGATCAGTAAAAGATTTGGATATCAAAATTGTCAAAATATAAAACTATTTATCCCTTACGGTAATGAGAAAAACATAAGCATTACAAACCAAACATTTTTTTTAGCAAAATAAAGAATTCAGGAAAGTTTAGTCCAGCTGTAATGACACTGACCTGTAGAATCATGTTCATGGGTCTCCTTTATCAAGTAATGAATAACTTAAAATCAAATATGAAAAAAAACTATGATTTAATTGCATTTGTTTACTTCAGATTTATATTGTACTGCAGGGACGAGCAATTTCAATTTTCTCCATAGTTAGCAAAAAGCTAGAATTGGCCCTGGCTGTAGTCACTACTCTGCTGTTACTTAATGTCTTATACTCTAGTCACATCCTGAGCTGCAGTAACCATTCTTCTGCTGTATCAAATTTTATTCTTCTATCACACCCAGAGCTGCAGTCATTTTTCTGTATTAAATCTTGTTTTATACTCTAGTTATATCCAGAGCTGCATTCACTATTCTGCTGTTACAGCATGTTTTAAATTCTAGTCCAGACCTGGTCAAAGTGTGACCCATGGGCCACATCAGGATATTTGGTTGTTTCTATCTGGCACATGGAGCACGACAGCCCAAGGGCAAGAACCTGTGCCATCCCACACCACATGGCCTACCCCTGCCTGGCATTTCAATTTCCCAAGGATGCAGATAGCCATGTGTATACAGTTTGACATTCCATGCAGTATGACCGCCCATAGCTCCCATACAAAGTCTGATGCCACATAGCCCCTATATACAGTATGATGACCCATAGCTCTGACCTAGTATGGTACCCCATAGCCTCTATACATGGTATACTTTCCTTTAGCCCATATACAAATTATGATGCACCATTTCCTCACTTTTCACAGTATGAGGGCCAAAAGCCTCTCTGCCGAGTATGATGGCCTCCACAGTATATTCCTCCATATAATGCCACCACAGCTCCCTCAACTCCCAGGATATCCAAAAAGCTTATACTCACCCAGCCTTGGTTCAATGTCCACTGCAGCCTCCATCTCCTCTTCCAGCTTGTATAATAATGAGCAGAAGCTGCCCGTGCCTGTCAGTGTAACTGGTGGAGCAAGGAGCAGATGGCTTTCTGCTCCCCAACAGGGTTTAACAGTATCAGTGTCCAAAGGATACTATTAAAAGTGTTGCATACTAATGCCGTCCACTGACCATTTGGCATTTGCCAGAATTTCCAGTCCAGCCCCGCTGCATCGCATTAGAATAACTTCTATGTCAGTCTGTCATTTATCAGAGTCATTAACCCCTTTATGACCTATGACGTGCCGTGTCCGTCATAGGTCACCCGCCCCTCTTTGTTGCAGTCTCCAGAGCCTGATCTCATCAGCTGTCATGTGCCCCTAACAGCAGTGGGTAGAATCGCGATCCCCCCGGGGCTGTTAACTAGTTAAATGCCGCTGTTAATCTCGGCATTTAACTCACACAAACGGGATGCGTGTCTCAGCTCCGCCCATCTGCGCCCATGTGACATTACCGTGGGTCGCCGATGGGGTTGTCATTGCTGAACTGCTATGATCATTTTTGTTACACATTGCAGTTCTGCAGCCCTGCTATGTGTAACAGAAGCTATCAGATGTTCGCAGCTTCTAGTCTACCACGGAGACTATTGGAACAAGTAAAAAAAAATTTTTAAATATTAAAACATTGTTAAAAGAGTAAAAATTCAAATCACCCCCATTTGGCCCATTCAAAGTAAAATAAAAAATACAAATATTTGGTATCGCATCATTCAGAATCACCTAATGTATCAAGATATAAAAAGAATTAATCCAAACTGTAAACGGTATAACGAGAAAACAATCTAAAGGCCAGAATTAAGTTTTTTTAGTTGCTGCAACATTGCAATAAAATACAATAACGGGTGGTCAAAACATCATATCTACCCCAAATAGTGTCCATAAAAACATCAGGTCGGCACGCAAAACATATGCACTCTCCCAGCTCCAGATCCTGGGAAAAAGGAGACGCTACGGGTCTTGGAAAATGGCGCCATTTCTAAAGAAATTTGACAAACTTTGAATTTTTTTTAACCACTTAAATAAATAATAACCTTTACATGTTTGGTATCTACGAACTTTTTTGCCATTTCACTGCACTTAGAATTTTTTTCCCCCATTTTCCAGTGTACAGTCTGGTAAAAGCAATGGTGTTGTTCAAAAGCAAAATTCGTCTCGCAAAAAAAACAAGCTGTCACGTGTCCGTAGAGATGGAAAAATAACAAAAGTTATGGATCTGAGAAGAAGGGGAGCGAAAAATGGAAACGCAAAATCGGAAATATCCTTGGTCTTTAAGGGGTTAATAGGTATGTGTTTAGGGTTTATTAGTGAATCGCCAATTACTGGAATAACTTACTTTGACTTGTCATTGCTTCATGACTGTGAAATTGTCACAAGAGCACAATTAACATTCACTCGACTTGATACCTTCAGAAAATCTGCAAGAACGGACTTACGATTGACTGGGCAGCCGTCATAGTTATTCACAGTAGACGTAGAGTAAAGTGCTTCATAGATACTGGTGGAGATCTTTGGCCTTTGAGTTGAGGTCAGATGTCAGTTCTTAAAATATTTCTTAAAAATTGTCATTAAGTCCGATATCTGTGCACTTGAATCTGATTATAAATCCCAAGAAGAAAGATTGGCTGAGAGATAATGGACCACTGACTGAGTTTAGACTGTATATAATGTGATCTGCCACTTTACCTAGAAACGTCTAGAAACGTGCTGGATAAAATTTTTTTGGTTCTGCTGCCATCAAAACTGCAGCAATTCAGTGTGGCATAAATGTGAAAAAGTGATGACATTGTAGTGTAGGAATATTGGAGATGCCGACACTATAGCTACTCGCAATTGCCACAGATTAGATAAAAGCCTCAAGGAAGGACTGCTCTTCATATGTCCATCCACAGGTATCAGAGGAGCAGGGTGTGCAAAGATAACCTTCCCCGCACCGTTACTACACTTACGTCAGTCTGCAGGAAGGGGTCATCCATCCGGTATCTGAGGAACTAGGGTGCACCAAGAAAGCATTCTCCCACCATTATTCCACCCTATAAATGTTCAATAAGGGGTCATCCATCCACAGGAATCACCGGAGTTAGAGAGTGCCGAGAAAACAATACCCTATCATTATTCTAACCTACTAGCTTGCAGGAATAGGTCATCTATCAACAGGAATCTGAGGAGCTAGGGTGCAATAATAAAACATTCCCCCACCATTACTCCATCATACCAGCCTTCAGCAAGGGTTCATCCTTCAACGGGTATCGTAGGAGATGCAGAGAGCCGAGACAACATTCTCCACAACATTACTCCACCTGCATGGCAGAAAGGGGTCATCAATCGAAAGGTATCAGGGGTCACAATGTGCCAAGAAAACATTCCATCACCATCACTCTCAAGCAGCCTGAATTGGTGAAGCAGAAATATATATAGATTCACCTGTTCTGATTAGAGTTGAGCAAAACGGGTCGGTCATATTCAAAAGTCGGCGACTTTCGCTGAAGTCGGGTTTCATGAAATGAAACCCGACCATAACATGAGGTCGGCCACGAGTTCGGCGACCAGAGCGCCAAAGTCGCATTTCAAAAGATGTTTCCAGCGCCCTTTTTCAGCCAATGATGGAGGACGCACACTGTGTGCAACGCGATGACATAGGCATCGGTCACCACATCTTTGAGAAGGGCATGCAAGTGATTGGCTGGCTTTGTGTGGCGTCACAGGGGCTATAAAAGGGCGTGCACACCGACCGCTATCTTACTTCTGCCGATCTTAGCATTAGGGAGAGGTTGCAGCTGCTGATTCTGAATAAGGGAGAGCGTTAGGCAGGGAAGAAGAACCAAAAAACTGCTTCTGCTGTTAGCGATTTTCACTTACAACACAACACTTTGTGTGCAGTGACAGGGGAGGATATATTTTTGTGCATCAGCTCTGTTGGTTATTAGGCTGCCTTATAAGGCTCCCTGATAGCTGCATTGCTGTTTGCACACTGCTGTGCAAACTGCTATTTTAAAAGCAAAAATACTTTTTTTCCTCCTTTCTGCACAGTTAGCAAGCGTTCATTTTTCCACCCTTTTGTGTGTGCAGCAGTCCTGCTTATTAGGCTGCATGCGTCGATACTTAGACTGAGAGCATCATTGTCAGCGTCCTCAAATCTCTAGTGAAATCTCAAAATTCTCACTAATCCTATAGACACCCTCCACCTTGTCATACACCATCCAATTTCAGCCTGTTACATTGAGGTGTAATCTCTCCTGGGCCTGAGACAATAGTTCAGCGTCATCAAATCTATAGTGAGATTCAAATTCTCACCAATTCTAAAGACACCCTCCACCTTGTCATACACCATCCAATTTCAGCCTGTTACATTGAGGTGTAATCTCTCCTGGGCCTGAGACAATAGTTCAGCGTCCTCAAATCTATAGTGAGATTCCAATTCTCACCAATCCTATAGACACCCTCCACCTTGTCATACACCATCCAATTCAAGCCTGTTACATTGAGGTGTAATCTCTCCTGGGCCTGAGACAATAGTTCAGTGTTCTCAAATCTATAGTAAGATTCAAATTCTCACCAATCCTATAGACACCCTCCACCTTGTCATACACCATCCAATTTCAGCCTGTTACATCGAGGTGTAATCTCTCTTGGGCCTGAGACATTAGTTCAGCGTCCTCAAATCTATAGTGAGATTCCAATTCTCACCAATCCTATAGACATCCTCCACCTTGTCATACACCATCCAATTTCAGCCTGTTACATTGAGGTGTAATCTCTCCTGGGCCTGAGACAATAGTTCAGTGTACTCAAATCTATAGTGAGATTCAAATTCTCACCAATCCTATAGATGCCATATAGCTGGTGGTATTTTGGGTTCATTTTCACAAAAATGAGGAAGTATGGGGGAAGACGCCATGGAAGTGGGCAGGGGTGGACAGCTGGTCCCGATGGTGGTGGTGGTGGTGTTGCATCTGTTGGTAGTGGCAAAAGCACAATAGCACCTAAGGCAGGAGGTGTTGAGCCTGTGTCATTGTCTGGCTCCACAAGGCCTCGAAGGCTCTCTTTTCTGGGAGTAGGTAAACCGCTTTTAAAGCCGGAGCTTCAAGAACAAGTTTTGGCTTACATTGCTGACACAGCCTCCAGCTCTCTCACCTCCTCTTCTGAAGTTTCAAAAAATAAAAGCACTGAGTCGTCAGTGGAGGCTCCTGGTCAGGAACAACACCTATCCTTGTGTCCTTCACCCCTACCAAAAGTGAAGGATGTGGCAGGCCACACTACCTATTACTCCATGGAGCTCTTTTCACATGCCATGCCTGGGATAGCAAGTCAAATCGTGAATTCCCAGTCCAAGATGAATCTGTCATGGAGTGCACTGATGCACAGCCACTGCTAGATTTTTCTGTTGGTACATTCACTCAGAGCACGACATTGTCCTCGCAGTGTACTGAGGCAGAATCAGACCCTGATGAAACTCCGGTGCCCCTTCCCGCATAATATACCACCTTACACGGTGAAACAGAGGAAGGTGCACATGAAATTGAAGAGGAGGTGATGGATGACCCAGTTGTTGACCCAGATTGGCATCCATTGGGGGAAGAGGGTGCCGCTGCCTACAACTCAGAAGAGAAGGAGGAGGATTTGCAGAAGGCAACGACATCGCAACAGCTGTTATCTGGCATGACCGTAGCAGTCCAAAAACATGTTACAAAAACCAAAAGAGTTGCAGGACAGCTTGGCCAGATGGTCAAATTAACACAGCGTGCAAGGTCTCAAAATGTCTTCCATAGTAGGAAGAGTGCAGTGTGGCACTTTTTGAACAAAATCTTAATGATCAGGCAAAAGTTATCTGTAAGAAGTGCGCAAAGACCTTTAGCCGAGGGAAAAATCTGAGAAATTTGAATACAAGTTGCATGATTAGACATTTAACCACCATGCAATTGCAAGCGTGGACGGACTACCAAACCTCACGTACCACAAGTGCACCTGTTCCGAATGAAGGTAGTCAGCAATGCTACATCGCTTCCCCCACTGTAAGCCCACCGGTTAGCACACCACCAGCAGCAAATGTCGAGGTGTCATCGCAAGGACAAAGCAGTCATGGAATCACAATTGTATTGCTATGATAGACTGAATCTAGGCCATCAGCAACACCACCAACACCATCACCATCACCAACCCTCTCTCAGTCCGCCATGTCCACCGCTATTTCCACCATATGCAGCTCTCAAGTCCAGCTCACCCTAAAAGAGACTCTCAGTAGGACAAGAAAGTACTCATCCTCTCATCCGCGTACACTGGCTTTGAACGCCCACATTGCCAACCTAATCTCGTTAGAGATGATGCCCTACTGGTTGGTAGAAAGCAAAGCTTTCCGCGAGCTCATGGCCTACGCAGTACCACGCTATGACCTACCCAGTCGGCACTTTATTTCGCAAAAAGTCATCCCAGCCCTCCACGTGCATGTGAAAGACCGCATTGTCCATGCACTCAAGCAATCAGTGAGTGGAAAGGTGCACCTCACAACAGATGCATGGTCCAGTAGGCATGGCAAGGGCCGTTATGTGTCCATCACTGCGCACTGGGTTAATGTGGTGGATGCAGGGTCCACAGGGGACAGCGACGGTGGGACATTGCTGCCTAGCCCACGGTGTAGGAAACAGTTGGCTGTAGTCATTCGACCCTCCTTCTCCTCCAGAAGCGAAAGCTCGTCCACAGAGCGCAGTCGCACGAGCACTCCATCCGCAGCTGCCAGTGTTGCACACGAGTTGTCCCACTATCGAACAGCTAGTGGTAAGCGTCAGCAGGCTGTGATGAAGATGATGTGTTTGGGCGACAACAGACACACCGCGGAGGTACTGGCCGACTACTTGCAGCGATAAACTGAGTCATGGCTAGTCAGTCTACATCTTAAGGCAGGCAAGGTAGTTAGTGATAACGGATGGAATTTTGTGGCAGCCATAGCCCTTTCAAAACTCAGACACATACCATGCCTGGCTCACACCTTGAACCTGGTGGTGCAGTGCGTCCTCAATAATTATCCGGAGTTAACACCCCTGCTCCATAAGGTGCGAAGACTGTGCTCGCACATCCGCCGGTCACCCCTACACTCCAGTCATATGCAGAAGCTGCAGCGATTGCTCCACCTTCCTAAGCACCGCCTAATTATCGATGTTGCAACAAGGTGGAACTCCACCCTGCACATGGTTCAGAGGCTGTGCAAACAGAGGCAGGCTGTAATTCATTTGTGGGAGGAGACACGGGCAGGCAGTTTGCAGGCAGACATGGAGTTGTCTGGTGTGCAGTGGTCGAAGCTGAAAGACCTCTGTAAAGTCCTTCAGTGTTTTGAGGAATGCACATGGCCGGTAAGCGCAGACGACGCCATCATAAGCGTGAGCATCCCACTTATGCGTCTGCTCATGCAAACTTTGACGCACATTAAGGAGCAGGCATCTGCAGCCGAGGAGGAAGAGGAAGAGGGAAGCCTTGATGACAGTCAGCCATTGTCTGCTCAGGGAAGTCTCATGGACGAGGTGGAGGAAGAAGAGGAGGAGGAGGAGGATTATGGGGATAATTATTTTGGGGAGGAGGATGCTTCTCAGGGGGCAAGAAAAAATGTTGGCGTGGCAAGGTCAGGTACAGGGTTTGTGCATGACTGGAGGGATGTTGATTTGCCAGAAAGTGCTCCTCCACCCAGCACTCGCAGTGCATCATTGACACCTGGAACATTGGCCCACATGTCTGATTATGCCTTGCAGCTCCTAAAAAGGGACCACCGCATTGCCAAAATGATGAACGATGATGACTACTGGTTGGCCAGCATCCTGGATCCACGCTATAAAGGCAAATTCCAAAACATCATGCCACAGGAGAACCTAGAGCTAATATTGGCTAACAAACAAGCAACTCTGGTTAACCGCTTGGTGGGGCATTCCCAGCACACAGCGGCGGTGATGTTTTTCCAACGAGCCGTAGGAGGCAACATGGAAGAGGTGTTCGTGGTGCACACAGCCAAAGTGGCATTGGACACAGGGGTTTCATGACCATGGTGTGGACTGACTGTTCAAGTACCGCTCACACGACTGGTTATACTGCATCGATCGAAAGTGACAAGAAAAAGCAGTTGTCAACTATGGTAACAAACTACTTCTTGTCCCATATCGATGTTCTCCCTCACCGGTCATTCCCCTTTGACTATTGGGCCTGTAAACTTGAAACCTGGCCTGAATTGTCACAATATGTCTTACAGGAGCTCGCTTGCCCTGATGCTAGTTTGTTATCTGAACGAGTCTTCAGTGCTGCTGGATCAAACCTGACAGAAAAAAGGACCCGTATGTCGACCCAAAATGTTGATGATCTAACCTTCATTAAAATGAACCATGCATGGGTTTCAAAGAATTTTGTCCCACCCTCCCCTGCTGTCACGTAGGTTGCCAGAAAAATGCCTTGCTTTTGTCCTCTTCTTCCGCAAACTTCTCCAATTACTCCATTTGCAGCTGCTGAATATCCAACATCAACATATGCCATTTTTTCCACCTCCCTAACTCGGCTGCCTCCTCCCACAGGGCCGGGGTCACCACGAGGCGCACGCACCCGTGCGAGTGCCATTGCCCTGGACAGGTGGGTGGGCACACTCTTTGGCAAAGGCACTGGCACAAGGTCCCTCATAGTAGAATCAAGTGTCTCTGACGGTGGGGGTGCACACCGGCCGTCAGACACACCGGCGTACTATGAGGGGCCCTGTGCCAGTACCGCCGCCCATGAGTGGGCCCCCCCTGCTTGCTCAGGGCACCAGCACTTGACTTACCTCTCCCTGCTCCACTACTGTGTAGTCTGGCCTGTTAAATACTTCACTGGGACTGCCAATGCAAATTTGGTGAAATGATAGATGATGATTAAGAGGTAGGTATGCCCTGTCCTGCTGGGCTCTATCTTCAGATAATCAATGGCTTCCATTTGTTATGGACGTCGACTCACAATGAGATGCAGTGGTGGTTTATCATCAGCTTTCACAGTTTTCCGACTCACAGACGTGTGACATTCCTGCCCACATTTTTAAATGTGTCCTCTCATGCCAATCCAATAGAATCGCCTACGGCCTGTGGCTTGTGTCTTTTGCACTCCAAAGTTACCTGACAGATCATGATAGGCAGTGAGGGCAATGTCTACATCTGTCCCTGTGATCACAATTTGATGGAGATGAGTAACGGTGATGGGTTCCACGTTACTGCGATACAGCAAACCTTTCTTCACAAGAACTGTTTTCACTGTCTCCACAGACAAAGTAATTGAGGGTCAGAATTGCCTCTGAGAATTCTCCCGGGAGTTTTTACCGTGATTAGTAATTCCAAAATTTCTGCAATCAGTCGACTTTCCGTCTGTACTTGTATCCATCTCGTTTCCTCTTGCGTAGAGTCTGGACTGTCTTACTGAGACTGAAATATATATGAAGATTGAAAAATACCCCAACAGTGTATACTTGTGTACGCTTCGAATACATAACCCTTTTTACTTTTGTCTAAACCATACTGCGGCTGTGAGTGTCTTTGTCGGACTCCGGAAATAAACACGCAGATTTTTAATGTTTAAACTATTCTATATATACCTGCTATCCAGTGATACTGTACCCTTTCTCAACTTTGTACAATCACGTCAAATCCATACTGGGCCTGAGACCCTCTGAGTCTGACTCCTGATATATAGACATAGGTTTTTAATGTTTAAACTATGCTATATATACCTCTTTATGTCGTTTTTATCTGATGGTATGAAGATTTTATATTCTCAATAAAGCAATTGTTATTTTATCTCCTGGAGACGCTGGAAAAATCCTTCTTTATTTTATATATACCTGTTATCCGGTGATACTGTACCCTTTCTCAAAGTAATTGAGGGTCAGCATCACCTCTGAGAATTCTCCCGGAAGTTTTTACAGTAATTAGTAATTCTAAAATTTCTGCAATCAGTTGACTTTCCGTCTATACTTGTATCCATCTCGTTTCCTCTTGCGGAGAGTCTGGACTCTCTTTCTGAGACTGAAATATATATGAAGATTGAAAAATACCCCAACAGTGTACGCTGTGTACTGTTATGAATGGGTTGCCGAGGAAAAAAAAAACAACACAAGCTAAGCCTCAGAAAACCAGAGATGTTGGTAACTATGCAGACTGCAGATCCCTGATTCTAATTCACAACTAGCAGCAGTCGTGGAAGGTTCCTACGTTGGTCCTAGACGCCTCGTCACAACCGGATAGCTAAATAAGCCTAAAGCAGGAAAAGAGGAAAACTAACTGCCCCAGAGCAGACCCCAAAGGAAAGATAGCCCCCCACATGTATTGACGGTGTTACAAGATGAAAACACATACAAAGGCAGGAAAATAGGCTGAGCAAACGATGGGGCCAAACTAACTAGAAAGGACAGGAAAGGAAAGACACTGCAATCTGCCAAACACCCTACCAAAGATAATGTCCAACACATCTGATAGCAAAATTAACCCTGAAGTCACTAGACTTCTCCCACTATATCAGCACTCTGAAATATTCTGAGACAGAGCAAAAAGAGGCCAATCTAATAAGGGACAAAAAAAGCAAATTGGCAAATACAGATAAATAAGAGTGGAAATTCAGCACAGCCCAGCCGGGCTGACTGACCCCACAAAAAACTGAATTGACCAACAAGAGCAAGTGTGAACATTAGCAAAAACAAACTTAACTTGAGAAGACTGGAACAGAGCTGAGTCCAAGACCTGAGAAGCAGACTGAATCACCAGCACCAGGATAGGGCGTCGGCTGTCTTATATCCAGTCTGATACTCCAGAGATCCAATCTTTATCCTTCCTCACCAGGTGGCAGATCACTACCAATTAAACCAAGCTCACTACCTCCTGTCACCACCAGAGGGAGAACGAGGTGTACGAAGCAGAGCCGGAAGTGTACGGAGCGGAGGTGTGTACAAGGTCTACGGAGCGGAGCAGTGTGTTTATGAGGTGTACGGGGTGGAGCAGAGCCGGGTGTGTATGGGGTGTACGGAGCGGAGCCGCGTGTGTACGAGGTGTACGAAGCAGAGCCGGAGGTGTACGGAGCGGAGGTGTGTGCAAGGTCTACGTAGCGGAGCAGTGTGTGTATAAGGTGTACGGAGCAGAGCCGGAGGTGTATGGAGCGGAGGTATGTACAAGGTCTACGGAGCGGAACCATGTGTCTACGAGGTGTACGGAGCGGAGCCGGATGTGTGCGAGGTGTACGGAGTGGAGCAGAGCCGGGTGTGTACGAAGCGGAGCCGGAGGTGTGTACAAAGTCTACGGAGCGTAGCCGTGTGTGTACAAGGTGTATGGAATGGAGCCCTGTGTATACAAAGTGTACGAATCTGAGCCTTGTGTTTACGGAGCGGAGCAGATCCGGGTGTGTACGGAATGAAGCCGCGTGTGTGCGGGGTGTACGGAGCGGAGTGGAGCTGCTTGTGTATGGAGCGGATCCGCGTGTGTACGAGGTGTATGGAGCAAAGTCGCATGTGTTCAAGGTTTAGGAGTGGAGCCATGTGTGTACAAGGTGTACAGAGCGTGGCCACGTGTGTACAAGGCGTACGGAGCAGAGTCGCATGTGTATGAGTTTTACGGAGCGGAGCCATGTGTGTACTGAGTGGAACCATGTGTGCGCGAGGTGTACAGAGTGGAGCCGTGTGTGTAAGAGGCATACAAAGCTAGACCGTGTGTGTATGAGGCGTGCGGAGCCATGCGTGTACGAGGTGTATGGTGGGGAGCATTCATACCTCCCAACCGTCCCCTATCCAATGGAACAGTCCCGATTTTGAGAGAGAGAGACTGCCCCAGTTGGAAGCTTACTTTTCCCGCGGACACAGGAGTATGCGGCGGAGCCCCGAGGAGCACTTTAAAACTCGCACGTGACGTTCTACCGAAAGTGACGTGCTGGAAGCTGACCGGAAATGAGGTCATTTCGGGAGGAGATTGTGACAGAACCGTGGAGGCACGTCAGAGAATGCTTCAGATCACCGTGTCCTCCTCCGACAGCGTGGACAGTGGGATTGCCTTGGAATCGGGGATGCCGGCCATGAGAACGGATCATGATATGTCCTGCATCGGGAGGCTCAGGTGGGTATTACATTGGGAGCCGGGCTGCTATAGTATCTTTATACAATACTTGCAGAAGAGCCCGGCGCTGCCCGGGCATAGTAACTAACTGTGGTTAGTTATAGCAAATTATAATTATCCTCCATCCCATAGTCCCCTGCCCATATACCCATCATACATATCCTCCATCCCATAGTCGAGTGCCCATATACCCATCACACGTCCTCCATCCCATAGTCCCATGCCCATACACCCATCATACATATCCTCCATCCCATAGTCCCGTGCCCATATACCCATCATATATATCCTCCATCCCATAGTCCCGTGCCCATATACCCATCATACATATCCTCCATCCCAGAGTCCCGTGCCCATATACCCATCATACATATCCTCCATCCCAGAGTCCCGTGCCCATATACCCATCACACATCCTCCATCTCATAGTCCCATGCGCATATACCCATCATACATATTCTCCATCCCATAGTCCAATGCCCATATACCCATCATACATATTCACCATCCCATAGTTGAGTGCCCATATACCCGTCATACATATCCTCCATCACATAGTCCATTGCCCATATACCCATCACACATCCTCCATCCCATAGTCCCATGCCCATATACCCATCATACATATTCTCCATCCCATAGTCCCATGCCCATATACCCATCACACATCCTCCATCCCATAGTCCCATGCCCATATACCCATCATACATATTCGCCATCCCATAGTCGAGTGCCCATATACCCATCACACATCCTTCATCTCATAGTCCCATGCCCATATACCCATCATACATATTCGCCATCCCATAGTCGAGTGCCCATATACCCATCACACATCCTCCATCCCATAGTCCCATGCCCATATACCCATCATACATATCCGCCATCCCATAGTCCCGTGCCCATATACCCGTCATACATATCCTCCATCCCATAGTCAACCATTATGATATCATAATGAGCAGCGGCGGGGCTTGCAACCTATGATGACATCAGCGTCACCATGGCAACCATTGTGACATCATAATGAGGGGCGGGGCTTGATACACACACTTTTTCCCCCAGTATGTAGATAGGGGCAAAATTGGTGAATTGGAACGCGCGGGGTTAAAATTTCACCTCACAACATAGGTTAGGACGCTCTCGGGGTCCAGACGTGTGACTGTGCCAAATTTTGTGGCTGTAGCTGCGACAGTTCGGATGCCTATCCCGGACATACACACATACATACACACTTTGAGCTTTAAATATTAGATTTCTTTATCTCTGTTTCTTTCTCTCTCTGTTCTTTCCTTCTTTCTCTCTCTAATCTTTCTTTTTTCTTTCTCTGTCTCTGTTCTTTCTTTTCCTCAGTACCTGCCACTGTGCCAAAAATGGCTGATGTATATACACTATACACTGTATATACATCAGCCTCGAGTCAGCACCTATCTATACATAAGCCTCAGCAACAGCATATACGTAAGCCTCAGCACTAGTATATACAGCTAGGTCCATATATATTTGGACAGAGACAACATTTTCCTAATTTTGGTTCTAGAGTCTAGACATTACCACAATGAATTTTAAACAAAACAATTCAGATCCAGTTGAAGTTCAAACTTTCAGCTTTCATTTGAGGGTATCCACATTAAAATTAGATGAAGGGTTTAGGAGTTTCAGCTCCTTAACATGTGCCACCCTGTTTTTAAAGGGACCAAAAGTAATTGGACAATTGACTTCAAGGCAATTTCATGAACAGGTGTGGGCAATCCCTTTGTTATGTCATTCTCAATTAAGCAGATAAAAGGCCTGGAGTTGATTTGAGGTGTGGTGCTTGCATTTGGAAGGTTTTGCTGTGAAGGAAACATTCGGTCAAAGGAGCTCTCCATGCAGGTGAAACAAGCCATCCTTAAGGTGCAAAAACAGAAAATTCCCATCCAAGAAATTGCTACAACATTAGGAGTGGCAAAATCTACAGTTTGGTACATCCTGAGAAAGAAAGAAAGCACTGGTGAACTCATCAATGCAAAAAGACCTGGGCGCCCACGGAAGACAACAGTGGTGGATGATCGCAGAATAATCTCCATGGTGAAGAGAAACCCCTTCACAACAGCCAACCAAGTGACCAACACTCTCCAGGAGGTAGGCGTATCAATATCCAAATCTACCATAAAGAGAAGACAGCATGACAGTAAATACAGAGGGTTCACTGCACGGTGCAAGCCACTCATAAGCATCAAGAATCAAAAGGCTAGACAGGACTTTGCTAAAAAACATCTAAAAAAGCCAGCACAGTTCTGGTAGAACATTCTTTGGACAGATGAAACCAAGATCAACCTCTACCAGAATGATGGAAAGAGAAAAGTATGGCGAAGGCGTGGTACAGCTCATGATCCAAACCATACCACATCATCTGTAAAACACGGCGGAGGCAGTGTGATGGCTTGGGCATGCATGGCTGCCAGTGACACTGGGTCACTAGTGTTTATTGATGATGTGACACAGGACAGAAGCAGCCGGATGAATTCTGAGGTATTCAGAGCCATACTGTGTGCTCAGATCCAGCCAAATGCAGCCAAACTGATTGGTTATCGTTTCATACTACAGATGGACAATGACCCAAAACATAAAGCCAAAGCAACCCAGGAGTTTATTAAAGCAAAGAAGTGGAATATTCTTGAATGGCCAAGTCAGTCACCTGATCTCAACCCAATTGAGCATGCATTTCACTTGTTAAAGACTAAACTTCAGACAGAAAGGCCCACAAACAAACAGCAACTGAAAACCACCGCAGTGAAGGCCTGGCAGAGCATCAAAAAGGAGGAAACACAGCATCTGGTGATGTCCATGAGTTCAAGACTTCAGGCAGTCATTGCCAACAAAGGCTTTTCAACCAAGTACTAGAAATGAACATTTTATTTACAATTATTAAATCTGCCCAATTACTTTTGGTCCCTTTAAAAACAGGGTGGCACATGTTAAGGAGCTGAAACTGCTAAACCCTTCATTGAATTTTAAAGTGGATACCCTCAAATGAAAGCTGAAAGTCTGAGCTTCAACTGCATCTGAATTGTTTTGTTTAAAATTCTTTGTGGTAAGGTCTAGAACCAAAATTAGAAAAATGTCCCTGTCCAAATGTATATGGACCTAACTGTACATCAGCACCTGTATAATACACAGGTTCTGGGGCTGATGTATATACAGGTGCTGGTGGGGGTGATGTATATACTGGTGCTGACTTGAGGCTGATGTATATATGGGCTGCATGTATATACATCACTGATCAGCCTCTAGTCAGCACCTATATATACACCAGAACCTGTATATACATCAGCCCCATCACCCGTATATACACCAGCCCCAGCACCCGCATATACATCTGCCCCAGCACCCGTATATACATCAGCCCCAGCACCCTTATATACATCATCCCCAGCACTCATATATACATCATCCCCAGCACTCGTATATACATCAGCCCCAGCACTCGTATATACATCAGCCCCAGCACCCTTATATACATCAGCCCCAGCACTCGTATATACATCTGTCCCAGCACCCGTATATACATCAGCCCCAGCACCCTTATATACATCTGCCCCAGCACCCGTATATACATCAGCCCCAGCACCCGCATATACATCTGCCCCAGCACCCGTATATACATCAGCCCCAGCACCCGTATATACATCAGCCCCAGCACTCGTATATACATATGTATATACAGTAGTCTAAATGTGATATATATTCAGCAGTATGTAACATAATATAGTATAATACTGTCAATTATAATGTAGAGTTGTGTGTATATAGTGTAGAGCTGTTCATATAGTATGTTGCTGTGTATATAGTGTGGAATCCACACTATATACACTGGCCCATCTTTACACTATACAGTATATACACAGCACCACTCTATATTCCTTACCACGGTATATACTGTGGAGCTGTATACATTGTGTATACTCCTCCTGTCCTGCATACATGGTGTAAATATAAGTATCTGCTCTAAGTGTGTGTATCTATGAAAATAAAAAGCGCTCCGATGAATTGTGCAAAGTGGTGGACTCTTTATTAGCCCATGTGACAAAGTTTTGGATCTATAACAGATCATTTCTCTGCTATGGAATTGAAATATTACCACGTGGGCTAATAAAGAGTCCTCCACTTTTCTCTTATTTAGTCAATTAAACGGTGTGCTGATTATTTTCTTTTTATAAATGCCTTTGATTTAAGGGTGTGTGTCCTAAAAGCAATTCACCCACTGCTTAATGTTTGGTGGTGTTCAATTATGACACATATCAAGGCTGACATCACCACCCGGCAAAAGCGGGCAATTGCCGTCGGGGACTTGGCATGCTATGGGGCTCGTAAGTAGGGGCTCCGGTGCCAGCGCTGACACAGTGGAAAACAATGATGAGTGAGGGAGCCATCTGCTGATGCTCCCTCTCTCATCTTTCCCCCTCTGCGTCTGAGCTTTGTGATGTCTTAGTGCAGAGGGTGCAATGACATCACTACAGCGAATCATCTATGCCAAGCAGTGCAGAGGATCAGAATACATTGAGGAAACCAGAGCAGTGGGGACAGGGAGAAGTATTATATGGGGCCCATTGTACTGTATGAAGTAATATATGGTGCCCATTATACTGTATAAAGTAATATATGGGGCCCATTATACTGTTTGAAGTAATATACAGTATGAGGGCCCATTATACTGTATGGGCCATTATATGGGGCCCATAAAACTGTATACAGTAATGTATGGGGCCCATAATAGTGTATGGAGCATTATATGGGCTCATTGTACCATATGGAGGAATATGTGGGGTCCATTGTACTGTATGGAGCAATATATGGGGCCATTATACTGTATGGAGCATTATGTGTTGCCCATAATACTGTATGGAGGACTATGTTGTGCCCATAATACTATGAAGGACTATGTCATTCCCATAATACTGTATGGAGGACTAAGTTGTGCACATAATACTGTATGGAGGGTTATCCAAATTCGGAAGTTCTCCCCTATCTTTTGGATAGGGGATGACTTTCTGTTTGTTGTGGATCTGACCGCTGGGACCCCCATGATCCTAGGAAACGTAGCTTTGAAGAGCACCATGTAAATGGAGCTGTGGTCCAATCATACGCACAGTGACACCATTAATATGTGGCTCTTTAAATAACTCCTTTAATAGAGTGATGAGGGGACGACAAAGTATAGCAAAAATTCACTGATCGGGGCTGGTGAGTGTTATAATTTGTGGGCTGGTGGGGTTTGTGTGGCAGGGCTGCTTTTTTGTCCCAGTTCGGCCCTGGTTTCCGGAGTGTAATGTAGACGCAAATATATGTTTAAGTCCCTGCAGAAGTCAAAAATTTGAAAAACCAATGAAAAATATTTGAAAAATGTATGTAAATAATTTCAAATCAATCTACTTTTTCCCGGAATGTTATCAGATCTAAAATATAAAAAAATTAGCGTACTTTGCATGGTTGCATTCATAATTGTCCAAACTAATGAAATATTATAATATTTATCCATAATGGTGAACTGCAAAAGAAACGAAAAAAAATGAAATAGCAGAATTGTCGTTTTTTGGTCACTTCGACCAGAAAGGCATATGGATCCCAAGATAGTAAAGACAAAACTACAGTTGGTATCAGAAAAACCCCAAGCCCTCACATAATTCTATCTACCCAAGACTAAACATTTTAGAGCTCTTGGAAAGCAAGAAGGAAAAATAGAATTGAAGAGAGGCCCAATGGGAATCTGTCACCCAAGGGCATGAGTGGGGTGTGCACCAGTCACCCACACAGTATAAGGACCCCACTGCTTCCCACTCAATATAATGGCCCTCACATCCCCCCTTTCATTATCATGGTCCCCACATCACTTCACACTTTATGAAGGCCCCACACAGCACCTCACACAGTATAGTGGTTGGCATATCCCCTCACGTAGTAGACTAGGCCATTATTTTAAAGTAGGATGCTGGTGAGGTCTTCATGCTGAGTGGGCCATTATACTGAGTGGGGAGATGTGAGAGCCATTTTACTGTGTGAGCGCTATCAAAATGTGTTAGTGGCTGTGGGGAACCATCACACTGTGTGATGGGCTATGGGGGCCACTATAATGGGTGAGGTGCTGTGTGAGGCCACCATAAAGTGTGAGGGGTTGTGGGGGCCATGATACTGAATGAGTGGAAGAGGGGCCCTCATTTTGAGTGGAGGGCTGTGGGGGGGGCTTCATTCTGTGAGGGGGCGCTGATACTAATTAAGCGGCTGTGGGGCCATCATACTGAATGGGCTGTGGGGATCTTCACTTTGAGAGTGGGCTGTTGGTTTCACCATACTAAACGAGGGTTGTTATACTGCGTGGAGATCATCATAGTGACAGGACATCATGCTGTGTGGAGGCCATGATACTGTTTATGTATGGAGGAGGCGACCATAACTATATCATGCTATGGGGGAACACTATAGGGGCGTCATGCTATGGCGGTATTATATTTTGTTGCTCGCACTGCGGGGACATCACAATGTAAGTGTGAAGTGACTCTGTTGGAGCGATTCACTGTGGGAATATCAAAATCCGTGTGTGTGGGGGTAGGGGCATTACTATAAACATGTTTTATAATGGCCATAAAAGGGGTATCGCTGATGAGGACAATAAGGGGCTTCAGTTGGAAAATAATTGCTGCTTATGTGTCATAATACATGTCCTTCTCCTGGTTGATGAAGGTTGGGACATTGCCGAATATGTATATGTATGTGTGTGTGTTGCGTTGCGTTTAAATATATATTATGTGTATATTTTTATGTAGGGTGTGAGGGAGTGGGGGCAAGTAGAATGGCTGCCTGGAATCATATGATGACACAGTTCCCAGAACACCGCCCCCTATCAGTGGAAATGAAAGAAAATCCAATAATGCCACCAAATGTTTGAAGATTTTATCCTCAGCATTAGAATATATGGTTAGATGTATCTTTCTATACAGAATGAGAAGATAAACGAAACTGTAAGAAAAAGATTAAATGTGATATAATGTCATAAGATGAGAATTGGAAATAGGAAAAGCTCAGCCAAACCTCTGTAACCACGGCTGTAATCTTATACCTGGAAAACTGCCAGGATTTTACTGTGTTTCATTCATGCCTATGTGTGCCGCCATCATTATTAGCTGCTTTATAAGGGGCAGACAATGAGAGAAAAAGTATTGGTTATTGCTCTGCATTGTGACATCATCACTTTCCATATATGGAAGCTGGTAGTGATGTCACACAGGTGAGTGATGTCACAATAGAGCGGAACCTATAAACACTCCGTCCCATCTCACTGGCTCAGACTTGGTATTTGTTTGTCTCCTGACTGCACTTACCTAGATCTTCTCCTTGTGGATTAGTGATTTTACTTGCGAATTACTTGTGAATTAGCGGATTACGTCTGTATTAGTGGATTACTTCTGCAATTTCCTGAAGATCATTGACTGAGGACTTCTCCATCTGGAGGTAAATCTATTGTGTGCTTTTATTTATGGGGCATGTATGGGGCATAGCGAGCAGCACCATGGATTATGGCAGCATATAATATGGCTCCAATGCTTTCTCATCCCCTTCAGATCTCCCTCCTGACTCTGTCTGGTCCAGGACCACAGAGGGGACGTCAGTCACCACCTACATAAGCTGAGAAGAGAACTTCAGCGTGTACAGGACTCAGCAGAGCCGGACATCTTTAGAGTGAGTATAATGGCGGAGGTGCCGGTTTGTGGTGACCGGGTATACCATCGCTGTACACAGCGTCAGACTGGAGCACCTTGGGCTCACCAGAGAAAATCATTCTTGGGGCCCACTTGTATAGCTACATAGAAATAAATGCAAGACCAACAATTGTGTGGTAAAACACACTTGTGTTATGGTATAACATAAGGTAGTTCTTGTCTTAATGATATAGCAGGAGTTGGGGTAGCCCCCCTCATGGAATATAATGCAACCCCTCTCACAGAATATAATGTAGCCCTCCTCAGAGTAAAATGTAGCCCCATCACAGGGTATAATGCAGCCCCCCATAGAATATAATGTAGATTCCTCACAGTATAATGAAGCCCCATCACAGAGTATAATGCAGCCCCCCCATAGAATATAATGTAGATTCCTCACAGTA
This sequence comes from Dendrobates tinctorius, assembly GCF_039654945.1. Taxonomy (NCBI): domain Eukaryota; kingdom Metazoa; phylum Chordata; class Amphibia; order Anura; family Dendrobatidae; genus Dendrobates; species Dendrobates tinctorius. The sequence continues at coordinate 88,353,835 of NW_027361738.1, read as the reverse complement.
TAATGAAGCCCCATCACAGAGTATAATGCAGCCCCCCATAGAATATAATGTAGCCCCCTCGCAGGGTATAATGTAGCCCCCTCATAGGGTATAATGCAGTCCTACATAGAATATAATGTAGTTTCCACATAGGGTATTATCCAGTCCTACAGTTCTATGGCCACCAGTACTCACTCACTTGTTCCCCCGCTGCTCTAGGATCTGCTCCGTTCTCAGCAGCTACACTGCTGTCTGCCCGACACACAACATGTTGCACGATGAAGTGATGTCATTGTGCACCGGCTGTGTCAGAGGCAAAGGGAAATGATGGGGGAGGGAGAATCATCTGACGCGCTGTACTCCATTATTGTTTTCAACTGTATCGGCATCTATGATTCTCCATTATTGTTTTCAACTGTATCGGCATCCATGGGCACTGGGGAGACCACCCTGTAGGGGAAGGGGCTGTAAGCCCTGAAACATTTTAGTATTTATTACCCATTATAAATCAGTTCCAAATATTTCTGAAATTTGAGTGAAAGAAGAACAACATCTGTAATGTGAAATATTATATTATTTGCATTTATATTGTAAAAATAATAATTATCTTTTAATTATAATAAGTATTAATTTCATTGAGAATTTCATGACATTTCCTCAAACATCATATTCCATTTTTGGCAGATTTGCTCTCCTGATTATAGGATGAAGCCTTCCACCATGGCATCCAGCGATCAGGATAAAGGCCTGTTGGCCGTGTTGGACCTGCTCGTTGTCCCACTCCTGGAGGACACTATTCCAGGCATTATCAAATCATATGAGCCTGAAGAAATGAAGACCATGACCAGCATGCTAATAAATCATCTGCATGATCTGGATGGACAGGATTTGGTGAATGCCCTCCTGTTCTTGTCGACCATAACATCTGCCAGAGCGGACGCTGACAACTTTCTGTCTAATGAGCTCATTGATAAGACCTATCAACACATGCTGAAAGCAGAAAGTGAGAAACATCAGGGAATAACTGGTGCAGCTATGACGCTCCTGGCCAATATTGCTGTATACCGCTCCCAAGACGTCATGGAGCGCTTGGAAAGCGATGAGGAGCATCCACAGAGCAGCGCGCTGAAGACATTGGATCTCATTTCCACCAAAACCATCACAGGCTGGAAAGAGAGAAGTGCAGCGCAGAATATACTGACAGTGGATGACTTGATTGCCCCTACACAACATCAAGCTGGACCACCTGACGGATTTGATTTTTATTATCATCTCCTGCACCCTAGCTATGGGTTCATAAATCACCTGGATGACGCTGATGTCCTACATGACACAGACACAACCCAGGCTGGGATGTGTCGTTACATTACATGTGTCTTAACTGATGAGGAAAGAAGAAAGATCATCCATTACCTGCTTATAGCAATGAGATCTGCTGTCAGAAAGAGCAGACTCATCAGTGTCATGATCTTCTCGGAGCTGTTACTCCATCATCCTGAGCTCCTGGAGGAGAAAATGGCAAAAGATTTAATCTTATTAACGGCTTCAAAGATATACAGTTCGGACGAACTTGAGAACTGTCTTGCTTTAGAAGCTATGGGAAATGCCTGTAAAGGTGCACCAAGACAGGTGCATCAACTGAAGGACCTCATCTATCGATGCCTTTACAGTAAACTAGTGGGTCGTCAGAAGCTAAAAGTGGTCATTGAATCCCTAAAAGCAATGTCAAAGTTTGTTACCCTGCTGAAAAGATCAAAACTTGGCAGTAAATTTGAGAGAATTGTCCAGCGTTGTACTGACTACCTAAACCACCCAAACCCGCTGGTTCGGACATACTCCACTTCACTATTTGCAGACCTCGCCAAGAACTGCAACAGGGACAAGAGAGGCTTCAGCCGCCACGTTAGGACATTCCTACCTGAGTTACTGATAAAGTTACACAGTAAAAACCAGCAGGATAAGGCATCCGGTATTGCAGCCTTGCTGCATTGTCTTCCTTACATCGGATGTAAGAACGTTCAAGAGCTGTTATGTGCTGATGGCGAAAAAGCCTACAAAATATATGAACAGCTCGGGAAAAAGGAACCTGCCCTTCTTGTGAGGATGATGATCCACAGCATTGAATATAATAAGCCGTATATGGCAGACGAGGTAGACGCTGTCATGAAACACCTCACTATGATAAGAGACGCGTTACCCTATGAAGAACTCTATCCGTCAGCATTATCTGACGTGTTTATAGGGTTGAGGAGACTCAATTCTAAGATATATAATCCAGTGGTGCATGAGGCAAGTATCCGCGCCATTGACATCCTGGGCACCAAGTGGAAGAGCATCAGAACTGTTAAAGCAGTGAAAGTTGGAACAGAGAGTTTCCTGATCTATGAAAAAGTGAAGAGAGTGGAAGTAATATTTTACGAGACTTCAGTGTGAAACATCCATCACCAGATGTTACACCAAGGGTCAATGAATGAGACATCCTGAATACACTTAGATAAAACTCTTGACTATTGAAGACCATCTCAAGAACAATCCCCACATACCCCAATTTTCTTATGAAAAACTTAAAATAAAGAAAATAAAAAGAAAACTTACGGTGTTTCTCTGCTTATTGTAACTGGATGAAATGTTTCTGGACTGTTCCCATATGTATTTTGATCATAATCCTCTATATATAGCTACTAGCTGAAGAGCCCAGCGCTGCCCAGGCATAGTAACTAACTGTGGTTAGTTATAACAAATTATAATTATCCTCCATCCCATAGTCCCGTGCCCATATACCCATCATACATATCCTCCATCCCATAGTTGAGTGCCCATATACCCATCACACATCCTCCATCCCATAGTCCCATGCCCATATACCCATCATACATATTCTCCATCCCATAGTACCATGCCCATATACCCATCATACATATTCTCCATCCCATAGTACCATGCCCATATACCCATCCTACATATCCTCCATCCCATAGTCCCGTGCCCATATACCCGTCATACATATCCTCCATCCCATAGTCCCGTGCCCATATACCCATCACACATCCTCCATCCCATAGTCCCGTGCCCATATACCCATCATACATATCTGCCATCCCATAGTCCCGTGCCCATATACCCATCACACATCCTCCATTCCATAGTCCCGTGCCCATATACCCGTCATACATATCCGCCATCCCATAGTCCCGTGCCCATATACCCATCACGCATCCTCCATCCCATAGTCAACCATTATGACATCATAATGAGCGGCGGGGCTTGCAACCAATGATGACATCAGCGCCACCATGGCAACCATTATGACATCATAATGAGGGGCGGGGCTTGATACACACACTTTTTCCCCATTATGTAGATAGGGGCAAAATTGTTTGGTGAATTGGAACGCGCGGGGTTGAAATTTCACCTCACAACATAGCCTAGGACACTCTCGGGGTCCAGACGTGTGACTGTGCCAAATTTTGTGGCTGTAGCTGCGACGGTGCGGATGCCAATCCTGGACATACACACATACATACATACACACACACATACACACATATATACAAACACTTGAGCTTTATATATTAGATATATCATGATACAGCTCCATCTTAACATGTCTATGCTTGTTGAGCTCTTAAAGGGGCTTTCTAGACTATGATTTTGATGACATAGGTCATCAACATCAGATTAGTCCCGGTCTGACATGCGAAACTCCTAACGATCAGATGTTAGCAGATCCCTCAGTCAGCAGAAAGCACACAATGCATTGAGCTGGAGCAACATATCTTACGTGTAGTGTTGAGCATTCCGATACCGCAAGTATCGGGTATCGGCCGATATCAGCGGTATCGGAATTCCGATACTTAATTCCGATACTTTTTTCATATCGGATTCCGGGATCGGAATCGGAATAGGAAGTTCCCATCATGCTATGAGCCTGCTTGCTTTGATTAAGCCAATGGGAATCCTCCGAAGTGTGGGCACATCCTGTTAGGCATGTAGGCATGTTAACTATTGGCATGGCTGTGATTGGCTGCCGAAATGATGTCATGATGCACTATAAAAGCCACCGCAGCCGCCATTTCTGGTCACTCTGCTGTGAATTCAGTTAGGGACAGGCTGCTGTAGAAGACTGTGAGGGACAGTTAGAAATAGCGATTCTAAAAACAATATTGTGCTTTATCCAGGCTACATAAACCACCACTGTAGCTTGCTTTTCCCTAGCAGCGCTGTTTTCACAGCTGTCTGCAAGGGCTGTGTGAGTGCAGCTCACGCTGTGGAGTGGGTCCTGCAGCCACGTCAGGCTGTAGGCCACCCAGTGTGATCACTGCTGCCTCATACATCTTTTATTTTTTGAGCTGCATTTTTTAAATAATTTCAATCTAGTGTGCTTCCATCCGTATCCATATACGTTGGTTGCAAACACTAGTAGTAGACAGCGGAGCCTTTCTGCAGCTTTCAGTGCTAGTGTCCACTTTGCTGCACTGTTCACGGCTGTCTGAGAGGTCTCTGACTGTGTGTGAGTGCAGCTCACGCTGAGTAGTGTGTCCTGCAGCTACGTCTGGCTGTAGGACGCTCAGCGTGCGTCACTGCCTCACACATATTTTTATTTGAGTGCAGCTCATTTTTTCTTCTATTAGTGTGCATCCATCCGTCTCCATCTACGGTGGTTGCAAACACTATATAGGAGTACACAGCGGAGCCTTTCTGCAGCCTGTCAGTGCCAGTGCCCACTTAGCTGCACTGTTGACGGCTGTCTGAGAGGTCTCTGACTGTGTGTGAGTGCAGCTCACGCTGAGTAGAGTGTCCTGCAGCTACGTCTGGTTGTAGGACGCTCAACGTGCGTCACTGCCTCACACATATTTGTCTCTGAGTGCAGCTCATTTTTTCTTCTCCTATTAGTGTGCATCCATCCGTATCCATCAACATTGGTTGGTTGCAAACACTATATAGGAGTAGATAGAGGAGCCTTTTTTTCTGGCTTGTGCCCTGCCGGCGCAGCCAGATTAGTATTACCCAATTTTTTTGGAGCCTCATCTTTTGCATTGTAGGTTACCTGCCTGCATTGTAATAGCTCCAAAAAGTTGGTGATACTATCAGTTTCAATTCTTTGTTCTCATACTTTGAGTTTGTTTCAAACAAAGAAACCACATAAAAAGTTCACCAAACACTACATTTTGAACTTGTGTAGGCCACATCAGCTCCTATTAAAGTCTAGTCCACACACACACACTTCATAAAATTAGTGTTTCTTGTACCTGTAACCAGCTGTTCAGGAATAAGCACACTAAGGCCCCCCTTTGTCCTTTTTTGCCTATCTTAAGCAGTCTTGCAAGATGAAGAAGGCAGGGAGTAAGGCGCGGGGGCGTGGGCGTGGGCGTGGAGTTTCAGCAGGGAGAGGACGTGGGGATTCTGCAGGGAGAGGACGTGGAGATTCTACAGGTAGAGGACGTGGGGATTCTGGGCCTGCTGCGGGCACCAGTGGATCAGCATCCCCCAGTTTTAGCAGGCAACAGTCCTTTATGCGCAGCTTTGTAGGACCTCAACGTACCCCACTGCTGCGGGAGGAACAAATTGAAGCCGTTGTCGGATGGATGGCAGCTAACGCATCGACTTCAATTACTTCCGCATCCTCTCAGGGTCAGAGCACCGAAGAGCAACCATCTGTCTCTTCACCACCTGCCAAAGTGCCCAGGCAGTCAGAGAGACATGGACAGGAGCCATCACAATCTCTACTTCTGTTCTCGGAATCTGTTGGCTTGGAAAGAGGGGGCCAGCCAAGCAGCATTCCTGAATGTGAAGAAGAGGGAGTATGCAGTGATGCGCAACTTCTTTGTCCCTCTGAATCTGAAGAGGCGAGTGGGCCAGTGCCTATGGTCAGCACACCTCAGTACGCATCAGATGATGACGAGACTCAGTTGCCACTTTCTGGTGCGTACGGTGCTGGCGAGACAACCCCGGAGAAGCAGCTGTTTGAAGAGGGGAGGGAAGATGATGAGGTCCTTGACCCATCATGGCGTGAGCAACAGGAAGGTGGTGGGAGCAGCTCGGAGGAAGAGATTCCCCTACCGGCCAAAACAGGAGGCAGAGGGAGGGGGAAGACTTGGTTGCCTGTACCCTCCACTTCGGCACCCGTTAGGAGCATTCCTCCTTCCAAAGGCAAACCGGGCGCTCACAAGAGTTGCAGTGCGTGGTCCTTTTTTGACACAGTTGCAGATGACATTTGCTTTGTCAAATGCAAGCTGTGTCATCAGAGAGTCAAAAGAGGGAGAAATGTCAGCAACCTCAATACCACAAATATGTGGAAACATGTGCGCACCAAGCACGAGTTGGAGTTGCATAGACACCCTCAAGACGTAGGCCAACGTACAGCACCACCTACCACCTCTTCAGTTCGTGTTGGGCCCTCTTCCTCCAGCTCACACACTGCTGGTTCGGCTTCCTCACAGGATCGCCAAGGAAGAACCTCTGCCACTGTTGTCCGGAGACCCTGTCAGATTCCACCCATAACAGCACGTTCCCATCCATCACAGCCATCGGTAGCACAGGCATGGGATAAAAGGCGCCCTTACTCGGCAAACCATCCCCGAGCACAGTCTCTGAATGCTGGCATTGCCAAACTTCTGGCAGTTGAAATGCTGTCATTCAGGCTGGTGGACACTGACACCTTCCGGGACTTAATGGCATTGGCAGTCCCCCAATACAACGTGCCCAGCCGCTTTTATTTCAGCAGGCGAGCCGTCCCTGCCCTGCAGAAACATGTTGAGGGCAAAATAAAACATGCGCTACTAAACGCCGTTAGTAGCAAGGTCCACCTGACCACCGATGCGTGGACCAGTAACCATGGACAGGGACGATACCTTTCCCTCACTGCCCACTGGGTCAATGTTGTGGAGCCGGGTACGGATCTGGAGAGTGGCGCTGTACGTGTTCTTCCAACGCCACGGATTGCAGGACTCCAGTCTGTACACATAGACTCCTCCTCCTACTCAAGTTCCTCAGAAACAGCAGAGCAGGAGCCTGTTACGACCGATATGAGCACAGCCGTGGCCAAACGTCAACAGGCTGTACTCAAATTAATTTCTTTGGGGAATCGAAGCCACACAGCGCAGGAGCTCTGGAATGCTATCAAGCTGGAGAGCGATGTGTGGTTTGGGCCAGCGAATCTCCAGCCGGGCTTGGTAGTGTGTGACAATGGCCGAAATCTGGTGGCAGCTCTTGGCCTAGGCAACCTCACACACATCCCATGTCTGGCACATGTTCTTAACTTGGTCGTGCAGAGCTTTCTGAGGGACTATCCGGATCTTGATGCACTGTTGCACAAGGTCCGCATAGAGTGCGCTCACTTGCGACGTTCCAGCACGGCAAGATCGCGCCTCGCTGCTCTGCAGCGACGATTTGGCCTTCCAGAACATCGCATCATATGTGACCTACCCACCCGGTGGAATTCAACGTTACATATGTTGGAGCGGTTGTGTGAGCAGCAGGCAGCAGTCATGGAGTACCAGCTGCATCAGGCGCAAACAAGTCGCACTGTGCGCCGTTCACACTTCAGCACCATTGAGTGGGCCTCTATGAAGGACATCTGCCTCGTTTTGCGTGCCTTCGATGAATCCACGCGGATGGCGAGTGCAGATGATGCACTAGTCAGCATGACTGTCCCCCTTATCTGCCTGCTTCAACAAACACTGCAAGCACTAAGGGATGAGGTTTCAGAAGAGGTGGAGGATGAGGAGTCCCAAATGCCATCTGCTTCTGGACAGTCTGCGCTACGTGTTTCCTCACAAAGGCCTAGGCAGGGGACACTTTGTGAGGAGGATGAGGAGGAGTCGATGGAGGAGGAAGACATCTCTCCAGAGGAGGGAGGTACACAAACCTCTACTCAGTATGTACAGCGAGGGTGGGGTGATGCAGAGCAGGTCGAGGTCACGCCTCAAACAGGGGACAGCGGTTCTTTGGCAGTTGGGAGTCTGCAGCACATGGTTGATTTCATGCTGCAGTGCCTGAGAAACGACCGCCGCATCGCCCACATTCTCGTCTCGGCTGATTATTGGGTGTACACCCTCCTAGATCCTCGCTACCGGGACAGCGTACAAAGGCTCATACCAACGTTGAACCGGGAGCGTAAAATGCGGGAGTACGAAGAGTCACTGGTGCAGTCCATAATGTTTTCCATTCCACCCGACAGCATTGTTGCAAGTGCTTTACAAAGCAGCTCTGTGCGTCGAGGCAGTGGAGGAAACTCTGCACAAAGAGGGAGCAGAGGCAGTGCCGCAGCACAAGGCAAGACCACTATGGCCCAAATGTGGCAAAGTTTTGTGTGTCCACCACAATTGTCTACACCATCAGCGACGCCTCGAGTCAGCAGGAGGCAACGCTTCCGTCAGATGGTGTCAGACTACATGTCTTGCCCTGTCGCTGTACTCCCAGATGGCTCTTCCCCCTTCAAGTTTTGGGTCTCTAAGCTAGATACATGGCCAGAGCTTAGCCAGTATGCATTGGAGGTGCTGGCTTGCCCTGCTGCCAGTGTATTATCGGAACGTGTCTTTAGTGCCGCAGGTGGTGTACTAACAGACCGTCGCACGCGACTATCTTCCGATAATGTTGACCGGCTGACTTTTCTGAAAATGAACAAGGCCTGGATCTCCAAAGACTTTGCCATTCCTCTTACAGACTAAATTAGTGGTTGGCAACTGTATCCAGGTCTGCTGGTGTGTTCATTTTTCTACCACCTGAACTATAATCCCTGTGCTTCAACACAGCCAGTTGTCGCTCAGATGTGTCGTCTGCACAGAGAAACACACTAGCTCCTGTGTTACTGGGGTTCAGTAATGCCAGCTGATCCCCTGCTGTGTGGACGGCAGAGTCACCAGCTCCATCAACATTCAAACCACTACTGATTTTTAACCGTGCCCAACTTAGGTCTCTGGCTCCACTGTCTCTACTATTTCCCCTGACCTCCAACCCCGCCATCTACATCTCTGAAGTGGCGTCAGCACAATCTACACTTGTTCCTGTGTTCCTGTGGCTCAGTCCCATCAGTTTATCCCCTGATGTGTGTCCGGCAAGGTCTCCTGCTCTGTCCACATTCCCATAACCAGTAGTGGGAATGAGGACAGAGCTGGCGAACTTGCCGGACAAACATCAGGGGATCAACTGATGGGACTGAGCACCAGTAACACAGGAACAAGTGTAGATTGTGCTGACGCCACTTCAGAGATGTAGCTGGCGGGGTTGGAGGCCAGGGTAAATAGTAGAGACAGTGGAGCCAGAGGCCTAAGTGGAGCATGGTTAGAATCAGTAGTAGTCCACAACCTCCATAAAAACCGCTGCCCATTGGCCTCTGCATGCGGCATGCGTAATCCTGGGCACCAACAGCGTCAGTTGGTGTTCAGAAGTGTCGTCTCCACAGAGCCAAACACATTCGTTCAAGTGTTAGTGGGGTTCAGCACTGCCAGCTGTTCCCCTGCTGTGGAGATGGCAAGTCTCCTGCTGCCTTCACCTGCCAAAATCCAGTAGGCCCCAGCCTGCTCCTCGCCTAATCCTGGGCTCCAACAGCGTCAGTTGGTGTTCAGAAGTGTCGTCTCCACAGAGCCAAACACATTCGTTCAAGTGTTAGTGGGGTTCAGCACTGCCAGCTGTTCCCCTGCTGTGGAGATGGCAAGTCTCCTGCTGCATTCACCTGCCAAAATCCAGTAGGCCCCAGCCTGCTCCTCGCCTAATCCTGGGCTCCAACAGCGTCAGTTGGTGTTCAGAAGTGTCGTCTCCACAGAACCAAACACATTCGTTCAAGTGTTAGTGGGGTTCAGCACTGCCAGCTGTTCCCCTGCTGTGGAGATGGCAAGTCTCCTGCTGCATTCACCTGCCAAAATCCAGTAGGCCCCAGCCTGCTCCTCGCCTAATCCTGGGCTCCAACAGCGTCAGTTGGTGTTCAGAAGTGTCGTCTCCACAGAGCCAAACACATTCGTTCAAGTGTTAGTGGGGTTCAGCACTGCCAGCTGTTCCCCTGCTGTGGAGATGGCAAGTCTCCTGCTGCATTCACCTGCCAAAATCCAGTAGGCCCCAGCCTGCTCCTCGCCTAATCCTGGGCTCCAACAGCGTCAGTTGGTGTTCAGAAGTGTCGTCTCCACAGAACCAAACACATTCGTTCAAGTGTTAGTGGGGTTCAGCACTGCCAGCTGTTCCCCTGCTGTGGAGATGGCAAGTCTCCTGCTGCATTCACCTGCCAAAATCCAGTAGGCCCCAGCCTGCTCCTCGCCTAATCCTGGGCTCCAACAGCGTCAGTTGGTGTTCAGAAGTGTCGTCTCCACAGAGCCAAACACATTCGTTCAAGTGTTAGTGGGGTTCAGCACTGCCAGCTGTTCCCCTGCTGTGGAGATGGCAAGTCTCCTGCTGCCTTCACCTGCCAAAATCCAGTAGGCCCCAGCCTGCTCCTCGCCTAATCCTGGGCTCCAACAGCGTCAGTTGGTGTTCAGAAGTGTCGTCTCCACAGAACCAAACACATTCGTTCAAGTGTTAGTGGGGTTCAGCACTGCCAGCTGTTCCCCTGCTGTGGAGATGGCAAGTCTCCTGCTGCCTTCACCTGCCAAAATCCAGTAGGCCCCAGCCTGCTCCTCGCCTAATCCTGGGCTCCAACAACGTCAGTTGGTGTTCAGAAGTGTCGTCTCCACAGAGCCAAACACATTCGTTCAAGTGTTAGTGGGGTTCAGCACTGCCAGCTGTTCCCCTGCTGTGGAGATGGCAAGTCTCCTGCTGCCTTCACCTGCCAAAATCCAGTAGGCCCCAGCCTGCTCCTCGCCTAATCCTGGGCTCCAACAACGTCAGTTGGTGTTCAGAAGTGTCGTCTCCACAGAGCCAAACACATTCGTTCAAGTGTTAGTGGGGTTCAGCACTGCCAGCTGTTCCCCTGCTGTGGAGATGGCAAGTCTCCTGCTGCCTTCACCTGCCAAAATCCAGTAGGCCCCAGCCTGCTCCTCGCCTAATCCTGGGCTCCAACAGCGTCAGTTGGTGTTCAGAAGTGTCGTCTCCACAGAGCCAAACACATTCGTTCGAGTGTTAGTGGGTTTCAGCACTGCCAGCTGTTCCCCTGCTGTGGAGATGGCAAGTCTCCTGCTGCCTTCACCTGCCAAAAACAACAGGCCCCAGCCTGCTCCTCGCCTAATCCTGGGCTCCAACAGCGTCAGTTGGTGTTCAGAAGTGTCGTCTCCACAGAGCCAAACACATTCGTTCAAGTGTTAGTGGGGTTCAGCACTGCCAGCTGTTCCCCTGCTGTGGAGATGGCAAGTCTCCTGCTGCCTTCACCTGCCAAAATCCAGTAGGCCCCAGCCTGCTCCTCGCCTAATCCTGGGCTCCAACAACGTCAGTTGGTGTTCAGAAGTGTCGTCTCCACAGAGCCAAACACATTCGTTCAAGTGTTAGTGGGGTTCAGCACTGCCAGCTGTTCCCCTGCTGTGGAGATGGCAAGTCTCCTGCTGCCTTCACCTGCCAAAATCCAGTAGGCCCCAGCCTGCTCCTCGCCTAATCCTGGGCTCCAACAGCGTCAGTTGGTGTTCAGAAGTGTCGTCTCCACAGAGCCAAACACATTCGTTCGAGTGTTAGTGGGTTTCAGCACTGCCAGCTGTTCCCCTGCTGTGGAGATGGCAAGTCTCCTGCTGCCTTCACCTGCCAAAAACAACAGGCCCCAGCCTGCTCCTCGCCTAATCCTGGGCTCCAACAGCGTCAGTTGGTGTTCAGAAGTGTCGTCTCCACAGAGCCAAACACATTCGTTCAAGTGTTAGTGGGGTTCAGCACTGCCAGCTGTTCCCCTGCTGTGGAGATGGCAAGTCTCCTGCTGCCTTCACCTGCCAAAATCCAGTAGGCCCCAGCCTGCTCCTCGCCTAATCCTGGGCTCCAACAGCGTCAGTTGGTGTTCAGAAGTGTCGTCTCCACAGAGCCAAACACATTCGTTCGAGTGTTAGTGGGTTTCAGCACTGCCAGCTGTTCCCCTGCTGTGGAGATGGCAAGTCTCCTGCTGCCTTCACCTGCCAAAAACAACAGGCCCCAGCCTGCTCCTCGCCTAATCCTGGGCTCCAACAGCGTCAGTTGGTGTTCAGAAGTGTCGTCTCCACAGAGCCAAACACATTCGTTCAAGTGTTAGTGGGGTTCAGCACTGCCAGCTGTTCCCCTGCTGTGGAGATGGCAAGTCTCCTGCTGCCTTCACCTGCCAAAATCCAGTAGGCCCCAGCCTGCTCCTCGCCTAATCCTGGGCTCCAACAGCGTCAGTTGGTGTTCAGAAGTGTCGTCTCCACAGAACCAAACACATTCGTTCAAGTGTTAGTGGGGTTCAGCACTGCCAGCTGTTCCCCTGCTGTGGAGATGGCAAGTCTCCTGCTGCATTCACCTGCCAAAATCCAGTAGGCCCCAGCCTGCTCCTCGCCTAATCCTGGGCTCCAACAGCGTCAGTTGGTGTTCAGAAGTGTCGTCTCCACAGAGCCAAACACATTCGTTCAAGTGTTAGTGGGGTTCAGCACTGCCAGCTGTTCCCCTGCTGTGGAGATGGCAAGTCTCCTGCTGCATTCACCTGCCAAAATCCAGTAGGCCCCAGCCTGCTCCTCGCCTAATCCTGGGCTCCAACAGCGTCAGTTGGTGTTCAGAAGTGTCGTCTCCACAGAGCCAAACACATTCGTTCAAGTGTTAGTGGGGTTCAGCACTGCCAGCTGTTCCCCTGCTGTGGAGATGGCAGTCTCTCCTGCTGTCTCCGCATTACAAAGACAGTAGGCCTCTGCCTACACCCTCCTATTTCCTGGGCTTCAACACAGCCAGTTGTAGTTCGGAAGTGCCGTCCACACGGAAAGAGATACTTGCTCCCGTGTCTCAGTGGGGTTCAGTAACGTCAGCTGATCCCCTGCTGTGTGGATGGCAGTCTCTCCTGCTGTCACCTCATTCAAAATTCAGTAGGCCTCTGCCTACACCCTCCTATTTCCTGGGCTTCAACACAGCCAGTTGTAGTTCGGAAGTGCCGTCCACACGGAAAGAGATACTTGCTCCCGTGTCTCAGTGGGGTTCAGTAACGTCAGCTGATCCCCTGCTGTGTGGATGGCAGTCTCTCCTGCTGTCACCTCATTCAAAATTCAGTAGGCCTCTGCCTACACCCTCCTATTTCCTGGGCTTCAACACAGCCAGTTGTAGTTCGGAAGTGCCGTCCACACGGAAAGAGACACTTGCTCCCGTGTCTCAGTGGGGTTCAGTAACGTCAGCTGATCCCCTGCTGTGTGGATGGCAGTCTCTCCTGCTGTAAACTCATTCAAAATACAGTAGGCCTCTGCCTACACCCTCCTATTTCCTGGGCTTCAACACAGCCAGTTGTAGTTCGGAAGTGCCGTCCACACGGAAAGAGATACTTGCTCCCGTGTCTCAGTGGGGTTCAGTAACGTCAGCTGATCCCCTGCTGTGTGGATGGCAGTCTCTCCTGCTGTAAACTCATTCAAAATACAGTAGGCCTCTGCCTACACCCTCCTATTTCCTGGGCTTCAACACAGCCAGTTGTAGTTCGGAAGTGCCGTCCACACGGAAAGAGATACTTGCTCCCGTGTCTCAGTGGGGTTCAGTAACGTCAGCTGATCCCCTGCTGTGTGGATGGCAGTCTCTCCTGCTGTCACCTCATTCAAAATTCAGTAGGCCTCTGCCTACACCCTCCTATTTCCTGGGCTTCAACACAGCCAGTTGTAGTTCGGAAGTGCCGTCCACACGGAAAGAGACACTTGCTCCCGTGTCTCAGTGGGGTTCAGTAACGTCAGCTGATCCCCTGCTGTGTGGATGGCAGTCTCTCCTGCTGTAAACTCATTCAAAATACAGTAGGCCTCTGCCTACACCCTCCTATTTCCTGGGCTTCAACACAGCCAGTTGTAGTTCGGAAGTGCCGTCCACACGGAAAGAGACACTTGCTCCCGTGTCTCAGTGGGGTTCAGTAACGTCAGCTGATCCCCTGCTGTGTGGATGGCAGTCTCTCCTGCTGTAAACTCATTCAAAATACAGTAGGCCTCTGCCTACACCCTCCTATTTCCTGGGCTTCAACACAGCCAGTTGTAGTTCGGAAGTGCCGTCCACACGGAAAGAGATACTTGCTCCCGTGTCTCAGTGGGGTTCAGTAACGTCAGCTGATCCCCTGCTGTGTGGATGGCAGTCTCTCCTGCTGTCACCTCATTCAAAATTCAGTAGGCCTCTGCCTACACCCTCCTATTTCCTGGGCTTCAACACAGCCAGTTGTAGTTCGGAAGTGCCGTCCACACGGAAAGAGATACTTGCTCCCGTGTCTCAGTGGGGTTCAGTAACGTCAGCTGATCCCCTGCTGTGTGGATGGCAGTCTCTCCTGCTGTCACCTCATTCAAAATTCAGTAGGCCTCTGCCTACACCCTCCTATTTCCTGGGCTTCAACACAGCCAGTTGTAGTTCGGAAGTGCCGTCCACACGGAAAGAGATACTTGCTCCCGTGTCTCAGTGGGGTTCAGTAACGTCAGCTGATCCCCTGCTGTGTGGATGGCAGTCTCTCCTGCTGTAAACTCATTCAAAATACAGTAGGCCTCTGCCTACACCCTCCTATTTCCTGGGCTTCAACACAGCCAGTTGTAGTTCGGAAGTGCCGTCCACACGGAAAGAGACACTTGCTCCCGTGTCTCAGTGGGGTTCAGTAACGTCAGCTGATCCCCTGCTGTGTGGATGGCAGTCTCTCCTGCTGTAAACTCATTCAAAATACAGTAGGCCTCTGCCTACACCCTCCTATTTCCTGGGCTTCAACACAGCCAGTTGTAGTTCGGAAGTGCCGTCCACACGGAAAGAGACACTTGCTCCCGTGTCTCAGTGGGGTTCAGTAACGTCAGCTGATCCCCTGCTGTGTGGATGGCAGTCTCTCCTGCTGTCACCTCATTCAAAATTCAGTAGGCCTCTGCCTACACCCTCCTATTTCCTGGGCTTCAACACAGCCAGTTGTAGTTCGGAAGTGCCGTCCACACGGAAAGAGATACTTGCTCCCGTGTCTCAGTGGGGTTCAGTAACGTCAGCTGATCCCCTGCTGTGTGGATGGCAGTCTCTCCTGCTGTCACCTCATTCAAAATTCAGTAGGCCTCTGCCTACACCCTCCTATTTCCTGGGCTTCAACACAGCCAGTTGTAGTTCGGAAGTGCCGTCCACACGGAAAGAGATACTTGCTCCCGTGTCTCAGTGGGGTTCAGTAACGTCAGCTGATCCCCTGCTGTGTGGATGGCAGTCTCTCCTGCTGTAAACTCATTCAAAATACAGTAGGCCTCTGCCTACACCCTCCTATTTCCTGGGCTTCAACACAGCCAGTTGTAGTTCGGAAGTGCCGTCCACACGGAAAGAGATACTTGCTCCCGTGTCTCAGTGGGGTTCAGTAACGTCAGCTGATCCCCTGCTTTGTGGATGGCAGTCTCTCCTGCTGTAAACTCATTCAAAATACAGTAGGCCTCTGCCTACACCCTCCTATTTCCTGGGCTTCAACACAGCCAGTTGTAGTTCGGAAGTGCCGTCCACACGGAAAGAGATACTTGCTCCCGTGTCTCAGTGGGGTTCAGTAATGTCAGCTGATCCCCTGCTGTGTGGATGGCAAAGTCTCCTGCTGCCTACACAGTCGTACCACTACTGATTTTTAACCGTGCTCCAATTAGGCCTGTGGCTCCACTGTCTCTCGTATTTCCCCTGTCCTCCAACCCTGCCAGTTACAGCTCCGAAGTGGCGTCTGCACAATCCACACTTGTTCCTGTGTTACAGGTGTTCAGTCCGATCAGTTAATCCCCTGATGTGTGTCCGGCAATGTCGCCTGCTCTGTCCACATTCCCATTATCGGAATGTGGATAGAGCAGGCGACATTGCCGGACACACATCAGGGGATTAACTGACCGGACTGAACACCTGTAACACAGGAACAAGTGTGGATTGTGCAGACGCCACTTCGGAGCTGTAACTGGCGGGGTTGGAGGACAGGGGAAATACGAAAATCAGTGAATCCACAGGCCTAAGTGGAGCTTGGTTCAAATTAGTAGTCTACAACCGATCTTAAAATTTCTTCAATGCAGCCTAAGCCTGCTCCGTGCTTGTCCCTGGGCTTCAACACAGCCAGTTGTTGCTCGGAAGTGCCGTCTTCACAGAGTAAAACACTAGCTCCTGTGTTTGTGGGGTTCAGTAACGTCAGCTGTTCCCCTGCTGTTTTGATGGCAATCTGTCCTGCTGCCTCCCAATTGACAGCACATCAGGCCTCAGCCTGCTAAGTGCTTGTCCTGGGCTCCAACATCGCCAGTTGCTGCTCATAACTGACTTTGGCACGGGTACTCCCTCCTGCCCAGCTTGGTTCCAGCCCTGCCTGCTGTTTCCGGGAAGTGTCAATGTCAGTTTGCCACCCCAAGTTGCCATGTCGTGTTGCGGTTGGGTTAGCCGAGGCTAGGGTGCCAGCAGTTTAGGTGCTTCCTATGTGGACTGCGGGTTCTGGTAAGAAAGGTTTGTTCCATAGTGCCAGTAGGACAAGCACCCCCTGTAGGACTGTGTGATTCGGTAACTGCGGCCAGCTTGCGGCATGCCAACTTTGCTTTTCAGGGGTAACTTCTGATACCCCTCCGGGTTCCAGCACCGTCAGCTGGTTCTCATCAGAGCCTTTGGCCTAGGTGCCTCCATCTCGGTATCCGAGTTCCAGCAACGTCTGCTGGTCCTTGGTAGTGCTTTGTAGCACAGGTACCTCCTGCTTAGTAACCGGGTTCCAGCACCGTCAGCTGGTCCTCGGTTGTGCCATTGGCTCTTATTCCTTCTGCTGCCCCTCCGGGTGCCAGCACTGTCAGCTGGTCCTCGCTATTTCCATTTGCTCTTGCAGCTTATGCTACCCCTCCGGGTTCCAGCACCGTCAGCTGGTTCTCGTCAGAGCCTTTGGCCTAGGTGCCTCCATCTCGGTATCCGAGTTCCGGCAACGTCTGCTGGTCCTTGGTAGTGCTTTGTAGCACAGGTACCTCCTGCTTAGTAACCGGGTTCCAGCACCGTCAGCTGGTCCTCGGTTGTGCCATTGGCTCTTATTCCTTCTGCTGCCCCTCCGGGTGCCAGCACTGTCAGCTGGTCCTCGCTATTTCCATTTGCTCTTGCAGCTTATGCTACCCCTCCGGGTTCCAGCACCGTCAGCTGGTTCTCGTCAGAGCCTTTGGCCTAGGTGCCTCCATCTCGGTATCCGAGTTCCGGCAACGTCTGCTGGTCCTTGGTAGTGCTTTGTAGCACAGGTACCTCCTGCTTAGTAACCGGGTTCCAGCACCGTCAGCTGGTCCTCGGTAGTGCCATTGGCTCTTGTTCCTTCTGCTGCCCCTCCGGGTGCCAGTACCGTCAGCTGGTTCAAGAGGACAAAGAACAGGAAGACAACCACCAAGATGCAGAACAACAAGAGAGAGAAGACAAAGAAGCATAAAAAAAACAAAGCAGAAGAACATTAAGCATAAGACTAATACTCTGAGCAAATGATATTATCTTATTTATAAGCAGAAGAAGACTAAGCAGTGTATGGGGGTGAGTCCGTTCCTCCTCGTGGTGCCCCTGGAAAAGGCCTGCTTCTGCAGGCCAAACTGAACGCGGACAAATCCTGTTGTAAATCTTTTGTGACAGGCAGAACGGAAGGTGTAAACTTCTAACTTTTCTAGATAACAACTACAGGAATGCCTGACACAAACAAGAATATGATGAAGAAGAATAGGAAGAAGATGAAGAAGCTGAATATGTAGAATAATAATTGTTGAATAAGAAGAATATGAAGAATGTAAGAAAAGGAAGAAGAAGAAGAAGAAGAAGAAGAAGAAGAAGAAGAAGAAGAAGAAGAAGAAGAAGAAGAATGTAAAAAAAGGAAGTAGAAGAAGAAGAAGAAGAATGTAAAAAAAGGAATAAGAAGAAGAATGTAAAAAAAGGAAGTAGAAGAAGAAGAAGAAGAATGTAAAAAAAGGAAGTAGAAGAAGAAGAAGAAGAATGTAAAAAAAGGAAGTAGAAGAAGAAGACATACATGTCTGGCAAAATATAAATGAGGCTAACATAGTCAATATCTTTGTAACTCCTAACATCTTTAAAAAAAAAAGTTTAATTCCTGCTATTCCATTTGATTGGGCTAAACCTCTATGGCTTTAATGTCTCCTCCACCTCCCACAATACATTCTACATTATTCTTAGTTGTTTTTCTTCATGTAGAATTAACCTACAAGGAAAGAAAGGGTTTTTTTTAATTCCGATATTTTGGCCCCATTGACTTGCATTGGTTCCCGGTATCGGAATCGGCGATACCGATACTTTTTTTTAAGATCGGCCGATCCATTCCGATCCGATATTTTCAAGTATCGGCTGGTATCGCTCAACTCTACTTACGTGTCATCAGTACTGTGGTTCCTGTATGATCCGCAGTCTGATGTTGGCTTGTAATAACAACTCCTGGTATCTCCTGTCTAGCTGACTGCAGAATTCTGAATCCTTACAGCGTGTGCACTACACATTCTCAGTGCTCTCTAGTGTTGCTGGCGACAGTGGGTAATGACGTGACAGCATGAATGCAATTTGCATACATGCGGTCACCTGGCAATTGGATGTCTTTGGCCTTTCTCAATTCACTTGTATTCAATTGAGTGGATGTGGTTCTAATTATGCAAATCACATACTTGCGCTCAGAGCTGTCACTAGGAATTTCAGGGCCCCATATTGGCAAAATTTTCGGGGCCCCCTTGAGACTCCACCCAGGCTCCACCCCAGCCCCGCCCTCCACCCCTCGAACTGTCCACAGCCCCACCACTCTCTCTTGGAAAAACTCCACTTCTCACCAATCACACATTAACAGTTCCCATCTCCAGATCACACACATAGCCAGCAGCTCTTGTTATGGCCTAAAGATTTTTTAAATCTACCACCATGACATGGTAGACTCTTTTGGCTGGGCCCTACTCTACTCTAACCTATTAAAGATTTGCTAAAATATCCAATACAATTTAGGTATATTTTTTATTTTTCAATTTTTAAAATGACCAATAACATCACATCCAAAGGGACAAATACCACCACACCATGCCCAGACACCATATTACCACCACATGGTGACCAATAATACCACATACAAGGAACAAATACAGCCATACCATGACCAGACCACATATTACCACCAGTGACAGAATAATAGCACATACAAGGGACAAATACCACCGCACCATGACCAGACCACATATTACCAGCACATGGTGACTGGATACTACAATACTGATCATTAATAAAAAAAAACATATTACTATCACCATAAGTGCCATAATACACAGGAGATCTGTACTTAGTATGTAGTGTCTGTGTACAGGTAATACAGTGATCACCAGTGACATTATACACAGAAGAAGCTCTGTATATAGTGTCAGTGTACAGTTAATACAGTGATCACCAGTGATATTATGCACAGGACCTCTGTATATAGTGCCAGTGTACAGGTAATACAGTGATCACTGGTGACATTGTACAAAGGCACTCTGCATATAGTGTATAGTGTCATTGAACAGGTAACACACTGACTCACCAGTGACGTCTCTAGGTAAAATCCTTCATCTTTGCTTTTCATCTTTCATCCAGCACAGATCGCCATCACGTCTTGCAGCCAGGGCTTGTTTCTGCAGGAATTAACCCAGTTATCTAGAGCTCCACTTGCAGAACACATTACTTAATTTTTTTCCAACTTCTACACTACACCAGATGAAGAAAAAAGGTGACATAGTGTCACTCTGCACAGTAACAGAACCTCCCCCCATTTAAAACAGTATCCTCAAAAAAATAAAATAAATACATCACTGCAGTAATAATATCCCTTAATTAGCCCCTATGGTAATAATATCCCCCATCCTGGCTCCAGCCATATTTTCTCTCATCCTGCCCTCATGAGTATCCATTCTGCCCCCACATGATCTCCAGATCCTGCCCCATCTGTCTACATCGTATCCATCCTGCCCCCATGATCATGCACCATGTGTCTCCCATCCTGCCCCCTCCAGTGTCTCACTGTCACATTCTGCCCCCTCCTGTGTCTCACTGTCACATTCTGCCCCCTTCTGTGTCTTACTGTCACATTTTGCCCCTGTGCCTCACATTCTGCCCCTCCTCTGTTTCACTGTCACATTCTGTCCCCTGTGTCTCACTGTCACATTCTGCACCCTCATGTGTCTCACTGTCACATTTTGCCCCTCCTGTGTCTTACTGTCACATTATACCCCCATGTCCATTCTGACCCCATGTCTCACATTCTGCCCCCATGGTCATTCTGCCCCGTGTCTCGCATTCTGCCCCCTCCTGTGTCTCACTGTCACATTCTGCCCCCTCCTGTGTCTCACTGTCATATTCTGCCCCCTCCTGTGTCTCACTGTCACATACTGCCCCATGTCTCATATTATGCCCCCTCCTGTGTCTCACTGTCACATTCTGCCCCCTCCTGTGTCTCACTGTCACATTCTGCCCTCATGTCTCACATTCTGCCCCCTCCTGCGTCTCTGTCACATTCTGCCCCCCCTCCTGTGTCTCAATGTCACATTCTGCCCCCTCCTGTGTCTTACTGTCACATTCTGCCCCATGTCTGCATTCTACCCCCATGTCCTGCATTCTGCCCTCATGTCTCACATTCTGCACCCATGTCCATTCTGTCCCCATGTCTTGCATTCTGCCCCCATGTATTGCATTCTGCCCCCTCATGTGTCTCACTGTCATATTCTGCCCCCTCCTGTGTCTTACTGTCACATTCTGCCCCCATGTCTTGCACTCTGCCCCATGTCTCACATTCTGTCCCCTCCTGTGTCTCACTGTCACATTCTGCCCCATTTCTTGCATTCTGCCCCCATGTCTTGCATTCTGCCCCCATGTCTTGTATTCTGCTCCCACGTCTTGTATTCTGCTCCCACGTTCTGCATTCTGCTCCCATGTCCATTCTGCCCCATGTCTCACATTCTGCCCCCATGTCTTGTATTCTGCTCTCACGTTCTGCATTCTGCTCCCATGTCCATTCTGCCCCGTGTCTCATATTCTGCCCCCATGTCTCGCATTCTGCCCCATCATGTCTGCATTCTGCACCCATGTCTTGTATTCTGCCCCATGTCTTGTATTCTGCCCCCATGTCTTGCATTCTGCCCCCATGTCTGCATTCTGCCCCCATGTCTTGTATTCTGCCCCCATGTCTTGCATTTTGCCCCCGTCATGTCTGCATTCTGCCCCCATCATGTGTCCATTCTGCCCCCATGTCTCGTATTCTGCCCCATGTCTGCATTCTGCCCCATGTCTCGCATTCTGCCCCATGTCTCACATTCTGCCCCATGTCTCACATTCTGCCCCGTGTCTACATATTTGCCCGTGTGTCTGCAATCCTGCCCCATCTCCATATTTGCCCCTGTATGTCTCCGATCCTGTCCCCGTGTCTACATTCTGCCAGGGAAACATATTGCCCCTTTCAATAATAAAAATAAAAACTTTGTTCTTACCTGACCTCGCTCCTGCGGTGAAGATGGAGCTGCTATTGTGTGAGCTGAAATGACCTGTGGTGACGTCATCGTCATGTGATCAGGGGGCGGAGCTGATCAATGCTGAAGGCCTGTGATAATGATGACGTCACCACAGGTCCTTCAGCACTTCTCTAACTTTTGGATGTCGGGTGCTGTGGTGGCTCTGCTGATGTGTGCGCTGCAGGCCTGGCTGCAGCGCACACTTGGGGCCCGACCGCAGCGCACACTTGGGGCTCACCCGGTGCCCCTATGACGCACAGCACTTGGGGCCCGATGACTGGCAGCACAGGAGCGGGGCCCTTGATCTGCGGGCCCCCTTCTGTTCTGCTGTTCACCGGGCCCCATACAGCAGTAAGGGCTGTCATGCCCTGATGGCGGCCCTGCTTGCGCTCACATGACCACCTGCTCTTGCCGGCGACACCTGATAGCAATGGCCACATGCCATGCACACGCTGTAATGATTCTGAAGTCTACAGTCATAAGAGTGATTACAGTCTTTCATCAGAAGACCGGACAACCCCTTTAACAATGGGAAAAGAGATACTAGGAGTTGTTTTGTACTGATGGTAGTTCTGGTGATGTAGTCATGTACTAACGGTGGTTCTGGTTATGTATCCATGTACTGATGGTGGTTGTAGTAAGGTAGTCATATACTGATGGTGGGTCTAGTGATTTAGCTCAGCAAACATCATGGTTCTGGTGATGTATGCAGTGGCGGGCTGGGCCGGGTGGCAGGGATGCATTTGCCTCCCGGGCCGGTCCCCAGACGGCTGTTCAGGGCCGCCAGAGGCCTGGCACTGTACTTTTTATTGCGGCCGCCAAAACTTCATTTGTGGCCGGGCTGGCAGACTCCTTCCTGATCGCGCATGAATGATGTATCCAGATGTATTTGCATCTTTGAGACGCGAATACATTTGAATGCATTATATCTGGCACAGAGCAGAGCCGTTGTTGCTGCTCCGCAGCCTAGCATGCGGCAGAGTGTTGAGGTCATCATGCTGCGACCTCCTCACACTGCTGCTGGCGACGCAGAGCAGGGCAGAAGAGGCGGGGACAAGGCGGCCGGCGGGAAAAATGGTGAGCAGCAGCGCTCCAATGAGTTGCAGGAGCTGAACTGCTGAAGATTGGAGAGCTGTCATTTGCTGTGCATGCATAAGGTATGGGGCATGAATCCATGGTGTTTGTCAACAAGGGCAGCCGCACAGCATTGTGTGTATGAGAGTGTGTGTGTATGAGTGTGTGTAAGTGTGGTGTGTGTGTATATATGTATATATATATATATATATGTGTGTGTGTGTGTAAGTGAGTGTGTGTGTGTATGAGTATGTGTAAGTGAGTGTGTGTATGAGTACGTTTAAATGACTGTGTGTGTGTATGAGTATGTGTAAGTGAGTGTATGACTGTGTGTATTAGTATGTGTAAGTGAGTGTGTATGAGTATGTGTGAGTGTGTGTGTGTATGTGTAAGTGAGTGTGTGTGTATGAGTATGTGTAAGTGAGTGTGTGTGTGTGTATGAGTATGTGTAAGTGAGTGTGTGTGTATGACTATGTGTAAGTGTGTGTGTATGAGTATGTGTAAGTGAGTGTGGTATGTGTGTGTATGAGTATGTGTAAGTGAGTGTGGTATGTGTGTGTATGAGTATGTGTAAGTGAGTGTGTGTGTGTGTGTGTGTGTGTGTGAGTATGTGTAAGTGTGTGTGTGTGTGTGTATGAGTATGTGTGAGTGTGTATGAGTAAGTGACTGTGTGTGTGTATGAGTATGTGTAAGTGAGTGTGTGTATGACTGTGTGTGTGTATGAGTATGTGTAAGTGAGTGTGTGTATGTGTGTGTGTGTTCAGACCAGCAGTGTGGAGGGAGGACATTATAGAGACTAGGGGCAGTATGTGGGGGACATTATGGAGATGAACAATATGGAGAGGGACGGTGTAGGTGGGATATTATGGGATGGAGAGGTATGTTTTGGAGACGGGTGGTGTATGGGGTATATTATAGGGAGAGTCAGCGAAGGGGATATTATGGAGAGGGGTGGTGTAGGCAGGATATTATGGAGAGGGACATTTATCATGGGGAGGGGCGGCATGTGTGGGGGTATATTTTGGTGAGGGGCGGTGTAGGGGGTATATTATGGAGAGGGGTGGTGTGGGGGGTATAATGGTGAGTGGCGGTGTAGGTGGTATATTATGGAGAGGGGTTGTGTGGGGGGTATATTATGGAGAGGGGTGGTGTGGGGGGTATATTATGGGGAGGGGTGCAGTGTGTGGGAAGTATCTTATGGGGCGGTGCGGTGTAGGGGGTATATTATAGGGAGGTGCAGTGTAGGGGGTATATTATAGGGAAGTGTGGTGTAGGGGGTATATTATGGTGAGGGGTGGTGTAGGGGGTATATTATGGGGAGGTGTGGTGTAGGGGGTATATTATGGAGAAGGGTGGTGTGGGAGGGATATTATGGAGAGACAGTCTAGGGGGATTTTTTGTGCAGGAAGCACATTGAAGGGCAATTATTTCGTCAGGGGCACAACATGGTAGATATTTATACTTTGTTGGCAGTATAATGATTTTACAACGGCACAAAATACTCCTGGCCATGATGAGAGCCACGCACGTTGTTTATAAAAGCTCGGCGTCCATGCCGCCGCATGCGGCTCTCATCGTGGCCAGGAGTATTTTGCACCGTTGTAAAATCATAAGCGCACAGCAAAAGGGCTAAGCCTCCTGATGTGCCCTAATATGATACGCGTTGAGGCAACATTGCTGAGATGTGACAGAGCTTAATATCACGGCTTAACATCTCAGGCACATTGTGGACATATTAATCCCATTATGAGTACGGGGATGAGGCAAAATTGCCGGGATGTGGTAGAGCCTTACGTTTATGGCTCAGTATACTGGCAGACTATATTAATGTTTCTCGCATGTGAATAAGGGGATAGCATGTGCATGTGAGAGGTGACATCTACGGACTGAGTGAGTGAGATAAATCATTTGGTCACTGGCTGGCATCTGCTTCAATTGGGCAAAGGAGCCTTTGTGTAGTCAACGGATGACACTGTATTAGGGAGATTCCGTTATTCTATTGGGGACAATGTGCAATAGCATTAGCACTTTAGTCTACGGATATTGGAGTGTAAAATTGGCTATTAATGATTGAGAATGATGCAATGGTATATCCATATATGCAATAATTGTTAAAACACTTCCCTCAAAAAAGGATGCCTAGTGAGATTTTCCCTCGTTAAAGGGTGTCTTGGAGTCCATGAATACAATGCTGTATAATTATATTAGTGTCCTTTATGACCCCCTCTTGTGGTAGGGGTTGATTGGACAGACTGCACACAAGCACGGTGGATGATTTGATATATTATTTATTCACAATTTATTAAAAGATAAGTTTTATTATTTTTCCACCACAGTCAGTGATTTTTGCAATTTCGGTAATTGGCTGGATTTGTATCTGGTGTAAGGGTGACAATTCAGTGATATCTCTAATACTGACTACATCTCATAAGTAGTGAGGTTCCTGTATGGTCCGCTGTCTGATGATAAAGGTAGCAACAACTCCCAGTATCTTCTTACCATAGTTAAGGACATACTGGGAGCTACATGTTCATGTCATACAAGTGTATCATGGGGCTGATCTAACACTGAAATTGACCACTGTAATAAACGTGGTGCTGCATTCATCTACTGACGGTGGTTCTAATGTTACATTCATCTACTGACGGTGGTTCTATCGCTGCATTCATCTACTGACGGTGGTTCTATCGCTGCATTCATCTACTGACGGTGGTTCTATCGCTGCATTCATCTACTGACGGTGGTTCTATCGCTGCATTCATCTACTAATGGTATTCATGACCCTGCATTCATCTACTGATGGTGGTTCTGTCCCTGCATTCATCTAGTGATGGTGGTTCTGGCCCTGCATTCATCTACTGATGTTGGTTCTGGCCCTGCATTCATCTACTGATGTTGGTTCTGTTGCTGCATTCATCTACTGATGGTGGTTCTGTCCCTGCATTCATCTACTGATGGTGGTTCTGTCCCTGCATTCATCTACTGATGGTGGTTCTGGCCCTGCATTCATCTACTGATGTTGGTTCTGGCCCTGCATTCATCTACTGATGTTGGTTCTGTTGCTGCATTCATCTACTGATGGTGGATCTGTTGCTGCATTCATCTACTGATGGTGGTTCTGTCCCTGCATTCATCTAGTGATGGTGGTTCTGGCCCTGCATTCATCTACTGATGTTGGTTCTGGCCCTGCAATCATCTACTGATGGTGGATCTGTTGCTGCATTCATCTACTGATGGTGGTTCTGTCCCTGCATTCATCTACTGATGGTGGTTCTGTCCCTGCATTCATCTACTGATGGTGGTTCTGGCCCTGCATTCATCTACTGATGTTGGTTCTGGCCCTGCATTCATCTACTGATGTTGGTTCTGTTGCTGCATTCATCTACTGATGGTGGTTCTGTTGCTGCATTCATCTACTGATGGTGGTTCTGTTGCTGCATTCATCTACTGATGGTGGTTCTGTTGCTGCATTCATCTACTGATGGTGGTTCTGTTGCTGCATTCATCTACTGATGGTGGTTCTGTTGCTGCATTCATCTAGTGATGGTGGCTGTGTCCCTGCATTCATCTATTATTGATGGTGGTTCTTGCGCTGCATTCATCTACTGATGGTGGTTCTGGCCCTGCATGTATTCACTGATGGTGGTTTTGGCCTTGCATGTATCTACTGATTTTGATTCTGTGTTGTGAGTTCATTTTCCCCTTTACTACTGAGGCCCGAGGAACTCCCTCTTCTGGTAGAGAAAGGTAATGAGCCTGATTGTCAAACACCTGGGTCTGATCATGATGACTGGCTGAGTGGAGTTACTGACTGGATATAAGGCTGCCGACGCCCTTTTTCCCTGCGGGTGATTTCTCTGTGGACTTCTAGGAAACCAGTCTGATTCCTGCTCCTCTAAAGCTAAAATTTCTGCTTTGCCTTTTTGCATTAGTGTTTTGTTTTCCCTGCTTTTCTGGATTCTGCCATTCCCTGCTGGGGTGAGCAGAATCTCCTTTTGCCTGTTGCTCTGTCTTCAGAATATTCCTGAGTACTGACATAGCCTTTTTGAAGCCTAGCGTCTTCAGGGCCTTTTTTACTGTCAGTTTGTTGGCTCTTATTTTCATAGGCTTTTTCACGGATTGCAGACAGCAGCCATCCTGACCTTTCCTATCTAAGTTAGTTTGGGCCCCATCTTTGCTCAGTCTATCTTTCTGTCTGTGTTTTGTTCTTTCTTCTTGCTTCACCGTCATTATATGTGGGGGCTGCCTTTTGCTTTGGGGTCTGCTCTGGGGCAGTTTAGATTTCTCTTTCTGTCTTTAGGCTATGTAGTCCTCCGGCTGTGATCGAGGGGCCTAGGGCATCGTAGGAGCCCCCCACGGCTACTGCTAGTTGTGTTGATAGGTTCGGGGGTCTGCAATCTGATAGCTGCCAACCTCTCTGGTTTTCTGGACTTAGCTAGCATTTCTATTTTTGCCTCCCACGGTGACTCAATCATAACAGTTCTGTTTCTGGATTCATCTACTGATGGTGGTTCTGTTTCTGCATTCATCTACTGATGGTGGTTCTGTTACTGCATTCATCTACTGATGGTGATTCTGACCCTGCATTCATCTACTGATGGTGGCTGTGTCCCTGCATTCATCTACTGATGGTGATTCTGGCCCTGCATTCATCTACTGATGGTGGTTCTGTTGCTGCATTCATCTACTGATGGTGGTTCTGTTGCTGCATTCATCTACTGATGGTGGTTCTATTGCTGCATTCATCTACTGATGGTGGTTCTGTTGCTGCATTCATCTACTGATGGTGGTTCTGTTGCTGCATTCATCTACTGATGTTGGTTCTGTTGCTGCATTCATCTACTGATGGTGGTTCTGTTGCTGCATTCATCTACTGATGGTGGTTCTGTTGATGCATTCATCTACTGATGGTGGTTCTGGCCCTGTATTCATCTACTGATGGTGGCTGTGTCCCTGCAATCATCTACTGACGGTGATTCTGGCCCTGCATTCATCTATTGATGGTGGTTCTGTTGCTGCATTCATCTACTGATGGTGGTTCTGCTGCTGCATTCATCTACTGATGTTGGTTCTGACCCTGCATTCATCTACTGATGGTGGCTGTGTCCCTGCATTCATCTACTGATGGTGGTTCTGGCCCTGCATTCATCTACTGATGGTGGTTCTGTTGCTGCATTCATCTACTGATAGTGGTTCTGACCCTGCATTCATCTACTGATGGTGGTTCTGTTGCTGCATTCATCTACTGATGGTGGTTCTGTTGCTGCATTCATCTACTGATGGCGATTCTGACCCTGCATTCCTCTACTGATGGTGGCTGTGTCCCTGCATTCATCTACTGACGGTGATTCTGGGCTTGCATTCATCTATTGATGGTGGTTCTGTTGCTGCATTCATCTACTGATAGTGGTTCTGACCCTGCATTCATCTATTGATGGTGGTTCTGTTGCTGCATTCATCTACTGATGGTTGTTCTGTTGCTGCATTCATCTACTGATGGTGGTTCTGTTGCTGCATTCATCTACTGATGGTGGCTGTGTCCCTGCATTCATCTATTGATGGTGGTTCTGGCCCTGCATTCATCTACTGATGGTGGTTCTGGCCCTGCATGTATCTACTGATTTTGGTTCTGTTTCTGGATTCATCTACTGATGGTGGTTCTGTTGCTGCATTCATCTACTGATGATGGTTCTGTTGCTGCAATCATCTACTGATGGTGATTCTGACCCTGCATTCATCTACTGATGGTGGCTGCGTCTTTGCATTCATCTACTGATGGTGATTCTGGCCCTGCATTCATCTACTGATGGTGGTTCTGTTGCTGCATACATCTACTGATGGTGGTTCTATTGCTGCATTCATCTACTGATGGTGATTCTGACCCTGCATTCATCTACTGATGGTGGCTACGTCCGTGCATTCATCTACTGATGGTGATTCTGGCCCTGCATTCATCTACTGATGGTGGTTCTGTTGCTGCATACATCTACTGATGGTGGTTCTATTGCTGCATTCATCTACTGATGGTGGTTCTGTTGCTGCATTCATCTACTGATGGTGGTTCTGTTGCTGCATTCATCTACTGATGGTGGATCTGACCCTGCATTCATCTACTGATGGTGGTTCTGTTGCTGCATTCATCTACTGATGGTGGATCTGACCCTGCATTCATCTACTGATGGTGGTTCTGTTGCTGCATTCATCTACTGATGGTGGTTCTGTTGCTGCATTCATCTACTGATGGTGGTTCTGTTGCTGCATTCATCTACTGATGGTGGTTCTGTTGCTGCATTCATCTACTGATGGTGGTTCTGTTGCTGCATTCATCTACTGATGGTGGTTCTGTTACTGCATTCATCTACTGATGGTGGTTCTGTTGCTGCATTCATCTACTGATGGTGGTTCTGTTGCTGCATTCATCTACTGATGGTGGATCTGTTGCTGCATTCATCTACTGATGTTGGTTCTGTTGCTGCATTCATCTACTGATGGTGGATCTGACCCTGCATTCATCTACTGATGGTGGTTCTGTTGCTGCATTCATCTACTGATGGTGGTTCTGTTGCTGCATTCATCTACTGATGGTGGATCTGACCCTGCATTCATCTACTGATGGTGAATCTGACCCTGCATTCATCTACTGATGGTGGTTCTGTTGCTGCATTCATCTACTGATGGTGGATCTGACCCTGCATTCATCTACTGATGGTGGTTCTGTTGCTGCATTCATCTACTGATGGTGGTTCTGTTGCTGCATTCATCTACTGATGGTGGTTCTGTTGCTGCATTCATCTACTGATGGTGGTTCTGTTGCTGCATTCATCTACTGATGGTGGTTCTGTTGCTGCATTCATCTACTGATGGTGGATCTGACCCTGCATTCATCTACTGATGGTGGTTCTGTTGCTGCATTCATCTACTGATGGTGGATCTGACCCTGCATTCATCTACTGATGGTGGTTCTGTTGCTGCATTCATCTACTGATGGTGGTTCTGTTGCTGCATTCATCTACTGATGGTGGTTCTGTTGCTGCATTCATCTACTGATGGTGGTTCTGTTGCTGCATTCATCTACTGATGGTGGTTCTGTTGCTGCATTCATCTACTGATGGTGGTTCTGTTGCTGCATTCATCTACTGATGGTGGTCCTGTTGCTGCATTCATCTACTGATGGTGGTTCTCTTGCTGCATTCATCTTCTGATGGTGGTTCTGTTGCTGCATTCATCTACTGATAGGCGTTCTGTTGCTGCATTTATCTACTTGTCGGTGGTTCTGGTGCTGCATGTATCTACTGATGGTGGTTTTGGCCCTGCATGTATCTACTGATTTTGGTTCTGT
This sequence comes from Dendrobates tinctorius, assembly GCF_039654945.1. Lineage (NCBI taxonomy): Eukaryota > Metazoa > Chordata > Amphibia > Anura > Dendrobatidae > Dendrobates > Dendrobates tinctorius. The sequence continues at coordinate 88,323,946 of NW_027361738.1, read as the reverse complement.
TTCTGGATTCATCTACTGATGGTGGTTCTGTTGCTGCATTCATCTACTGATGATGGTTCTGTTGCTGCATTCATCTACTGATGGTGATTCTGACCCTGCATTCATCTACTGATGGTGGCTGCGTCCCTGCATTCATCTACTGATGGTGATTCTGGCCCTGCATTCATCTACTGATGGTGGTTCTGTTGCTGCATTCATCTACTGATGGTGGTTCTGTTGCTGCATTCATCTACTGATGGTGGATCTGACCCTGCATTCATCTACTGATGGTGGTTCTGTTGCTGCATTCATCTACTGATGGTGGATCTGACCCTGCATTCATCTACTGATGGTGGTTCTGTTGCTGCATTCATCTACTGATGGTGGTTCTGTTGCTGCATTCATCTACTGATGGTGGTTCTGTTGCTGCATTCATCTACTGATGGTGGTTCTGTTGCTGCATTCATCTACTGATGGTGGTTCTGTTGCTGCATTCATCTTCTGATGGTGGTTCTGTTGCTGCATTCATCTACTGATGGTGGATCTGTTGCTGCATTCATCTACTGATGGTGGTTCTGTTGCTGCATTCATCTACTGATGGTGGTTCTGTTGCTGCATTCATCTACTGATGGTGGTTCTGTTGCTGCATTCATCTACTGATGGTGGTTCTGTTGCTGCATTCATCTACTGATGGTGGATCTGACCCTGCATTCATCTACTGATGGTGGTTCTGTTGCTGCATTCATCTACTGATGGTGGTTCTGTTGCTGCATTCATCTACTGATGGTGGTTCTGTTGCTGCATTCATCTACTGATGGTGGTTCTGTTGCTGCATTCATCTACTGATGGTGGTTCTGTTGCTGCATTCATCTACTGATGGTGGTTCTGTTGCTGCATTCATCTACTGATGGTGGTTCTGTTGCTGCATTCATCTACTGATGGTGGTTCTGTTGCTGCATTCATCTACTGATGGTGGTTCTGTTGCTGCATTCATCTACTGATGGTGGTTCTGTTGCTGCATACATCTACTGATGGTGGTTCTGTTGCTGCATTCATCTACTGATGGTGGTTCTGTTGCTGCATTCATCTACTGATGGTGGTTCTGTTGCTGCATTCATCTTCTGATGGTGGTTCTGTTGCTGCATTCATCTACTGATGGTGGTTCTGTTGCTACATTTATCTACTTGTCGGTGGTTCTGGTGCTGCATGTATCTACTGATGGGGGTTTTGGCCCTGCATTCATCTACTGATAGGGGTTCTGTTGCTGCATTTATCTACTTGTCGGTGGTTCTGGTGCTGCATGTATCTAATGATGGGGGTTTTGGCCCTGCATTCATCTACTGATAGGGGTTCTGTTGCTACATTTATCTACTTGTCGGTGGTTCTGGTGCTGCATGTATCTACTGATGGTTCTGTCACTTCATTCTACTACTGGTTCTGATCATGCACACATGTAGCAAACCATAATGTGCTTCATGGCTATGTTAAAACTGAAACTTATATGTTTCCATATGTGATATCTGAGGTTCTGTAGGCAGGTCCAGGTGTGACCAGTATAGAGCATTGGAAAAAAAAATCCTAGGTAATGACGAGAAGCATTGCATACTTTGCTTTACTACATATCTGAAAATGTATATCCAGTTTAAAATTAGTAATACATGAGCATAATATGTGATTTGTCTGATCAATAGAAACGCTCATCTGAGCTGATCCCAGTACTTTCTGGTTTTTCTTTGAACAGCTCTCAGTCAATACAGTAGTAGGCATATAGCCTATGAAGCAGCCGGAGGTAAACATGTTAAAGGGGTTGTCCAGATTTAAGTTACAAGTCACTCTGTGACTGCAGACTCGTGAATCCTCACATTGCTCGCAGTGCTGTTGTGATTCGGCGGGCGCGTGACTGCCGGTATGTGATTTGCATACATGACAACTAGCCTTGCTCGGCCCCACTTATTACACCTGTATTGAGCAAGGCCAGAAGCAGTCTAGTTGTAATATGGCTGGGAATATACAGATCACATACTTGGTCACATAAGTGCCCGCTCCCACCGCCAGCACCAGAGAATCCTCACAGCGCACATGATGTGAGGATTCACATATAGTGACTTTAGACTTGTAGCTTAAGATCGGACAACCTTTTTAGCGATGGGCCGCTACTTATGGGCCACTGCTGTGTGCTTGCCCCCCAGGCTAAAATGTGCCAGCCAGCCCCTGGATGTATGCATGTACTGATGGTGGTTGTAGTGATGTATTCATGTACTAATTGATGGTTCTGGTGCAGTATTCTCTCATTAAAGATAAAGAAGAAAAAAAATTGGTACAGCCAGATCAGTAAAAGATTTGGATATCAAAATTGTCAAAATATAAAACTATTTATCCCTTACGGTAATGAGAAAAACATAAGCATTACAAACCAAACATTTTTTTTTTGCAAAATAAAGAATTCAGGAAAGTTTAGTCCAGCTGTAATGACACTGACCTGTAGAATCATGTTCACGGGTCTCCTTTATCAAGTAATGAATAACTTAAAATCAAATATGAAAAAAACTATGATTTAATTGCATTTGTTTACTTCAGATTTATATTGTACTGCAGGGACGAGCAATTTCAATTTTCTCCATAGTTAGCAAAAAGCTAGAATTGGCCCTGGCTGCAGTCACTACTCTGCTGTTACTTAATGTCTTATACTCTAGTCACATCCTGAGCTGCAGTAACCATTCTTCTGCTGTATCAAATTTTATTCTTCTATCACACCCAGAGCTGCAGTCATTTTTCTGTATTAAATCTTGTTTTATACTCTAGTTATATCCAGAGCTGCATTCACTATTCTGCTGTTACATCATGTTTTAAATTCTAGTCCAGACCTGGTCAAAGTGTGACCCATGGGCCACATCAGGATATTTGGTTGTTTCTATCTGGCACATGGAGCGGGACAGCCCAAGGGCAAGAACCTGTGCCATCCCACACCACATGGCCTACCCCTGCCTGGCATTTCAATTTCCCAAGGATGCAGATAGCCATGTGTATACAGTTTGACATTCCATGCAGTATGACCGCCCATAGCTCCCATACAAAGTCTGATGCCACATAGCCCCTATATACAGTATGATGACCCATAGCTCTGACCTAGTATGGTACCCCATAGCCTCTATACATGGTATACTTTCCTTTAGCCCATATACAAATTATGATGCACAATATCTTCACTTTTCACAGTATGAGGTCCAAAAGCCTCTATGCCGAGTATGATGGCCTCCACAGTATACTCCTCCATATAATGCCACCACAGCTCCCTCAACTCCCAGGATATCCAAAAAGCTTATACTCACCCAGCCTTGGTTCAATGTCCACTGCAGCCTCCATCTCCTCTTCCAGCTTGTATAATAATGAGCAGAAGCTGCCCGTGCCTGTCAGTGTAACTGGTGGAGCAAGGAGCAGATGGCTTTCTGCTCCCCAACAGGGTTTAACAGTATCAGTGTCCAAAGGATACTATTAAAAGTGTTGCATACTAATGCCGTCCACTGACCATTTGGCATTTGCCAGAATTTCCAGTCCAGCCCCGCTGCATCGCATTAGAATAACTTCTATGTCAGTCTGTCATTTATCAGAGTCATTAACCCCTTTATGACCTATGACGTGCCGTGTCCGTCATAGGTCACCCGCCCCTCTTTGTTGCAGTCTCCAGAGCCTGATCTCATCAGCTGTCATGTGCCCCTAACAGCAGTGGGTAGAATCGCGATTCCCCCGGGGCTGTTAACTAGTTAAATGCCGCTGTTAATCTCGGCATTTAACTCACGCAAATGGGATGCGTGTCTCAGCTCCGCCCATCTGCGCCCGTGTGACATTACCGTGGGTCGCCGATGGGGTTGTCATTGCTGAACTGATGCCAAAACCAGGGGAAGAGTCTTGAGGAGATCATTTGCATATTCCCAGTGCCTTCTGGGATAAGTGAAGAGTCTCCGCGAGCTCAACGATCACTGGGTTTTGGCCGTTGCAGCTGAAAAGAGGAAATCGGAGAAACCGCGCGCCTGTCGGCGCACGAATTTTGGCTCATCTTTCATCTTTTTAAGAAATCTCAAGATGGAAGAGGCCAGGAGCCATTTGGTGAGCTGCATTTCTTGCTACATGTTCACAGATTTACCAGTGGAAAAGCCAAACTTCACATGCCACAAATGCAAGCTTGTGACCCTGTTGGAGGAAAAGTTGCAAAATCTCGAAGAGAGGTTAGCTACGTTGAAGATCATTAAGGAAGGTGAAGAGTTCTTGGACAGAGCAGAATTATCTCTTCATGTTACAGAAAGAGAAGAAATTCGAAGTGCACCTGAAGAAACAGAGGATTGGAGACATGTGACCCAGAGAAGCAGGAGGATCAGGAGGCAGTCAGCACCCATACTGCTCAGGAACCAGTACCAGGCTCTCACGCAGGAAAACGATGAAGAAATACATCAGGATAAGACTTTGCCAACAAACAGCAACCTTGTACGCCTTCAGAGTCCTCCTGGATGGAGAAAGAAAAATGTTGTGAAGAAGAAACGGAGAGTGGTGGTCATGGGGGATTCCCTGTTGAGAGGAACAGAGGCCGCTATCTGCAGACCGGATATAACTTCAAGAGAAATGTGCTGTCTTCCAGGTGCAAAAATTAAAGATGTGTCTGACAGGATATCAGGACTCTTCAGACCTACAGATGACTACCCATTCCTGCTACTACATGTGGGGACAAATGACACCGCAAGAAACGACCTGGAAACCATCTGCAGAGACTTTGAAGACTTAGGCAAGAAAGTGAAAGAACTGGGAGCGCAGGTGGTCTTCTCTTCCATCCTCCCAGTGGATGGCCATGGAACAAGGAGGTGGAATAAGATTCTGCAGGTGAACAACTGGCTACGTCGATGGTGCCGTCAGCAACGATTTGGATTTCTGGATCACGGAGTGAACTACTTATACGATGGACTACTTGCTAGAGATGGGGTGCACCTTACGAAGACTGGAAAGCATGTATTCGGAAGTCGCCTTGCTACACTTGTAAGGAGAGCTTTAAACTAGAACAACATGGGAAGGGAAGCAAAAGACCAGAAAAAGCCATACACCTGACAAATGCTACTGAGAACTCTGCTATTAGAAGTGGAAAGGAAGAACAAAGACGAAAGAATCTAATTAAAAAAAATATTGGAGAAAGAGAAACCAATCACAAACTAAAATGTTTCTATACTAATGCACAAAGCATGGGCAACAAACAAGGAGAATTGGAACTACTAACACAGGAAAAGAAATATGATGTCATTGGAATCACTGAAACTTGGTGGGACAATACACATGATTGGAATACAAGACTAGAAGGATACAACTTATTTGCAAGAAACAGACTTGATAAACGAGGAGGGGGTGTCGCATTGTATGTTAGAAACGCGTATATCTGCACAGAGATTGAAGCTTCAGAGACTGGGAGTTCTGTGGAAACTGTTTGGGTAAGAATACAAGGACAGAACAATGGAAAGAACACCATTGTAGGCATTTACTACAGGCCGCCTGTGCAAGCTGAAGATATGGATGAACTCTTTATGCATCAAATGGCCAAGTTCTCCAAAAAATATGACATAGTTGTCATGGGAGATTTCAACTATCCAGACATTTGTTGGGAATCTCTCTCAGGCAAAACTAACAGGTCAAGGAAATTCTTATCCTCTCTTGCTGACAACTTTATCTTCCAAAAGGTAAAGGAGAAAACAAGGGGAACTGCTACCTTGGATCTAATCCTTATAAACAGGGAGGAAATGGTTGAGGAGGTAAAAGTGGCTGGGACCCTAGGAGGTAGCGACCATGCTATTTTAGAATTTTGGATAACTAGAGGCGGAAGACCTGTGAAGACTCAGACGTCAAGGTTAGATTTCAGAAAGGCAGATTTTAAGGGATTCAGAAAGAGAATTGGAGGGATCCAATGGCTGGATATCCTTAAAGACAAAAATGTCCAGGAAGGATGGGAAATCTTGAAAAATGAAATTCTCAAAGCACAGTTGTTAACAATTCCGAAAAGAGGGAAGAATAGGAAGCATTTAAGGAAACCAGGATGGATGAACACAGAACTTAAGCACATGCTAAAAAGGAAGCAAAAAATGTTTATAAAATGGAAAGAAGGAGGCATATCTAAAGAAGAATATAATGCTGTCTGCAGAACCTGCAAGGCACAAATCAGATTATCTAAAGCTGAAAATGAATTGAGGCTTGCAAGAGATGTCAAAAGCAATAATAAAGGATTTTGGGGATATGTCAAAAGTAAAAGAAAAGTCAAAGATGCTATAGGATTTTTACAGGATGAAAATGATGAAATGGTAAGACAGGATGTTGAGAAGGCTGAACTTTTAAATTCCTATTTTGCATCTGTTTTCGCTCAGAAAGGAAATGTAACATCAACTGTTATTCACTGTCCTATTAAGGGAATAGAAGAATCCAGGATATCTATAAACAGAAAGATAGTGAGGAAACACTTAGCTAACCTAAATGTATTCAAGTCTCCAGGTCCAGATGAATTACACCCCAGAGTACTGAAGGAGATAGCAGAAGAAATTTTTGAACCCCTCTCCATAATCTTTGAAAATTCTTGGAGAACAGGAGAAGTGCCAGAAGACTGGAGAAGAGCAAATGTTGTTCCTATCTTCAAAAAGGGGAAGAAGGTGGACCCAGGCAACTATAGGCCGGTGAGTCTGACTTCTATACCAGGAAAGATCTTTGAACAAATTATTAAACAACATGTATGTCAATACCTGGATAAGAATGAAGTGATTAAACAGAGTCAGCATGGGTTTGTAACTAATAAGTCATGTCAGACTAATTTAATTTCCTTCTATGATGGTATTACTGATTGGGTGGATCAAGGAAATGCTGTAGATATAGTATATCTTGACTTCAGCAAAGCATTTGACAAAGTCTCTCATACAATCCTTATTGAAAAAATGACTAAGTATGGAATGGACAAGGCAACTGTTAGGTGGATTCATAACTGGCTTAGTGATCGGACCCAAAGAGTGGTCGTAAATGGCTGCACATCCAGTTGGAAGAATGTCTCAAGTGCGGTACCACAGGGCTCTGTCCTGGGCCCTGTATTGTTCAACATCTTTATCAACGATTTAGATGAAGGAATTGAGGGTAAACTGATTAAATTTGCTGATGACACAAAGCTAGGAGGGATAGCTAATACTAGAGAAGAGAGAGAGGATTCAAAAAGATTTAAATAAACTGGAGAAATGGGCAGCAACTAACAGAATGGTTTTTAACAGGGAGAAATGCAAAGTACTACATCTGGGCAATAAAAATGAAAAAAGCAAATATAGAATGGGAGGAATAGGGCTAAGTGACAGCACATGTGAAAAAGACTTGGGTATACTAATAGATCACAGACTGAATATGAGTCAACAGTGTGATGCAGCAGCAAAAAAGGCAAATGCAATTCTAGGATGTATTAACAGAAGCATACAGTCTAGATCACGTGAAGTAATTATTTCCCTCTACTCCTCTTTGGTCAGACCTCATCTGGAATATTGTGTCCAATTTTGGGCACCACATTTTAAAAAAGACATCAACAAACTGGAGCAAGTTCAGAAAAGAGCGACCAGAATGGTGACCGGTCTGCAAACCCTGTCTTATGAGGAAAGGTTGCAGGATTTGGGAATGTTTAGTTTGCAAAAGAGAAGACTGAGAGGAGACTTAATAGCTGTCTACAAATATCTAAAGGGCTGTCACATTGTAGAAGGATCAACTTTATTCTCATTTGCACAAGGAAAGACTAGAAGCAATGGGATGAAGCTGAATGGGAGGAGACACAGATTAGATATTAGAAAAAACTTTTTGACAGTTAGAGTGATCAATGAGTGGAACAGGCTGCCACGAGAAGTGGTGAGTTCTCCTTCAATGGAAGTCTTCAAACAGAGGCTGGACAGACATCTAACTGGGATGATTTAGCGAATCCTGCTTTGAGCAGGGGGTTGGACCAGATGGCCCAGGAGGTCCCTTCCAACTCTACGATTCTATGATTCTATGATTCTATGAACTGCTATGATCATTTTTGTTACACATTGCAGTTCTGCAGCCCTGCTATGTGTAACAGAAGTTATCAGATGATCGCAGCTTCTAGTCTACCACGGACACTATTGGAACAAGTAAAAAAAAAAATTTTAAACATTAAAAAATTGTTAAAAGTGTAAAAATTCAAATTACCCCCATTTGGCCCATTCAAAGTAAAATAAAAAATACACATATTTGGTATCGCATCATTCAGAATCACCTAATGTATCAAGATATAAAAAGAATTAATCCGAACTGTAAACGGTATAACGAGAAAACAATCTAAAGGCCAGAATTAAGTTTTTTAGTCGCTGCAACATTGCAATAAAATACAATAACGGGTGGTCAAAACATCATATCTACCCCAAATAGTGTCCATAAAAACATCAGGTCGGCACGCAAAACATATGCACTCTCCCAGCTCCAGATCCTGGGAAAAAGGAGACGCTACGGGTCTTGGAAAATGGCGCCATTTCTAAAGAAATTTGACAAACTTTGGATTTTTTTTCACCACTTAAATAAATAATAACCTTTACATGTTTGGTATCTACGAACTTGTAATCACCTGGGGAATGATAGTGGCAGTTTTCCTGAAGATAGTAAAAAAAAATCCAAAACACTATTGTGGAATTGCCCTTTTTTGCCATTTCACTGCACTTAGAATTTTTTTCCCCCATTTTCCAGTGTACAGTCTGGTAAAAGCAATGGTGTTGTTCAAAAGCAAAATTCGTCTCGCAAAAAAAACAAGCTGTCACATGTCCGTAGCGATGGAAAAATAACAAAAGTTATGGATCTGAGAAGAAGGGGATCGAAAAATGGAAACGCAAAATCAGAAATATCCTTGGTCTTTAAGGGGTTAATAGGTATGTGTTTAGGGTTTATTAGTGAATCGCCAATTACTGGAATAACTTACTTTGACTTGTCATTGCTTCATGACTGTGAATTTGTCACAAGAGCACAATTAACATTCACTCGACTTGATACCTTCAGAAAATCTGCAAGAACGGACTTACGATTGACTGGGCAGCCGTCATAGTTATTCACAGTAGACGTAGAGTAAAGTGCTTCATAGATACTGGTGGAGATCTTTGGCCTTTGAGTTGAGGTCAGATGTCAGTTCTTAAAATATTTCTTAAAAATTGTCATTAAGTCCGATATCTGTGCACTTGAATCTGATTATAAATCCCAAGAAGAAAGATTGGCTGAGAGATAATGGACCACTGACTGAGTTTAGACTGTATATAACGCGATCTGCCACTTTACCTACAAACGTCTAGAAACGTGCTGGATCAAATTTTTTTGGTTCTGCTGCCATCAAAACTGCAGCAATTCAGTGTGGCATAAATGTGAAAAAGTGATGACATTGTAGTGTAGGAATATTGGAGATGCCGACACTATAGCTACTCGCAATTGCCACAGATTAGATAAAAGCCTCAAGGAAGGACTGCTCTTCATATGTCCATCCACAGGTATCAGAGGAGCAGGGTGTGCAAAGATAACCTTCCCCGCACCGTTACTACACTTACGTCAGTCTGCAGGAAGGGGTCATCCATCCGGTATCTGAGGAACTAGGGTGCACCAAGAAAGCATTCTCCCACCATTATTCCACCCTATAAATGTTCAATAAGGGGTCATCCATCCACAGGAATCACCGGAGTTAGAGAGTGCCGAGAAAACAATACCCTATCATTATTCTAACCTACTAGCTTGCAGGAATAGGTCATCTATCCACAGGAATCTGAGGAGCTAGGGTGCAATAATAAAACATTCCCCCACCATTACTCCATCATACCAGCCTTCAGCAAGGGTTAATCCTTCAACGGGTATCGTAGGAGATGCAGAGAGCCGAGACAACATTCTCCACAACATTACTCCACCTGCATAGCAGAAAGGGGTCATCAATCCAAAGGTATCAGGGGTCACAATGTGCCAAGAAAACATTCCATCACCATCACTCTCAAGCAGCCTGAATTGGTGAAGCAGAAATATATATAGATTCATCTGTCCTGATTAGAGTTGAGCAAAACGGGTCGGTCATATTCAAAAGTCGGCGACTTTCGCTGAAGTCGGGTTTCATGAAATGAAACCCGACCATAGCGTGAGGTCGGCCACGAGTTCGGCGACCAGAGCGCCAAAGTCGCATTTCAAAAGATGTTTCCAGCGCCCTTTTTCAGCCAATGATGGAGGACGCACACTGTGGGCAACGCGATGACATAGGCATCGGTCACCACATCTTTGAGAAGGGCATGCAAGTGATTGGCTGGCTTTGTGTGGCGTCACAGGGGCTATAAAAGGGCGTGCACACCGACCGCTATCTTACTTCTGCCGATCTTAGCATTAGGGAGAGGTTGCAGCTGCTGATTCTGAATAAGGGAGAGCGTTAGGCAGGGAAGAAGAACCAAAAAACTGCTTCTGCTGTTAGCGATTTTCACTTACAACACAACACTTTGTGTGCAGTGACAGGGGAGGATATATTTTTGTGCATCAGCTCTGTTGGTTATTGGGCTGCCTTATAAGGCTCCCTGATAGCTGCATTGCTGTTTGCACACTGCTGTGCAAACTGCTATTTTAAAAGCAAAAATACTTTTTTTCCTCCTTTCTGCACAGTTAGCAAGCGTTCATTTTTCCACCCTTTTGTGTGTGCAGCAGTCCTGCTTATTAGGCTGCATGCGTCGATACTTGGACTGAGAGCATCATTGTCAGCGTCCTCAAATCTCTAGTGAAATCTCAAAATTCTCACTAATCCTATAGACACCCTCCACCTTGTCATACACCATCCAATTTCAGCCTGTTACATTGAGGTGTAATCTCTCCTGGGCCTGAGACAATAGTTCAGCGTCATCAAATCTATAGTGAGATTCAAATTCTCACCAATTCTAAAGACACCCTCCACCTTGTCATACACCATCCAATTTCAGCCTGTTACATTGAGGTGTAATCTCTCCTGGGCCTGAGACAATAGTTCAGCGTCCTCAAATCTATAGTGAGATTCCAATTCTCACCAATCCTATAGACACCCTCCACCTTGTCATACACCATCCAATTCAAGCCTGTTACATTGAGGTGTAATCTCTCCTGGGCCTGAGACAATAGTTCAGTGTTCTCAAATCTATAGTAAGATTCAAATTCTCACCAATCCTATAGACACCCTCCACCTTGTCATACACCATCCAATTTCAGCCTGTTACATCGAGGTGTAATCTCTCTTGGGCCTGAGACATTAGTTCAGCGTCCTCAAATCTATAGTGAGATTCCAATTCTCACCAATCCTATAGACATCCTCCACCTTGTCATACACCATCCAATTTCAGCCTGTTACATTGAGGTGTAATCTCTCCTGGGCCTGAGACAATAGTTCAGTGTACTCAAATCTATAGTGAGATTCAAATTCTCACCAATCCTATAGATGCCATATAGCTGGTGGTATTTTGGGTTCATTTTCACAAAAATGAGGAAGTATGGGGGAAGACGCCATGGAAGTGGGCAGGGGTGGACAGCTGGTCCCGATGGTGGTGGTGGTGGTGTTGCATCTGTTGGTAGTGGCAAAAGCACAATAGCACCTAAGGCAGGAGGTGTTGAGCCTGTGTCATTGTCTGGCTCCACAAGGCCTCGAAGGCTCTCTTTTCTGGGAGTAGGTAAACCGCTTTTAAAGCCGGAGCTTCAAGAACAAGTTTTGGCTTACATTGCTGACACAGCCTCCAGCTCTCTCACCTCCTCTTCTGAAGTTTCAAAAAATAAAAGCACTGAGTCGTCAGTGGAGGCTCCTGGTCAGGAACAACACCTATCCTTGTGTCCTTCACCCCTACCAAAAGTGAAGGATGTGGCAGGCCACACTACCTATTACTCCATGGAGCTCTTTTCACATGCCATGCCTGGGATAGCAAGTCAAATCGTGAATTCCCAGTCCAAGATGAATCTGTCATGGAGTGCACTGATGCACAGCCACTGCTAGATTTTTCTGTTGGTACATTCACTCAGAGCACGACATTGTCCTCGCAGTGTACTGAGGCAGAATCAGACCCTGATGAAACTCCGGTGCCCCTTCCCGCATAATATACCACCTTACACGGTGAAACAGAGGAAGGTGCACATGAAATTGAAGAGGAGGTGATGGATGACCCAGTTGTTGACCCAGATTGGCATCCATTGGGGGAAGAGGGTGCCGCTGCCTACAACTCAGAAGAGAAGGAGGAGGATTTGCAGAAGGCAACGACATCGCAACAGCTGTTATCTGGCATGACCGTAGCAGTCCAAAAACATGTTACAATAACCAAAAGAGTTGCAGGACAGCTTGGCCAGACGGTCAAATTAGCACAGCGTGCAAGGTCTCAAAATGTCTTCCATAGTAGGAAGAGTGCAGTGTGGCACTTTTTGAACAAAATCTTAATGATCAGGCAAAAGTTATCTGTAAGAAGTGCGCAAAGACCTTTAGCCGAGGGAAAAATCTGAGAAATTTGAATACAAGTTGCATGATTAGACATTTAACCACCATGCAATTGCAAGCGTGGACGGACTACCAAACCTCACGTACCACAAGTGCACCTGTTCCGAATGAAGGTAGTCAGCAATGCTACATCGCTTCCCCCACTGTAAGCCCACCGGTTAGCACACCACCAGCAGCAAATGTCGAGGTGTCATCGCAAGGACAAAGCAGTCATGGAATCACAATTGTATTGCTATGATAGACTGAATCTAGGCCATCAGCAACACCACCAACACCATCACCATCACCAACCCTCTCTCAGTCCGCCATGTCCACCGCTATTTCCACCATATGCAGCTCTCAAGTCCAGCTCACCCTAAAAGAGACTCTCAGTAGGACAAGAAAGTACTCATCCTCTCATCCGCGTACACTGGCTTTGAACGCCCACATTGCCAACCTAATCTCGTTAGAGATGATGCCCTACTGCTTGGTAGAAAGCAAAGCTTTCCGCGAGCTCATGGCCTACGCAGTACCACGCTATGACCTACCCAGTCGGCACTTTATTTCGCAAAAAGTCATCCCAGCCCTCCACGTGCATGTGAAAGACCGCATTGTCCATGCACTCAAGCAATCAGTGAGTGGAAAGGTGCACCTCACAACAGATGCATGGTCCAGTAGGCATGGCAAGGGCCGTTATGTGTCCATCACTGCGCACTGGGTTAATGTGGTGGATGCAGGGTCCACAGGGGACAGCGACGGTGGGACATTGCTGCCTAGCCCACGGTATAGGAAACAGTTGGCTGTAGTCATTCGACCCTCCTTCTCCTCCAGAAGCGAAAGCCCGTCCACAGAGCGCAGTCGCACGAGCACTCCATCCGCAGCTGCCAGTGTTGCACACGAGTTGTCCCACTATCGAACAGCTAGTGGTAAGCGTCAGCAGGCTGTGATGAAGATGATGTGTTTGGGCGACAACAGACACACCGCGGAGGTACTGGCCGACTACTTGCAGCGATAAACTGAGTCATGGCTAGTCAGTCTACATCTTGAGGCAGGCAAGGTAGTTAGTGATAACGGATGGAATTTTGTGGCAGCCATAGCCCTTTCAAAACTCAGACACATACCATGCCTGGCTCACACCTTGAACCTGGTGGTGCAGTGCGTCCTCAATAATTATCCGGAGTTAACACCCCTGCTCCATAAGGTGCGAAGACTGTGCTCGCACATCCGCCGGTCACCCCTACACTCCAGTCATATGCAGAAGCTGCAGCGATTGCTCCACCTTCCTAAGCACCGCCTAATTATCGACGTTGCAACAAGGTGGAACTCCACCCTGCACATGGTTCAGAGGCTGTGCAAACAGAGGCAGGCTGTAATTCATTTGTGGGAGGAGACACGGGCAGGCAGTTTGCAGGCAGACATGGAGTTGTCTGGTGTGCAGTGGTCGAAGCTGAAAGACCTCTGTAAAGTCCTTCAGTGTTTTGAGGAATGCACATGGCCGGTAAGCGCAGACGACGCCATCATAAGCGTGAGCATCCCACTTATGCGTCTGCTCATGCAAACTTTGACGCACATTAAGGAGCAGGCATCTGCAGCCGAGGAGGAAGAGGAAGAGGGAAGCCTTGATGACAGTCAGCCATTGTCTGCTCAGGGAAGTCTCAAGGACGAGGTGGAGGAAGAAGAGGAGGAGGAGGAGGATTATGGGGATAATTATTTTGGGGAGGAGGATGCTTCTCAGGGGGCAAGAAAAAATGTTGGCGTGGCAAGGTCAGGTACAGGGTTTGTGCATGACTGGAGGGATGTTGATTTGCCAGAAAGTGCTCCTCCACCCAGCACTCGCAGTGCATCATTGACACCTGGAACATTGGCCCACATGTCTGATTATGCCTTGCAGCTCCTAAAAAGGGACCACCGCATTGCCAAAATGATGAACGATGATGACTACTGGTTGGCCAGCATCCTGGATCCACGCTATAAAGGCAAATTCCAAAACATCATGCCACAGGAGAACCTAGAGCTAATATTGGCTAACAAACAAGCAACTCTGGTTAACCGCTTGGTGGGGCATTCCCAGCACACAGCGGCGGTGATGTTTTTCCAACGAGCCGTAGGAGACAACATGGAAGAGGTGTTCGTGGTGCACACAGCCAAAGTGGCATTGGACACAGGGGTTTCATGACCATGGTGTGGACTGACTTTTCAAGTACCGCTCACACGACTGGTTATACTGCATCGATCGAAAGTGACAGGAGACAGCAGTTGTCAACTATGGTAACAAACTACTTCTTGTCCCATATCGAGGTTCTCCCTCACCGGTCATTCCCCTTTGACTATTGGGCCTGTAAACTTGAAACCTGGCCTGAATTGTCACAATATGTCTTACAGGAGCTCGCTTGCCCTGATGCTAGTTTGTTATCTGAACGAGTCTTCAGTGCTGCTGGATCAAACCTGACAGAAAAAAGGACCCGTATGTTGACCCAAAATGTTGATGATCTAACCTTCATTAAAATGAACCATGCATGGGTTTCAAAGGATTTTGTCCCACCCTCCCCTGCTGTCACGTAGGTTGCCAGAAAAATGCCTTGCTTTTGTCCTCTTCTTCCGCAAACTTCTCCAATTACTCCATTTGCAGCTGCTGAATATCCAACATCAACATATGCCATTTTTTCCACCTCCCTAACTCGGCTGCCTCCTCCCACAGGGCCGGGGTCACCACGAGGCGCACGCACCCGTGCGAGTGCCATTGCCCTGGACAGGTGGGTGGGCACACTCTCTGGCAAAGGCACTGGCACAAGGTCCCTCATAGTAGAATCAAGTGTCTCTGACAGTGGGCGTGCACACCGGCCGTCAGACACACCGGCGTACTATGAGGGGCCCTGTGCCAGTACCGCCGCCCATGAGTGGGCCCCCCCTGCTTGCTCAGGGCACCAGCACTTGACTTACCTCTCCCTGCTCCACTACTGTGTAGTCTGGCCTGTTAAATACTTCACTGGGACTGCCAATGCAAATTTGGTGAAATGATAGATGATGATTAAGAGGTAGGTATGCCCTGTCCTGCTGGGCTCTATCTTCAGATAATCAATGGCTTCCATTTGTTATGGACGTCGACTCACAATGAGATGCAGTGGTGGTTTATCATCAGCTTTCACAGTTTTCCGACTCACAGACGTGTGACATTCCTGCCCACATTTTTAAATGTGTCCTCTCATGCCAATCCAATAGAATCGCCTACGGCCTGTGGCTTGTGTCTTTTGCACTCCAAAGTTACCTGACAGATCATGATAGGCAGTGAGGGCAATGTCTACATCTGTCCCTGTGATCACAATTTGATGGAGATGAGTAACGGTGATGGGTTCCACGTTACTGCGATACAGCAAACCTTTCTTCACAAGAACTGTTTTCACTGTCTCCACAGACAAAGTAATTGAGGGTCAGAATTGCCTCTGAGAATTCTCCCGGGAGTTTTTACCGTGATTAGTAATTCCAAAATTTCTGCAATCAGTCGACTTTCCGTCTGTACTTGTATCCATCTCGTTTCCTCTTGCGTAGAGTCTGGACTGTCTTACTGAGACTGAAATATATATGAAGATTGAAAAATACCCCAACAGTGTATACTTGTGTACGCTTCGAATACATAACCCTTTTTACTTTTGTCTAAACCATACTGAGGCTGTGAGTGTCTTTGTCGGACTCCGGAAATAAACACTCAGATTTTTAATGTTTAAACTATTCTATATATACCTGCTATCCAGTGATACTGTACCCTTTCTCAACTTTGTACAATCACGTCAAATCCATACTGGGCCTGAGACCCTCTGAGTCTGCCTCCTGATATATAGACATAGGTTTTTAATGTTTAAACTATGCTATATATACCTCTTTATGTCGTTTTTATCTGATGGTATGAAGATTTTATATTCTCAATAAAGCAATTGTTATTTTATCTCCTGGAGACGCTGGAAAAATCCTTCTTTATTTTATATATACCTGTTATCCGGTGATACTGTACCCTTTCTCAAAGTAATTGAGGGTCAGCATCACCTCTGAGAATTCTCCCGGAAGTTTTTACAGTAATTAGTAATTCTAAAATTTCTGCAATCAGTTGACTTTCCGTCTATACTTGTATCCATCTCGTTTCCTCTTGCGGAGAGTCTGGACTCTCTTTCTGAGACTGAAATATATATGAAGATTGAAAAATACCCCAACAGTGTACGCTGTGTACTGTTATGAATGGGTTGCCGAGGAAAAAAAAAACAACACAAGCTAAGCCTCAGAAAACCAGAGAGGTTGGTAACTATGCAGACTGCAGATCCCTGATTCTAATTCACAACTAGCAGCAGTCGTGGAAGGTTCCTACGTTGGTCCTAGACGCCTCGTCACAACCGGATAGCTAAATAAGCCTAAAGCAGGAAAAGAGGAAAACTAACTTCCCCAGAGCAGACCCCAAAGGAAAGATAGCCCCCCACATGTATTGACGGTGTTACAAGATGAAAACACATACAAAGGCAGGAAAATAAGCTGAGCAAACGATGGGGCCAAACTAACTAGAAAGGACAGGAAAGGAAAGACACTGCAATCTGCCAAACACCCTACCAAAGATAATGTCCAACACATCTGATAGCAAAATTAACCCTGAAGTCACTAGACTTCTCCCACTATATCAGCACTCTGAAATATTCTGAGACAGAGCAAAAAGAGGCCAATCTAATAAGGGACAAAAAAAGCAAATTGGCAAATACAGATAAATAAGAGTGGAAATTCAGCACAGCCCAGCCGGGCTGACTGACCCCACAAAAAACTGAATTGACCAACAAGAGCAAGTGTGAACATTAGCAAAAACAAACTTAACTTGAGAAGACTGGAACAGAGCTGAGTCCAAGACCTGAGAAGCAGACTGAATCACCAGCACCAGGATAGGGCGTCGGCTGTCTTATATCCAGTCTGATACTCCAGAGATCCAATCTTTATCCTTCCTCACCAGGTGGCAGATCACTACCAATTAAACCAAGCTCACTACCTCCTGTCACCACCAGAGGGAGAACGAGGTGTACGAAGCAGAGCCGGAAGTGTACGGAGCGGAGGTGTGTACAAGGTCTACGGAGCGGAGCAGTGTGTTTATGAGGTGTACGGGGTGGAGCAGAGCCGGGTGTGTATGGGGTGTACGGAGCGGAGCCGCGTGTGTACGAGGTGTACGAAGCAGAGCCGGAGGTGTACGGAGCGGAAGTGTGTGCAAGGTCTACGTAGCGGAGCAGTGTGTGTATAAGGTGTACGGAGCAGAGCCGGAGGTGTATGGAGCGGAGGTATGTACAAGGTCTACGGAGCGGAACCATGTGTCTACGAGGTGTACGGAGCGGAGCCGGATGTGTGCTAGGTGTACGGAGTGGAGCAGAGCCGGGTGTGTATGAAGCGGAGCCGGAGGTGTGTACAAAGTCTACGGAGCGTAGCCGTGTGTGTACAAGGTGTATGGAATGGAGCCCTGTGTATACAAAGTGTACGAATCTGAGCCTTGTGTTTACGGAGCGGAGCAGATCCGGGTGTGTACGGAAAGAAGCCGCGTGTGTGCGGGGTGTACGGAGCGGAGTGGAGCTGCTTGTGTATGGAGCGGATCTGCGTGTGTACGAGGTGTATGGAGCAAAGTCGCATGTGTTCAAGGTTTAGGAGTGGAGCCATGTGTGTACAAGGTGTACAGAGCGTGGCCACGTGTGTACAAGGCGTACGGAGCAGAGTCGCATGTGTATGAGTTTTACGGAGCGGAGCCATGTGTGTACTGAGTGGAACCATGTGTGCGCGAGGTGTACAGAGTGGAGCCGTGTGTGTAAGAGGCATACAAAGCTAGACCGTGTGTGTATGAGGCGTGCGGAGCCATGCGTGTACGAGGTGTATGGTGGGGAGCATTCATACCTCCCAACCGTCCCCTATCCAATGGAACAGTCCCGATTTTGAGAGAGAGAGACTGCCCCAGCTGGAAGCTTACTTTTCCCGCGGACACAGGAGTATGCGGCGGAGCCCGGAGGAGCACTTTAAAACTCGCACGTGACGTTCTACCGAAAGTGACGTGCTGGAAGCTGACCGGAAATGAGGTCATTTCGGGAGGAGATTGTGACAGAACCGTGGAGGCACGTCAGAGAATGCTTCAGATCACCGTGTCCTCCTCCGACAGCGTGGACAGTGGGATTGCCTTGGAATCGGGGATGCCGGCCATGAGAACGGATCATGATATGTCCTGCATCGGGAGGCTCAGGTGGGTATTACATTGGGAGCCGGGCTGCTATAGTATCTTTATACAATACTTGCAGAAGAGCCCGGCGCTGCCCGGGCATAGTAACTAACTGTGGTTAGTTATAGCAAATTATAATTATCCTCCATCCCATAGTCCCCTGCCCATATACCCATCATACATATCCTCCATCCCATAGTCGAGTGCCCATATACCCATCACACGTCCTCCATCCCATAGTCCCATGCCCATACACCCATCATACATATCCTCCATCCCATAGTCCCGTGCCCATATACCCATCATATATATCCTCCATCCCATAGTCCCATGCCCATATACCCATCATACATATCCTCCATCCCAGAGTCCCGTGCCCATATACCCATCATACATATCCTCCATCCCAGAGTCCCGTGCCCATATACCCATCACACATCCTTCATCTCATAGTCCCATGCCCATATACCCATCATACATATTCTCCATCCCATAGTCCAATGCCCATATACCCATCATACATATTCTCCATCCCATAGTCCAATGCCCATATACCCATCATACATATTCTCCATCTCATAGTCCCATGCCCATATACCCATCATACATATTCTCCATCCCATAGTCCCATGCCCATATACCCATCATACATATTCTCCATCCCATAGTCCAATGCCCATATACCCATCATACATATTCACCATCCCATAGTTGAGTACCCATATACCCGTCATACATATCCTCCATCACATAGTCCAGTGCCCATATACCCATCACACATCCTCCATCCCATAGTCCCATGCCCATATACCCATCATACATATTCTCCATCCCATAGTCCCATGCCCATATACCCATCATACATATTCACCATCCCATAGTTGAGTGCCCATATACCCGTCATACATATCCTCCATCACATAGTCCAGTGCCCATATACCCATCACACATCCTCCATCCCATAGTCCC
Source organism: Dendrobates tinctorius (assembly GCF_039654945.1). NCBI lineage: Eukaryota > Metazoa > Chordata > Amphibia > Anura > Dendrobatidae > Dendrobates > Dendrobates tinctorius. The sequence goes on along the minus strand of NW_027361738.1, from coordinate 88,304,306 downwards.
ATGCCCATATACCCATCACACATCCTTCATCTCATAGTCCCATGCCCATATACCCATCACACATCCTCCATCCCATAGTCCCGTGCCCATATACCCATTATACATATCCTCCATCCCATAATCCAGTGCCCATATACCCGTCATACATATCCTCCATCCCATAGTCAACCATTATGATATCATAATGAGCAGCGGCGGGGCTTGCAACCTATGATGACATCAGCGTCACCATGGCAACCATTGTGACATCATAATGAGGGGCGGGGCTTGATACACACACTTTTTCCCCCAGTATGTAGATAGGGGCAAAATTGGTGAATTGGAACGCGCGGGGTTAAAATTTCACCTCACAACATAGGTTAGGACGCTCTCGGGGTCCAGACGTGTGACTGTGCCAAATTTTGTGGCTGTAGCTGCGACAGTTCGGATGCCAATCCCGGACATACACACATACATACACACATACATACACACTTTGAGCATTAAATATTAGATTTCTTTATCTCTGTTTCTTTCTCTCTCTGTTCTTTCCTTCTTTCTCTCTCTAATCTTTCTTTTTTCTTTCTCTGTCTCTGTTCTTTCTTTTCCTCAGTACCAGCCACTGTGCCAAAAATGGCTGATGTATATACACTATACACTGTATATACATCAGCCTCGAGTCAGCACCTATCTATACATAAGCCTCAGCAACAGCATATACGTAAGCTTCAGCACCAGTATATACAGCTAGGTCCATATATATTTGGACAGAGACAACATTTTCCTAATTTTGGTTCTAGAGTCTAGACATTACCACAATGAATTTTAAACAAAACAATTCAGATCCAGTTGAAGTTCAAACTTTCAGCTTTCATTTGAGGGTATCCACATTAAAATTAGATGAAGGGTTTAGGAGTTTCAGCTCCTTAACATGTGCCACCCTGTTTTTAAAGGGACCAAAAGTAATTGGACAATTGACTTCAAGGCAATTTCATGAACAGGTGTGGGCAATCCCTTTGTTATGTCATTCTCAATTAAGCAGATAAAAGGCCTGGAGTTGATTTGTGGTGTGGTGCTTGCATTTGGAAGGTTTTGCTGTGAAGGAAACATTCGGTCAAAGGAGCTCTCCATGCAGGTGAAACAAGCTACCCTTAAGCTGCAAAAACAGAAAATTCCCATCCAAGAAATTGCTACAACATTAGGAGTGGCAAAATCTACAGTTTGGTACATCCTGAGAAAGAAAGAAAGCACTGGTGAACTCATCAATGCAAAAAGACCTGGGCGCCCACGGAAGACAACAGTGGTGGATGATCGCAGAATAATCTCCATGGTGAAGAGAAACCCCTTCACAACAGCCAACCAAGTGACCAACACTCTCCAGGAGGTAGGTGTATCAATATCCAAATCTACCATAAAGAGAAGACTGCATGACAGTAAATACAGAGGGTTCACTGCACGGTGCAAGCCACTCATAAGCATCAAGAATAAAAAGGCTAGACAGGACTTTGCTAAAAAACATCTAAAAAAGCCAGCACAGTTCTGGAAGAACATTCTTTGGACAGATGAAACCAAGATCAACCTCTACCAGAATGATGGAAAGAGAAAAGTATGGCGAAGGCGTGGTGCTGCTCATGATCCAAACCATACCACATCATCTTTAAAACACGGCAGAGGCAGTGTGATGGCTTGGGCATGCATGGCTGCCAGTGACACTGGGTCACTAGTGTTTATTGATGTGACACAGGACAGAAGCAGCCGAATGAATTCTGAGGTATTCAGAGCCATACTGTGTGCTCAGATCCAGCCAAATGCAGCCAAACTGATTGGTTATCGTTTCATACTACAGATGGACAATGACCCAAAACATAAAGCCAAAGCAACCCAGGAGTTTATTAAAGCAAAGAAGTGGAATATTCTTGAATGGCCAAGTCAGTCACCTGATCTCAACCCAATTGAGCATGCATTTCACTTGTTAAAGACTAAACTTCAGACAGAAAGGCCCACAAACAAACCGCAACTGAAAACCACCGCGGTGAAGGCCTGGCAGAGCATCAAAAAGGAGGAAACACAGCATCTGGTGATGTCCATGAGTTCAAGACTTCAGGCAGTCATTGCCAACAAAGGCTTTTCAACCAAGTACTAGAAATGAACATTTTATTTACAATTATTAAATCTGCCCAATTACTTTTGGTCCCTTTAAAAACAGGGTGGCACATGTTAAGGAGCTGAAACTGCTAAACCCTTCATTCAATTTTAAAGTGGATACCCTCAAATGAAAGCTGAAAGTCTGAGCTTCAACTGCATCTGAATTGTTTTGTTTAAAATTCTTTGTGGTAAGGTCTAGAACCAAAATTAGAAAAATGTCCCTGTCCAAATGTATATGGACCTAACTGTACATCAGCACCTGTATAATACACAGGTTCTGGGGCTGATGTATATACAGGTGCTGGTGGGGTTGATGTATATACTGGTGCTGACTTGAGGCTGATGTATAAATGGGCTGCATGTATATACATCACTGATCAGCCTCTAGTCAGCACCTATATATACACCAGAACCTGTATATACATCAGCCCCATCACCCGTATATACACCAGCCCCAGCACCCGCATATACATCTGCCCCAGCACCCGTATATACATCAGCCCCAGCACCCTTATATACATCAGCCCCAGCACTCATATATACATCAGCCCCAGCACTCGTATATACATCAGCCCCAGCACTCGTATATACATCAGCCCCAGCACTCGTATATACATCAGCCCCAGCACTCATATATACATCAGCCCCAGCACTCGTATATACATCAGCCCCAGCACCCTTATATACATCAGCCCCAGCACTCGTATATACATCTGTCCCAGCACCCGTATATACATCTGCCCCAGCACCCGCATATACATCTGCCCCAGCACCCGTATATACATCAGCCCCAGCACCCGTATATACATCAGCCCCAGCACTCGTATATACATATGTATATACAGTAGTCTAAATGTGATATATATTCAGCAGTATGTAACATAATATAGTATAATACTGTCAATTATAATGTAGAGTTGTGTGTATATAGTGGAGAGCTGTTCATATAGTATGTTGCTGTGTATATAGTGTGGAATCCACACTATATACACTGGCCTATCTTTACACTATACAGTATATACACAGCTCCACTCTATATTCCTTACCACGGTATATATTGTGGAGCTGTATACATTGTGTATACTCCTCCTGTCCTGCATACATGGTGTAAATATAAGTATCTGCTCTAAGTGTGTGTATCTATGAAAATAAAAAGCGCTCCGATGAATTGTGCAAAGTGGTGGACTCTTTATTAGCCCATGTGACAAAGTTTTGGATCTATAACAGATCATTTCTCTGCTATGGAATTGAAATATTACCACGTGGGCTAATAAAGAGTCCTCCACTTTTCTCTTATTTAGTCAATTAAACGTTGTGCTGATTATTTTCTTTTTATAAATGCCTTTGATTTAAGGGTGTGTGTCCTAAAAGCAATTCACCCACTGCTTAATGTTTGGTGGTGTTCAATTATGACACATATCAAGGCTGACATCACCACCCGGCAAAAGCAGGCAATTGCCGTCGGGGACTTGGCATGCTATGGGGCTCATAAGTAGGGGCTCCGGTGCCAGCGCTGACACAGTGGAAAACAATGATGAGTGAGGGAGCCATCTGCTGATGCTCGCTCTCTCATCTTTCCCCCTCTGCGTCTGAGCTTTGTGATGTCTTAGTGCAGAGGGTGCAATGACATCACTACAGCGAATCATCTATGCCAAGCAGTGCAGAGGATCAGAATACATTGAGGAAACCAGAGCAGTGGGGACAGGGAGAAGTATTATATGGGGCCCATTGTACTGTATGAAGTAATATATGGGGCCCATTATACTGTTTGAAGTAATATACAGTATGAGGGCCCATTATACTGTATGGGCCATTATATGGGGCCCATAAAACTGTATGCAGTAATGTATGGGGACCATAATAGTGTATGGAGCATTATATGGGCTCATTGTACCATATGGAGGAATATGTGGGGTCCATTGTACTGTATGGAGCAATATATGGGGCCATTATACTGTATGGAGCATTATGTGTTGCCCATAATACTGTATGGAGGACTATGTGATGCCCATAATACTGTATGTAGGACTATGTTGTGCACATAATATTATGAAGGACTATGTCGTTCCCATAATACTGTATGGAGGACTATGTGGTGCCCATAATACTGTATGGAGGACTATGTGGCGCCCATAGTACTGTATGGAGGTCTATGAGGTGCCTATAATACTCTATAGAGGACTACTGTATATGGTGCCCATAATACTGTAAAGAGGGCTATGTGGTACCAATAACAATGTATGGAGGACTAAGTTGTGCACATAATACTGTATGGAGGGTTATCCAAATTCGGAAGTTCTCCCCTATCTTTTGGATAGGGGATGACTTTCTGTTTGTTGTGGATCTGACCGCTGGGACCCCCATGATTCTAGGAAACGTAGCTTTGAAAAGCACCATGTAAATGGAGCTGTGGTCCAATCATACGCACAGTGACACCATTAACATGTGGCTCTTTAAATAACTCCTTTAATAGAGTGATGAGGGGACGACAAAGTATAGCAAAAATTCACTGATCGGGGCTGGTGAGTGTTATAATTTGTGGGCTGGTGGGGTTTGTGTGGCAGGGCTGCTTTTTTGTCCCAGTTCGGCCCTGGTTTCCGGAGTGTAATGTAGACGCAAATATATGTTTAAGTCCCTGCAGAAGTCAAAAATTTGAAAAACCAATGAAAAATATTTGAAAAATGTATGTAAATAATTTCAAATCAATCTACTTTTTCCCGGAATGTTATCAGATCTAAAATATAAAAAAATTAGCGTACTTTGCATGGTTGCATTCATAATTGTCCAAACTAATGAAATATTATAATATTTATCCATAATGGTGAACTGCAAAAGAAACGAAAAAAAATGAAATAGCAGAATTGTCGTTTTTTGGTCACTTCGACCAGAAAGGCATATGGATCCCAAGATAGTAAAGACAAAACTACAGTTGGTATCAGAAAAACCCCAAGCCCTCACATAATTCTATCTACCCAAGACTAAACATTTTAGAGCTCTTGGAAAGCAAGAAGGAAAAATAGAATTGAAGAGAGGCCCAATGGGAATCTGTCACCCAAGGGCATGAGTGGGGTGTGCACCAGTCACCCACACAGTATGAGGACCCCACTGCTTCCCACTCAATATAATGGCCCTCACATCCCCCCTTTCATTATCATGGTCCCCACATCACTTCACACTTTATGAAGGCCCCACACAGCACCTCACACAGTATAGTGGTTGGCATATCCCCTCACGTAGTAGACTAGGCCATTATTTTAAAGTAGGATGCTGGTGAGGTCTTCATGCTGAGTGGGCCATTATACTGAGTGGGGAGATGTGAGAGCCATTTTACTGTGTGAGCGCTATCAAAATGTGTTAGTGGCTGTGGGGAACCATCACACTGTGTGATGGGCTATGGGCGCCACTATAATGGGTGAGGTGCTGTGTGAGGCCACCATAAAGTGTGAGGGGTTGTGGGGGCCATGAAACTGAATGAGTGGAAGAGGGGCCCTCATTTTGAGTGGAGGGCTGTGGGGGGGGCTTCATTCTGTGAGGGGGCGCTGATACTAATTAAGCGGCTGTGGGGCCATCATACTGAATGGGCTGTGGGGGTCTTCACTTTGAGAGTGGGCTGTTGGTTTCACCATACTAAACGAGGGTTGTTATACTGCATGGAGATCATCATAATGACAGGACATCATGCTGTGTGGAGGCCATGATACTGTTTATGTATGGAGGAGGCGACCATAACTATATCATGCTATGGGGGAACACTATAGGGGCATCATGCTATGGCGGTATTATATTTTGTTGCTCGCACTGCGGGGACATCACAATGTAAGTGTGAAGTGACTCTGTTGGAGCGATTCACTGTGGGAATATCAAAATCCGTGTGTGTGGGGGTAGGGGCATTACTATAAACATGTTTTATAATGGCCATAAAAGGGGTATCGCTGATGAGGACAATAAGGGGCTTCAGTTGGAAAATAATTGCTGCTTATGTGTCATAATACATGTCCTTCTCCTGGTTGATGAAGGTTGGGACATTGCCGAATATGTATATGTGTGTGTGTTGCGTTGCGTTTAAATATATATTATGTGTATATTTTTATGTAGGGTGTGAGGGAGTGGGGGCAAGTAGAATGGCTGCCTGGAATCATATGATGACACAGTTCCCAGAACACCGCCCCCTATCAGTGGAAATGAAAGAAAATCCAATAATGCCACCAAATGTTTGAAGATTTTATCCTCAGCATTAGAATATATGGTTAGATGTATCTTTCTATACAGAATGAGAAGATAAAGGAAACTGTAAGAAAAAGATTAAATGTGATATAATGTCATAAGATGAGAATTGGAAATAGGAAAAGCTCAGCCAAACCTCTGTAACCACGGCTGTAATCTTATACCTGGAAAACTGCCAGGATTTTACTGTGTTTCATTCATGCCTATGTGTGCCGCCATCATTATTAGCTGCTTTATAAGGGGCAGACAATAAGAGAAAAAGTATTGGTTATTGCTCTGCATTGTGACATCATCACTTTCCATATATGGAAGCTGGTAGTGATGTCACACAGGTGAGTGATGTCACAATAGAGCGGAACCTATAAACACTCCGTCCCATCTCACTGGCTCAGACTTGGTATTTGTTTGTCTCCTGACTGCACTTACCTAGATCTTCTCCTTGTGGATTAGTGATTTTACTTGCGAATTACTTGTGAATTAGCGGATTACGTCTGTATTAGTGGATTACTTCTGGAATTTCCTGAAGATCATTGACTGAGGACTTCTCCATCTGGAGGTAAATCTATTGTGTGCTTTTATTTATGGGGCATGTATGGGGCATAGCGAGCAGCACCATGGATTATGGCAGCATATAATATGGCTCCAATGCTTTCTCATCCCCTTCAGATCTCCCTCCTGACTCTGTCTGGTCCAGGACCACAGAGGGGACGTCAGTCACCACCTACATAAGCTGAGAAGAGAACTTCAGCGTGTACAGGACTCAGCAGAGCCGGACATCTTTAGAGTGAGTATAATGGCGGAGGTGCCGGTTTGTGGTGACCGGGTATACCATCGCTGTACACAGCGTCAGACTGGAGCACCTTGGGCTCACCAGAGAAAATCATTCTTGGGGCCCAATTGTATAGCTACATAGAAATAAATGCAAGACCAACAATTGTGTGGTAAAACACACTTGTGTTATGGTATAACATAAGGTAGTTCTTGTCTTAATGATATAGCAGGAGTTGGGGTGGCCCCCCTCATGGAATATAATGCAACCCCTCTCACAGAATATAATGTAGCCCTCCTCAGAGTAAAATGTAGCCCCATCACAGGGTATAATGCAGCCCCCCATAGAATATAATGTAGATTCCTCACAGTATAATGAAGCCCCATCACAGAGTATAATGCAGCCCCCCCATAGAATATAATGTAGATTCCACACAGTATAATGAAGCCCCATCACAGAGTATAATGCAGCCCCCCATAGAATATAATGTAGATTCCACACAGTATAATGAAGCCCCATCACAGAGTATAATGCAGCCCCCCATAGAATATAATGTAGCCCCCTCGCAGGGTATAATGTAGCCCCCTCATAGGGTATAATGCAGTCCTACATAGAATATAATGTAGTTTCCACATAGGGTATTATCCAGTCCTACAGTTCTATGGCCACCAGTACTCACTCACTTGTTCCCCTGCTGCTCTAGGATCTGCTCCGTTCTCAGCAGCTACACTGCTGTCTGCCCGACACACAACATGTTGCACGATGAAGTGATGTCATTGTGCGCCGGCTGTGTCAGAGGCAAAGGGAAATGATGGGGGAGGGAGAATCATCTGACGCGCTGTACTCCATTATTGTTTTCAACTGTATCGGCATCTATGATTCTCCATTATTGTTTTCAACTGTATCGGCATCCATGGGCACTGGGGAGACCACCCTGTAGGGGAAGGGGCTGTAAGCCCTGAAACATTTTAGTATTTATTACCCATTATAAATCAGTTTCAAATATTTCTGAAATTTGAGTGAAAGAAGAACAACATCTGTAATGTGAAATATTATATTATTTGCATTTATATTGTAAAAATAATAATTATCTTTTAATTATAATAAGTATTAATTTCATTGAGAATTTCATGACATTTCCTCAAACATCATATTCCATTTTTGGCAGATTTGCTCTCCTGATTATAGGATGAAGCCTTCCACCATGGCATCCAGCGATCAGGATAAAGGCCTGTTGGCCGTGTTGGACCTGCTCGTTGTCCCACTCCTGGAGGACACTATTCCAGGCATTATCAAATCATATGAGCCTGAAGAAATGAAGACCATGACCAGCATGCTAATAAATCATCTGCATGATCTGGATGGACAGGATTTGGTGAATGCCCTCCTGTTCTTGTCGACCATAACATCTGCCAGAGCGGACGCTGACAACTTTCTGTCTAATGAGCTCATTGATAAGACCTATCAACACATGCTGAAAGCAGAAAGTGAGAAACATCAGGGAATAACTGGTGCAGCTATGACGCTCCTGGCCAATATTGCTGTATACCGCTCCCAAGACGTCATGGAGCGCTTGGAAAGCGATGAGGAGCATCCACAGAGCAGCGCGCTGAAGACATTGGATCTCATTTCCACCAAAACCATCACAGGTTGGAAAGAGAGAAGTGCAGCGCAGAATATACTGACAGTGGATGACTTGATTGCCCCTACACAACATCAAGCTGGACCACCTGACGGATTTGATTTTTATTATCATCTCCTGCACCCTAGCTATGGGTTCATAAATCACCTGGATGACGCTGATGTCCTCCATGACACAGACACAACCCAGGCTGGGATGTGTCTTTACATTACATGTGTCTTAACTGATGAGGAAAGAAGAAAGATCATCCATTACCTGCTTATAGCAATGAGATCTGCTGTCAGAAAGAGCAGACTCATCAGTGTCATGATCTTCTCGGAGCTGTTACTCCATCATCCTGAGCTCCTGGAGGAGAAAATGGCAAAAGATTTAATCTTATTAACGGCTTCAAAGATATACAGTTCGGACGAACTTGAAAACTGTCTTGCTTTAGAAGCTATGGGAAATGCCTGTAAAGGTGCACCAAGACAGGTGCATCAACTGAAGGACCTCATCTATCGATGCCTTTACAGTAAACTAGTGGGTCGTCAGAAGCTAAAAGTGGTCATTGAATCCCTAAAAGCAATGTCAAAGTTTGTTACCCTGCTGAAAAGATCAAAACTTGGCAGTAAATTTGAGAGAATTGTCCAGCGTTGTACTGACTACCTAAACCACCCAAACCCGCTGGTTCGGACATACTCCACTTCACTATTTGCAGACCTCGCCAAGAACTGCAACAGGGACAAGAGAGGCTTCAGCCGCCACGTTAGGACATTCCTACCTGAGTTACTGATAAAGTTACACAGTAAAAACCAGCAGGATAAGGCATCCGGTATTGCAGCCTTGCTGCATTGTCTTCCTTACATCGGATGTAAGAACGTTCAAGAGCTGTTATGTGCTGATGGCGAAAAAGCCTACAAAATATATGAACAGCTCGGGAAAAAGGAACCTGCCCTTCTTGTGAGGATGATGATCCACAGCATTGAATATAATAAGCCGTATATGGCAGACGAGGTAGACGCTGTCATGAAACACCTCACTATGATAAGAGACGCGTTACCCTATGAAGAACTCTATCCGTCAGCATTATCTGACGTGTTTATAGGGTTGAGGAGACTCAATTCTAAGATAAATAATCCAGTGGTGCATGAGGCAAGTATCCGCGCCATTGACATCCTGGGCACCAAGTGGAAGAGCATCAGAACTGTTAAAGCAGTGAAAGTCGGAACAGAGAGTTTCCTGATCTATGAAAAAGTGAAGAGAGTGGAAGTAATATTTTACGAGACTTCAGTGTGAAACATCCATCACCAGATGTTACACCAAGGGTCAATGAATGAGACATCCTGAATACACTTAGATAAAACTCTTGACTATTGAAGACCATCTCAAGAACAATCCCCACATACCCCAATTTTCTTATGAAAAACTTAAAATAAAGAAAATAAAAAGAAAACTTACGGTGTTTCTCTGCTTATTGTAACTGGATGAAATGTTTCTGGACTGTTCCCATATGTATTTTGATCATAATCCTCTATATATAGCTACTAGCTGAAGAGCCCAGTGCTGCCCGGGCATAGTAACTAACTGTGGTTAGTTATAACAAATTATAATTATCCTCCATCCCATAGTCCCGTGCCCATATACCCATCATACATATTCTCCATCCCATAGTTGAGTGCCCATATACCCATCACACATCCTCCATCCCATAGTCCCATGCCCATATACCCATCATACATATTCTCCATCCCATAGTTGAGTGCCCATATACCCATCACACATCCTCCATCCCATAGTCCCATGCCCATATACCCATCATACATATTCTCCATCCCATAGTCCCATGCCCATATACCCATCCTACATATCCTCCATCCCATAGTCCCGTGCCCATATACCATCATACATATCCTCCATCCCATAGTCCCGTGCCCATATACCCATCACACATCCTCCATCCCATAGTCCCGTGCCCATATACCCATCACACATATCTGCCATCCCATAGTCCCGTGCCCATATACCCATCACACATCCTCCATTCCATAGTCCCGTGCCCATATACCCGTCATACATATCCGCCATCCCATAGTCCCGTGCCCATATACCCATCACGCATCCTCCATCCCATAGTCAACCATTATGACATCATAATGAGCGGCGGGGCTTGCAACCTATGATGACATCAGCGCCACCATGGCAACCATTATGACATCATAATGAGGGGCGGGGCTTGATACACACACACTTTTTCCCCATTATGTAGATAGGGGCAAAATTGTTTGGTGAATTGGAACGCGCGGGGTTGAAATTTCACCTCACAACATAGCCTAGGACACTCTCGGGGTCCAGACGTGTGACTGTGCCAAATTTTGTGGCTGTAGCTACGACGGTGCGGATGCCAATCCTGGACATACACACATACATACAAACATACATACAAACACTTGAGCTTTATATATTAGATATATCATGATACAGCTCCATCTTAACATGTCTATGCTTGTTGAGCTCTTAAAGGGGCTTTCTAGACTATGATTTTGATGACATAGGTCATCAACATCAGATTAGTCCCGGTCTGACATGCGAAACTCCTAACGATCAGATGTTAGCAGATCCCTCAGTCAGCAGAAAGCACACAATGCATTGAGCTGGAGCAACATAGCTTACGTGTCATCAGTACTGTGGTTCCTGTATGATCCGCAGTCTGATGTTGTCTGGTAATAACAACTCCTGGTATCTCCTGTCTAGCTGACTGCAGAATTCTGAATCCTTACAGCGTGTGCACTACACACTCTCAGTGCTCTCTAGTGTTGCTGGCGACAGTGGGTAATGACGTGACAGCATGAATGCAATTTGCATACATGCGGTCACCTGGCAATTGGATGTCTTTGGCCTTTCTCAATTCACTTGTATTCAATTGAGTGGATGTGGTTCTAATTATGCAAATCACATACTTGCGCTCAGAGCTGTCACTAGGAATTTCAGGGCCCCATATTGGCAAAATTTTCGGTGCCCCCTTGAGACTCCACCCAGGCTCAACCCCAGCCCCGCCCTCCACCCCTCGAACTGTCCACAGCCCCACCACTCTCTCTTGGAAAAACTCCACTTCTCACCAATCACACATTAATAGTTCCCATCTCCAGATCACACACATAGCCAGCAGCTCTTGTTATGGCCTAAAGATTTTTTAAATCTACCACCATGACATGGTAGACTCTTTTGGCTGGGCCCTACTCTACTCTAACCTATTAAAGATTTGCTAAAATATCCAATACAATTTAGGTATATTTTTTATTTTTCAATTTTTAAAATGACCAATAACATCACATCCAAAGGGACAAATACCACCACACCATGCCCAGACACCATATTACCACCACATGGTGACCAATAATACCACATACAAGGAACAAATACAGCCATACCATGACCAGACCACATATTACCACCAGTGACAGAATAATAGCACATACAAGGGACAAATACCACCGCACCATGACCAGACCACATATTACCAGCACATGGTGACTGGATACTACAATACTGATCATTAATAAAAAAAAACATATTACTATCACCATAAGTGCCATAATACACAGGAGATCTGTACTTAGTATGTAGTGTCTGTGTACAGGTAATACAGTGATCACCAGTGACATTATACACAGAAGAAGCTCTGTATATAGTGTCAGTGTACAGTTAATACAGTGATCACCAGTGATATTATGCACAGGACCTCTGTATATAGTGCCAGTGTACAGGTAATACAGTGATCACTGGTGACATTGTACAAAGGCACTCTGCATATAGTGTATAGTGTCATTGAACAGGTAACACACTGACTCACCAGTGACGTCTCTAGGTAAAATCCTTCATCTTTGCTTTTCATCTTTCATCCAGCACAGATCGCCATCACGTCTTGCAGCCAGGGCTTGTTTCTGCAGGAATTAACCCAGTTATCTAGAGCTCCACTTGCAGAACACATTACTTAATTTTTTTCCAACTTCTACACTACACCAGATGAAGAAAAAAGGTGACATAGTGTCACTCTGCACAGTAACAGAACCTCCCCCCATTTAAAACAGTATCCTCAAAAAAATAAAATAAATACATCACTGCAGTAATAATATCCCTTAATTAGCCCCTATGGTAATAATATCCCCCATCCTGGCTCCAGCCATATTTTCTCTCATCCTGCCCTCATGAGTATCCATTCTGCCCCCACATGATCTCCAGATCCTGCCCCATCTGTCTACATCGTATCCATCCTGCCCCCATGATCATGCACCATGTGTCTCCCATCCTGCCCCCTCCAGTGTCTCACTGTCACATTCTGCCCCCTCCTGTGTCTCACTGTCACATTCTGCCCCCTTCTGTGTCTTACTGTCACATTTTGCCCCTGTGCCTCACATTCTGCCCCTCCTCTGTTTCACTGTCACATTCTGTCCCCTGTGTCTCACTGTCACATTCTGCACCCTCATGTGTCTCACTGTCACATTTTGCCCCTCCTGTGTCTTACTGTCACATTATACCCCCATGTCCATTCTGACCCCATGTCTCACATTCTGCCCCCATGGTCATTCCGCCCCGTGTCTCGCATTCTGCCCCCTCCTGTGTCTCACTGTCACATTCTGCCCCCTCCTGTGTCTCACTGTCATATTCTGCCCCCTCCTGTGTCTCACTGTCACATACTGCCCCATGTCTCATATTATGCCCCCTCCTGTGTCTCACTGTCACATTCTGCCCCCTCCTGTGTCTCACTGTCACATTCTGCCCTCATGTCTCACATTCTGCCCCCTCCTGCGTCTCTGTCACATTCTGCCCCCCCTCCTGTGTCTCAATGTCACATTCTGCCCCCTCCTGTGTCTTACTGTCACATTCTGCCCCATGTCTGCATTCTACCCCCATGTCCTGCATTCTGCCCTCATGTCTCACATTCTGCACCCATGTCCATTCTGTCCCCATGTCTTGCATTCTGCCCCCATGTATTGCATTCTGCCCCCTCATGTGTCTCACTGTCATATTCTGCCCCCTCCTGTGTCTTACTGTCACATTCTGCCCCCATGTCTTGCACTCTGCCCCATGTCTCACATTCTGTCCCCTCCTGTGTCTCACTGTCACATTCTGCCCCATTTCTTGCATTCTGCCCCCATGTCTTGCATTCTGCCCCCATGTCTTGTATTCTGCTCCCACGTCTTGTATTCTGCTCCCACGTTCTGCATTCTGCTCCCATGTCCATTCTGCCCCATGTCTCACATTCTGCCCCCATGTCTTGTATTCTGCTCTCACGTTCTGCATTCTGCTCCCATGTCCATTCTGCCCCGTGTCTCATATTCTGCCCCCATGTCTCGCATTCTGCCCCATCATGTCTGCATTCTGCACCCATGTCTTGTATTCTGCCCCATGTCTTGTATTCTGCCCCCATGTCTTGCATTCTGCCCCCATGTCTGCATTCTGCCCCCATGTCTTGTATTCTGCCCCCATGTCTTGCATTTTGCCCCCGTCATGTCTGCATTCTGCCCCCATCATGTGTCCATTCTGCCCCCATGTCTCGTATTCTGCCCCATGTCTGCATTCTGCCCCATGTCTCGCATTCTGCCCCCATGTCTCACATTCTGCCCCATGTCTCACATTCTGCCACGTGTCTACATATTTGCCCGTGTGTCTGCAATCCTGCCCCATCTCCATATTTGCCCCTGTATGTCTCCGATCCTGTCCCCGTGTCTACATTCTGCCAGGGAAACATATTGCCCCTTTCAATAATAAAAATAAAAACTTTGTTCTTACCTGACCTCGCTCCTGCGGTGAAGATGGAGCTGCTGTTGTGTGAGCTGAAATGACCTGTGGTGACGTCATCGTCATGTGATCAGGGGGCGGAGCTGATCAATGCTGAAGGCCTGTGATAATGATGACGTCACCACAGGTCCTTCAGCACTTCTCTAACTTTTGGATGTTGGGTGCTGTGGTGGCTCTGCTGATGTGTGCGCTGCAGGCCTGGCTGCAGCGCACACTTGGGGCCCGACCGCAGCGCACACTTGGGGCTCACCCGGTGCCCCTATGACGCACAGCACTTGGGGCCCGATGACTTGCAGCACAGGAGCGGGGCCCTTGATCTGCGGGCCCCCTTCTGTTCTGCTGTTCACCGGGCCCCATACAGCAGTAAGGGCTGTCATGCCCTGATGGCGGCCCTGCTTGCGCTCACATGACCACCTGCTCTTGCTGGCGACACCTGATAGCAATGGCCGCATGCCATGCACACGCTGTAATGATTCTGAAGTCTACAGTCATAAGAGTGATTACAGTCTTTCATCAGAAGACCGGACAACCCCTTTAACAATGGGAAAAGAGATACTAGGAGTTGTTTTGTACTGATGGTAGTTCTGGTGATGTAGTCATGTACTAACGGTGGTTCTGGTTATGTATCCATGTACTGATGGTGGTTGTAGTAAGGTAGTCATATACTGATGGTGGGTCTAGTGATTTAGCTCAGCAAACATCATGGTTCTGGTGATGTATGCAGTGGCGGGCTGGGCCGGGTGGCAGGGATGCATTTGCCTCCCGGGCCAGTCCCCAGACGGCTGTTCAGGGCCGCCAGAGGCCTGGCACTGTACTTTTTATTGCGGCCGCCAAAACTACATTTGTGGCCGGGCTGGCAGACTCCTTCCTGATCACGCATGAATGATGTATCCAGATGTATTTGCATCTTTGAGACGCGAATACATTTGAATGCATTATATCTGGCACAGAGCAGAGCCGTTGTTGCTGCTCCGCAGCCTAGCATGCGGCAGAGTGTTGAGGTCATCATGCTGCGACCTCCTCACACTGCTGCTGGCGACGCAGAGCAGGGCAGAAGAGGCGGGGACAAGGCGGCCGGCGGGAAAAATGGTGAGCAGCAGCGCTCCAATGAGTTGCAGGAGCTGAACTGCTGAAGATTGGAGAGCTGTCATTTGCTGTGCATGCATAAGGTATGGGGCATGAATCCATGGTGTTTGTCAACAAGGGCAGCCGCACAGCATTGTGTGTATGAGAGTGTGTGTGTATGAGTGTGTGTAAGTGTGGTGTGTGTGTATATATGTATATATATATATATATATATGTGTGTGTGTGTGTAAGTGAGTGTGTGTGTGTATGAGTATGTGTAAGTGAGTGTGTGTATGAGTACGTTTAAATGACTGTGTGTGTGTATGAGTATGTGTAAGTGAGTGTATGACTGTGTGTATTAGAATGTGTAAGTGAGTGTGTATGAGTATGTGTGAGTGTGTGTGTGTATGTGTAAGTGAGTGTGTGTGTATGAGTATGTGTAAGTGAGTGTGTGTGTGTGTATGAGTATGTGTAAGTGAGTGTGTGTGTATGAGTATGTGTAAGTGTGTGTGTATGAGTATGTGTAAGTGAGTGTGGTATGTGTGTGTATGAGTATGTGTAAGTGAGTGTGGTATGTGTGTGTATGAGTATGTGTAAGTGAGTGTGTGTGTGTGTGAGTATGTGTAAGTGTGTGTGTGTGTGTGTGTGTGTATGAGTATGTGTGAGTGTGTATGAGTAAGTGACTGTGTGTGTGTATGAGTATGTGTAAGTGAGTGTGTGTATGACTGTGTGTGTGTATGAGTATGTGTAAGTGAGTGTGTGTATGTGTGTGTGTGTTCAGACCAGCAGTGTGGAGGGAGGACATTATAGAGACTAGGGGCAGTATGTGGGGGACATTATGGAGACGAACAATATGGAGAGGGACGGTGTAGGTGGGATATTATGGGATGGAGAGGTATGTTTTGGAGACGGGTGGTGTATGGGGTATATTATAGGGAGAGTCAGCGAAGGGGATATTATGGAGAGGGGTGGTGTAGGCAGGATATTATGGAGAGGGACATTTATCATGGGGAGGGGCGGCATGTGTGGGGGTATATTTTGGTGAGGGGCGGTGTAGGGGGTATATTATGGAGAGGGGTGGTGTGGGGGGTATAATGGTGAGTGGCGGTGTAGGTGGTATATTATGGAGAGGGGTTGTGTGGGGGGTATATTATGGAGAGGGGTGGTGTGGGGGGTATATTATGGGGAGGGGTGCAGTGTGTGGGAAGTATCTTATGGGGCGGTGCGGTGTAGGGGGTATATTATAGGGAGGTGCGGTGTAGGGGGTATATTATAGGGAAGTGTGGTGTAGGGGGTATATTATGGTGAGGGGTGGTGTAGGGGGTATATTATGGGGAGGTGAGGGGTGGGGAAGGGGGTATATTATGGGGAGGTGTGGTGTAGGGGGTATATTATGGAGAAGGGTGGTGTGGGAGGGATATTATGGAGAGACAGTCTAGGGGGATTTTTTGTGCAGGAAGCACATTGAAGGGCAATTATTTCGTCAGGGGCACAACACGGTAGATATTTATACTTTGTTGGCAGTATAATGATTTTACAACGGCACAAAATACTCCTGGCCATGATGAGAGCCACGCACGTTGTTTATAAAAGCTCGGCGTCCATGCCGCCGCATGCGGCTCTCATCGTGGCCAGGAGTATTTTGCACCGTTGTAAAATCATAAGCGCACAGCAAAAGGGCTAAGCCTCCTGATGTGCCCTAATATGATACGCGTTGAGGCAACATTGCTGAGATGTGACAGAGCTTAATATCACGGCTTAACATCTCAGGCACATTGTGGACATATTAATCCCATTATGAGTACGGGGATGAGGCAAAATTGCCGGGATGTGGTAGAGCCTTACGTTTATGGCTCAGTATACTGGCAGACTATATTAATGTTTCTCGCATGTGAATAAGGGGATAGCATGTGCATGTGAGAGGTGACATCTACGGACTGAGTGAGTGAGATAAATCATTCGGTCACTCGCTGGCATCTGCTTCAATTGGGCAAAGGAGCCTTTGTGTAGTCAACGGATGACACTGTATTAGGGAGATTCCGTTATTCTATTGGGGACAATGTGCAATAGCATTAGCACTTTAGTCTACGGATATTGGAGTGTAAAATTGGCTATTAATGATTGAGAATGATGCAATGGTATATCCATATATGCAATAATTGTTAAACACTTCCTCAAAAAAGGATGCCTAGTGAGATTTTCCCTCGTTAAAGGGTGTCTTGGAGTCCATGAATACAATGCTGTATAATTATATTAGTGTCCTTTATGATCCCCTCTTGTGGTAGGGGTTGATTGGACAGACTGCACACAAGCACGGTGGATGATTTGATATATTATTTATTCACAATTTATTAAAAGATAAGTTTTATTATTTTTCCACCACAGTCAGTGATTTTTGCAATTTCGGTAATTGGCTGGATTTGTATCTGGTGTAAGGGTGACAATTCAGTGATATCTCTAATACTGACTACATCTCATAAGTAGTGAGGTTCCTGTATGGTCCGCTGTCTGATGATAAAGGTAGCAACAACTCCCAGTATCTTCTTACCATAGTTAAGGACATACTGGGAGCTACATGTTCATGTCATACAAGTGTATCATGGGGCTGATCTAACACTGAAATTGACCACTGTAATAAATGTGGTGCTGCATTAATCTACTGACGGTGGTTCTAATGTTACATTCATCTACTGACGGTGGTTCTAATGTTACATTCATCTACTGACGGTGGTTCTATCGCTGCATTCATCTACTAATGGTATTCATGACCCTGCATTCATCTACTGATGGTGGTTCTGTCCCTGCATTCATCTAGTGATGGTGGTTCTGGCCCTGCAATCATCTACTGATGGTGGTTCTGGCCCTGCATTCATCTACTGATGTTGGTTCTGTTGCTGCATTCATCTACTGATGTTGGTTCTGTTGCTGCATTCATCTACTGATGGTGGTTCTGTCCCTGCATTCATCTACTGATGGTGGTTCTGTCCCTGCATTCATCTACTGATGGTGGTTCTGGCCCTGCATTCATCTACTGATGTTGGTTCTGTTGCTGCATTCATCTACTGATGTTGGTTCTGTTGCTGCATTCATCTACTGATGTTGGTTCTGTTGCTGCATTCATCTACTGATGGTGGTTCTGTTGCTGCATTCATCTACTGATGGTGGTTCTGTTGCTGCATTCATCTACTGATGGTGGTTCTGTTGCTGCATTCATCTACTGATGGTGGTTCTGTTGCTGCATTCATCTACTGATGGTGGTTCTGTTGCTGCATTCATCTAGTGATGGTGGCTGTGTCCCTGCATTCATCTATTATTGATGGTGGTTCTTGCGCTGCATTCATCTACTGATGGTGGTTCTGGCCCTGCATGTATTCACTGATGGTGGTTTTGGCCCTGCATGTATCTACTGATTTTGGTTCTGTGTTGTGAGTTCATTTTCCCCTTTACTACTGAGGCCCGAGGAACTCCCTCTTCTGGTAGAGAAAGGTAATGAGCCTGATTGTCAAACACCTGGGTCTGATCATGATGACTGGCTGAGTGGAGTTACTGACTGGATATAAGGCTGCCGACGCCCTTTTTCCCTGCGGGTGATTTCTCTGTGGACTTCTAGGAAACCAGTCTGATTCCTGCTCCTCTAAAGCTAAAATTTCTGCTTTGCCTTTTTGCATTAGTGTTTTGTTTTCCCTGCTTTTCTGGATTCTGCCATTCCCTGCTGGGGTGAGCAGAATCTCCTTTTGCCTGTTGCTCTGTCTTCAGAATATTCCTGAGTACTGACATAGCCTTTTTGAAGCCTAGCGTCTTCAGGGCCTTTTTTACTGTCAGTTTGTTGGCTCTTATTTTCATAGGGTTTTTCACGGATTGCAGACAGCAGCCATCCTGACCTTTCCTATCTAAGTTAGTTTGGGCCCCATCTTTGCTCAGTCTATCTTTCTGTCTGTGTTTTGTTCTTTCTTCTTGCTTCACCGTCATTATATGTGGGGGCTGCCTTTTGCTTTGGGGTCTGCTCTGGGGCAGTTTAGATTTCCCTTTCTGTCTTTAGGCTATGTAGTCCTCCAGCTGTGATCGAGGGGCCTAGGGCATCGTAGGAGCCCCCCACGGCTACTGCTAGTTGTGTTGACAGGTTCGGGGGTCTGCAATCCGATAGCTGCCAACCTCTCTGGTTTTCTGGACTTAGCTAGCATTTCTATTTTTGCCTCCCACGGTGACTCAATCATAACAGTTCTGTTTCTGGATTCATCTACTGATGGTGGTTCTGTTTCTGCATTCATCTACTGATGGTGGTTCTGTTACTGCATTCATCTACTGATGGTGATTCTGACCCTGCATTCATCTACTGATGGTGGCTGTGTCCCTGCATTCATCTACTGATGGTGATTCTGGCCCTGCATTCATCTACTGATGGTGGTTCTGTTGCTGCATTCATCTACTGATGGTGGTTCTGTTGCTGCATTCATCTACTGATGGTGGTTCTATTGCTGCATTCATCTACTGATGGTGGTTCTGTTGCTGCATTCATCTACTGATGGTGGTTCTGTTGCTGCATTCATCTACTGATGTTGGTTCTGTTGCTGCATTCATCTACTAATGGTGGTTCTGTTGCTGCATTCATCTACTGATGGTGGTTCTGTTGATGCATTCATCTACTGATGGTGGTTCTGGCCCTGTATTCATCTACTGATGGTGGCTGTGTCCCTGCAATCATCTACTGACGGTGATTCTGGCCCTGCATTCATCTATTGATGGTGGTTCTGTTGCTGCATTCATCTACTGATGGTGGTTCTGCTGCTGCATTCATCTACTGATGTTGGTTCTGACCCTGCATTCATCTACTGATGGTGGCTGTGTCCCTGCATTCATCTACTGATGGTGGTTCTGGCCCTGCATTCATCTACTGATGGTGGTTCTGTTGCTGCATTCATCTACTGATAGTGGTTCTGACCCTGCATTCATCTACTGATGGTGGTTCTGTTGCTGCATTCATCTACTGATGGTGGTTCTGTTGCTGCATTCATCTACTGATGGCGATTCTGACCCTGCATTCCTCTACTGATGGTGGCTGTGTCCCTGCATTCATCTACTGACGGTGATTCTGGGCTTGCATTCATCTATTGATGGTGGTTCTGTTGCTGCATTCATCTACTGATAGTGGTTCTGACCCTGCATTCATCTATTGATGGTGGTTCTGTTGCTGCATTCATCTACTGATGGTTGTTCTGTTGCTGCATTCATCTACTGATGGTGGTTCTGTTGCTGCATTCATCTACTGATGGTGGCTGTGTCCCTGCATTCATCTATTGATGGTGGTTCTGGCCCTGCATTCATCTACTGATGGTGGTTCTGGCCCTGCATGTATCTACTGATTTTGGTTCTGTTTCTGGATTCATCTACTGATGGTGGTTCTGTTGCTGCATTCATCTACTGATGATGGTTCTGTTGCTGCAATCATCTACTGATGGTGATTCTGACCCTGCATTCATCTACTGATGGTGGCTGCGTCCCTGCATTCATCTGCTGATGGTGATTCTGGCCCTGCATTCATCTACTGATGGTGGTTCTGTTGCTGCATACATCTACTGATGGTGGTTCTATTGCTGCATTCATCTACTGATGGTGATTCTGACCCTGCATTCATCTACTGATGGTGGCTGCGTCCCTGCATTCATCTACTGATGGTGATTCTGGCCCTGCATTCATCTACTGATGGTGGTTCTGTTGCTGCATACATCTACTGATGGTGGTTCTATTGCTGCATTCATCTACTGATGGTGGTTCTGTTGCTGCATTCATCTACTGATGGTGGTTCTGTTGCTGCATTCATCTACTGATGGTGGATCTGACCCTGCATTCATCTACTGATGGTGGTTCTGTTGCTGCATTCATCTACTGATGGTGGATCTGACCCTGCATTCATCTACTGATGGTGGTTCTGTTGCTGCATTCATCTACTGATGGTGGTTCTGTTGCTGCATTCATCTACTGATGGTGGTTCTGTTGCTGCATTCATCTACTGATGGTGGTTCTGTTGCTGCATTCATCTACTGATGGTGGTTCTGTTGCTGCATTCATCTACTGATGGTGGTTCTGTTGCTGCATTCATCTACTGATGGTGGTTCTGTTGCTGCATTCATCTACTGATGGTGGTTCTGTTGCTGCATTCATCTACTGATGGTGGTTCTGTTACTGCATTCATCTACTGATGGTGGTTCTGTTGCTGCATTCATCTACTGATGGTGGTTCTGTTGCTGCATTCATCTACTGATGGTGGATCTGTTGCTGCATTCATCTACTGATGTTGGTTCTGTTGCTGCATTCATCTACTGATGGTGGATCTGACCCTGCATTCATCTACTGATGGTGGTTCTGTTGCTGCATTCATCTAGTGATGGTGGTTCTGTTGCTGCATTCATCTACTGATGGTGGATCTGACCCTGCATTCATCTACTGATGGTGGATCTGACCCTGCATTCATCTACTGATGGTGGTTCTGTTGCTGCATTCATCTACTGATGGTGGATCTGACCCTGCATTCATCTACTGATGGTGGTTCTGTTGCTGCATTCATCTACTGATGGTGGTTCTGTTGCTGCATTCATCTACTGATGGTGGTTCTGTTGCTGCATTCATCTACTGATGGTGGTTCTGTTGCTGCATTCATCTACTGATGGTGGATCTGACCCTGCATTCATCTACTGATGGTGGTTCTGTTGCTGCATTCATCTACTGATGGTGGATCTGACCCTGCATTCATCTACTGATGGTGGTTCTGTTGCTGCATTCATCTACTGATGGTGGTTCTGTTGCTGCATTCATCTACTGATGGTGGTTCTGTTGCTGCATTCATCTACTGATGGTGGTTCTGTTGCTGCATTCATCTACTGATGGTGGTTCTGTTGCTGCATTCATCTACTGATGGTGGTTCTGTTGCTGCATTCATCTACTGATGGTGGTCCTGTTGCTGCATTCATCTACTGATGGTGGTTATGTTGCTGCATTCATCTTCTGATGGTGGTTCTGTTGCTGCATTCATCTACTGATAGGCGTTCTGTTGCTGCATTTATCTACTTGTCGGTGGTTTTGGTGCTGCATGTATCTACTGATGGTGGTTTTGGCCCTGCATGTATCTACTGATTTTGGTTCTGTTTCTGGATTCATCTACTGATGGTGGTTCTGTTGCTGCATTCATCTACCGATGATGGTTCTGTTGCTGCATTCATCTACTGATGGTGATTCTGACCCTGCATTCATCTACTGATGGTGGCTGCGTCCCTGCATTCATCTACTGATGGTGATTCTGGCCCTGCATTCATCTACTGATGGTGGTTCTGTTGCTGCATTCATCTACTGATGGTGGTTCTGTTGCTGCATTCATCTACTGATGGTGGATCTGACCCTGCATTCATCTACTGATGGTGGTTCTGTTGCTGCATTCATCTACTGATGGTGGATCTGACCCTGCATTCATCTACTGATGGTGGTTCTGTTGCTGCATTCATCTACTGATGGTGGTTCTGTTGCTGCATTCATCTACTGATGGTGGTTCTGTTGCTGCATTCATCTACTGATGGTGGTTCTGTTGCTGCATTCATCTACTGATGGTGGTTCTGTTGCTGCATTCATCTTCTGATGGTGGTTCTGTTGCTGCATTCATCTACTGATGGTGGATCTGTTGCTGCATTCATCTACTGATGGTGGTTCTGTTGCTGCATTCATCTACTGATGGTGGTTCTGTTGCTGCATTCATCTACTGATGGTGGTTCTGTTGCTGCATTCATCTACTGATGGTGGTTCTGTTGCTGCATTCATCTACTGATGGTGGATCTGACCCTGCATTCATCTACTGATGGTGGTTCTGTTGCTGCATTCATCTACTGATGGTGGATCTGACCCTGCATTCATCTACTGATGGTGGTTCTGTTGCTGCATTCATCTACTGATGGTGGTTCTGTTGCTGCATTCATCTACTGATGGTGGTTCTGTTGCTGCATTCATCTACTGATGGTGGTTCTGTTGCTGCATTCATCTACTGATGGTGGTTCTGTTGCTGCATTCATCTACTGATGGTGGTTCTGTTGATGCATTCATCTACTGATGGTGGTTCTATTGCTGCATTCATCTACTGATGGTGGTTCTGTTGCTGCATTCATCTACTGATGGTGGTTCTGTTGCTGCATTCATCTACTGATGGTGGTTCTGTTGCTGCATACATCTACTGATGGTGGTTCTGTTGCTGCATTCATCTACTGATGGTGGTTCTGTTGCTGCATTCATCTACTGATGGTGGTTCTGTTGCTGCATTCATCTTCTGATGGTGGTTCTGTTGCTGCATTCATCTACTGATGGTGGTTCTGTTGCTACATTTATCTACTTGTCGGTGGTTCTGGTGCTGCATGTATCTACTGATGGGGGTTTTGGCACTGCATTCATCTACTGATAGGGGTTCTGTTGCTGCATTTATCTACTTGTCGGTGGTTCTGGTGCTGCATGTATCTAATGATGGGGGTTTTGGCCCTGCATTCATCTACTGATAGGGGTTCTGTTGCTACATTTATCTACTTGTCGGTGGTTCTGGTGCTGCATGTATCTACTGATGGTTCTGTCACTTCATTCTACTACTGGTTCTGATCATGCACACATGTAGCAAACCATAATGTGCTTCATGGCTATGTTAAAACTGAAACTTATATGTTTCCATATGTGATATCTGAGGTTCTGTAGGCAGGTCCAGGTGTGATCAGTATAGAGCATTGGAAAAAAAAATCCTAGGTAATGATGAGAAGCATTGCATACTTTGCTTTACTACATATCTGAAAATGTATATCCAGTTTAAAATTAGTAATACATGAGCATAATATGTGATTTGTCTGATCAATAGAAACGCTCATCTGAGCTGATCCCAGTACTTTCTGGTTTTTCTTTGAACAGCTCTCAGTCAATACAGTAGTAGGCATATAGCCTATGAAGCAGCCGGAGGTAAACATGTTAAAGGGGTTGTCCAGATTTAAGTTACAAGTCACTCTGTGACTGCAGACTCGTGAATCCTCACATTGCTCGCAGTGCTGTTGTGATTCGGCGGGCGCGTGACTGCCGGTATGTGATTTGCATACATGACAACTAGCCTTGCTCGGCCCCACTTATTACACCTGTATTGAGCAAGGCCAGAAGCAGTCTAGTTGTAATATGGCTGGGAATATACAGATCACATACTTGGTCACATAAGTGCCCGCTCCCACCGCCAGCACCAGAGAATCTTCACAGCGCACATGATGTGAGGATTCACATATAGTGACTTTAGACTTGTAGCTTAAGATCGGACAACCTTTTTAGCGATGGGCCGCTACTCATGGGCCACTGCTGTGTGCTTGCCCCCCAGGCTAAAATGTGCCAGCCAGCCCCTGGATGTATGCATGTACTGATGGTGGTTGTAGTGATGTATTCATGTACTAATTGATGGTTCTGGTGCTGTATTCTCTCATTAAAGATAAAGAAGAAAAAAAATTGGTACAGCCAGATCAGTAAAAGATTTGGATATCAAAATTGTCAAAATATAAAACTATTTATCCCTTACGGTAATGAGAAAAACATAAGAATTACAAACCAAACATTTTTTTTTAGCAAAATAAAGAATTCAGGAAAGTTTAGTCCAGCTGTAATGACACTGACCTGTAGAATCATGTTCACGGGTCTCCTTTATCAAGTAATGAATAACTTAAAATCAAATATGAAAAAAACTATGATTTAATTGCATTTGTTTACTTCAGATTTATATTGTACTGCAGGAACAAGAGCAATTTCAATTTTCTCCATAGTTAGCAAAAAAGCTAGAATTGGCCCTGGCTGCAGTCACTACTCTGCTGTTACTTAATGTCTTATACTCTAGTCACATCCTGAGCTGCAGTAACCATTCTTCTGCTGTATCAAATTTTATTCTTCTATCACACCCAGAGCTGCAGTCATTTTTCTGTATTAAATCTTGTTTTATACTCTAGTTATATCCAGAGCTGCATTCACTATTCTGCTGTTACATCATGTTTTAAATTCTAGTCCAGACCTGGTCAAAGTGTGACCCATGGGCCACATCAGGATATTTGGTTGTTTCTATCTGGCACATGGAGCACGACAGCCCAAGGGCAAGAACCTGTGCCATCCCACACCACATGGCCTACCCCTGCCTGGCATTTCAATTTCCCAAGGATGCAGATAGCCATGTGTATACAGTTTGACATTCCATGCAGTATGACCGCCCATAGCTCCCATACAAAGTCTGATGCCACATAGCCCCTATATACAGTATGATGACCCATAGCTCTGACCTAGTATGGTACCCCATAGCCTCTATACATGGTATACTTTCCTTTAGCCCATATACAAATTATGATGCACAATATCTTCACTTTTCACAGTATGAGGTCCAAAAGCCTCTATGCCGAGTATGATGGCCTCCACAGTATACTCCTCCATATAATGCCACCACAGCTCCCTCAACTCCCAGGATATCCAAAAAGCTTATACTCACCCAGCCTTGGTTCAATGTCCACTGCAGCCTCCATCTCCTCTTCCAGCTTGTATAATAATGAGCAGAAGCTGCCCGTGCCTGTCAGTGTAACTGGTGGAGCAAGGAGCAGATGGCTTTCTGCTCCCCAACAGGGTTTAACAGTATCAGTGTCCAAAGGATACTATTAAAAGTGTTGCATACTAATGCCGTCCACTGACCATTTGGCATTTGCCAGAATTTCCAGTCCAGCCCCGCTGCATCGCATTAGAATAACTTCTATGTCAGTCTGTCATTTATCAGAGTCATTAACCCCTTTATGACCTATGACGTGCCGTGTCCGTCATAGGTCACCCGCCCCTCTTTGTTGCAGTCTCCAGAGCCTGATCTCATCAGCTGTCATGTGCCCCTAACAGCAGTGGGTAGAATCGCGATCCCCCCGGGGCTGTTAACTAGTTAAATGCCGCTGTTAATCTCGGCATTTAACTCACGCAAACGGGATGCGTGTCTCAGCTCCGCCCATCTGCGCCCGTGTGACATTACCGTGGGTCGCCGATGGGGTTGTCATTGCTGAACTGATGCCAAAACCAGGGGAAGAGTCTTGAGGAGATCATTTGCATATTCCCAGTGCCTTCTGGGATAAGTGAAGAGTCTCCGCGAGCTCAACGATCACTGGGTTTTGGCCGTTGCAGCTGAAAAGAGGAAATCGGAGAAACCGCGCGCCTGTCGGCGCACGAATTTTGGCTCATCTTTCATCTTTTTAAGAAATCTCAAGATGGAAGAGGCCAGGAGCCATTTGGTGAGCTGCATTTCTTGCTACATGTTCACAGATTTACCAGTGGAAAAGCCAAACTTCACATGCCACAAATGCAAGCTTGTGACCCTGTTGGAGGAAAAGTTGCAAAATCTCGAAGAGAGGTTAGCTACGTTGAAGATCATTAAGGAAGGTGAAGAGTTCTTGGACAGAGCAGAATTATCTCTTCATGTTACAGAAAGAGAAGAAATTCGAAGTGCACCTGAAGAAACAGAGGATTGGAGACATGTGACCCAGAGAAGCAGGAGGATCAGGAGGCAGTCAGCACCCATACTGCTCAGGAACCAGTACCAGGCTCTCACGCAGGAAAACGATGAAGAAATACATCAGGATAAGACTTTGCCAACAAACAGCAACCTTGTACGCCTTCAGAGTCCTCCTGGATGGAGAAAGAAAAATGTTGTGAAGAAGAAACGGAGAGTGGTGGTCATGGGGGATTCCCTGTTGAGAGGAACAGAGGCCGCTATCTGCAGACCGGATATAACTTCAAGAGAAATGTGCTGTCTTCCAGGTGCAAAAATTAAAGATGTGTCTGACAGGATATCAGGACTCTTCAGACCTACAGATGACTACCCATTCCTGCTACTACATGTGGGGACAAATGACACCGCAAGAAACGACCTGGAAACCATCTGCAGAGACTTTGAAGACTTAGGCAAGAAAGTGAAAGAACTGGGAGCGCAGGTGGTCTTCTCTTCCATCCTCCCAGTGGATGGCCATGGAACAAGGAGGTGGAATAAGATTCTGCAGGTGAACAACTGGCTACGTCGATGGTGCCGTCAGCAACGATTTGGATTTCTGGATCACGGAGTGAACTACTTATACGATGGACTACTTGCTAGAGATGGGGTGCACCTTACGAAGACTGGAAAGCATGTATTCGGAAGTCGCCTTGCTACACTTGTAAGGAGAGCTTTAAACTAGAACAACATGGGAAGGGAAGCAAAAGACCAGAAAAAGCCATACACCTGACAAATGCTACTGAGAACTCTGCTATTAGAAGTGGAAAGGAAGAACAAAGACGAAAGAATCTAATTAAAAAAAATATTGGAGAAAGAGAAACCAATCACAAACTAAAATGTTTCTATACTAATGCACAAAGCATGGGCAACAAACAAGGAGAATTGGAACTACTAACACAGGAAAAGAAATATGATGTCATTGGAATCACTGAAACTTGGTGGGACAATACACATGATTGGAATACAAGACTAGAAGGATACAACTTATTTGCAAGAAACAGACTTGATAAACGAGGAGGGGGTGTCGCATTGTATGTTAGAAATGCGTATATCTGCACAGAGATTGAAGCTTCAGAGACTGGGAGTTCTGTGGAAACTGTTTGGGTAAGAATACAAGGACAGAACAATGGAAAGGACACCATTGTAGGCATTTACTACAGGCCGCCTGTGCAAGCTGAAGATATGGATGAACTCTTTATGCATCAAATGGCCAAGTTCTCCAAAAAATATGACATAGTTGTCATGGGAGATTTCAACTATCCAGACATTTGTTGGGAATCTCTCTCAGGCAAAACTAACAGGTCAAGGAAATTCTTATCCTCTCTTGCTGACAACTTTATCTTCCAAAAGGTAAAGGAGAAAACAAGGGGAACTGCTACCTTGGATCTAATCCTTATAAACAGGGAGGAAATGGTTGAGGAGGTAAAAGTGGCTGGGACCCTAGGAGGTAGCGACCATGCTATTTTAGAATTTTGGATAACTAGAGGCGGAAGACCTGTGAAGACTCAGACGTCAAGGTTAGATTTCAGAAAGGCAGATTTTAAGGGATTCAGAAAGAGAATTGGAGGGATCCAATGGCTGGATATCCTTAAAGACAAAAATGTCCAGGAAGGATGGGAAATCTTGAAAAATGAAATTCTCAAAGCACAGTTGTTAACAATTCCGAAAAGAGGGAAGCATAGGAAGCATTTAAGGAAACCAGGATGGATGAACACAGAACTTAAGCACATGCTAAAAAGGAAGCAAAAAATGTTTATAAAATGGAAAGAAGGAGGCATATCTAAAGAAGAATATAATGCTGTCTGCAGAACCTGCAAGGCACAAATCAGATTATCTAAAGCTGAAAATGAATTGAGGCTTGCAAGAGATGTCAAAAGCAATAATAAAGGATTTTGGGGATATGTCAAAAGTAAAAGAAAAGTCAAAGATGCTATAGGATTTTTACAGGATGAAAATGATGAAATGGTAAGACAGGATGTTGAGAAGGCTGAACTTTTAAATTCCTATTTTGCATCTGTTTTCGCTCAGAAAGGAAATGTAACATCAACTGTTATTCACTGTCCTATTAAGGGAATAGAAGAATCCAGGATATCTATAAACAGAAAGATAGTGAGGAAACACTTAGCTAACCTAAATGTATTCAAGTCTCCAGGTCCAGATGAATTACACCCCAGAGTACTGAAGGAGATAGCAGAAGAAATTTTTGAACCCCTCTCCATAATCTTTGAAAATTCTTGGAGAACAGGAGAAGTGCCAGAAGACTGGAGAAGAGCAAATGTTGTTCCTATCTTCAAAAAGGGGAAGAAGGTGGACCCAGGCAACTATAGGCCGGTGAGTCTGACTTCTATACCAGGAAAGATCTTTGAACAAATTATTAAACAACATGTATGTCAATACCTGGATAAGAATGAAGTGATTAAACAGAGTCAGCATGGGTTTGTAACTAATAAGTCATGTCAGACTAATTTAATTTCCTTCTATGATGGTATTACTGATTGGGTGGATCAAGGAAATGCTGTAGATATAGTATATCTTGACTTCAGCAAAGCATTTGACAAAGTCTCTCATACAATCCTTATTGAAAAAATGACTAAGTATGGAATGGACAAGGCAACTGTTAGGTGGATTCATAACTGGCTTAGTGATCGGACCCAAAGAGTGGTCGTAAATGGCTGCACATCCAGTTGGAAGAATGTCTCAAGTGCGGTACCACAGGGCTCTGTCCTGGGCCCTGTATTGTTCAACATCTTTATCAACGATTTAGATGAAGGAATTGAGGGTAAACTGATTAAATTTGCTGATGACACAAAGCTAGGAGGGATAGCTAATACTAGAGAAGAGAGAGAGGATTCAAAAAGATTTAAATAAACTGGAGAAGTGGGCAGCAACTAACAGA
Organism: Dendrobates tinctorius; assembly: GCF_039654945.1. Taxonomy (NCBI): domain Eukaryota; kingdom Metazoa; phylum Chordata; class Amphibia; order Anura; family Dendrobatidae; genus Dendrobates; species Dendrobates tinctorius. The sequence continues at coordinate 88,274,263 of NW_027361738.1, read as the reverse complement.
ATGGTTTTTAACAGGGAGAAATGCAAAGTACTACATCTGGGCAATAAAAATGAAAAAAGCATATATAGAATGGGAGGAATAGGGCTAAGTGACAGCACATGTGAAAAAGACTTGGGTATACTAATAGATCACAGACTGAATATGAGTCAACAGTGTGATGCAGCAGCAAAAAAGGCAAATGCAATTCTAGGATGTATTAACAGAAGCATACAGTCTAGATCACGTGAAGTAATTATTTCCCTCTACTCCTCTTTGGTCAGACCTCATCTGGAATATTGTGTCCAATTTTGGGCACCACATTTTAAAAAAGACATCAACAAACTGGAGCAAGTTCAGAAAAGAGCGACCAGAATGGTGACCGGTCTGCAAACCCTGTCTTATGAGGAAAGGTTGCAGGATTTGGGAATGTTTAGTTTGCAAAAGAGAAGACTGAGAGGAGACTTAATAGCTGTCTACAAATATCTAAAGGGCTGTCACATTGTAGAAGGATCAACTTTATTCTCATTTGCACAAGGAAAGACTAGAAGCAATGGGATGAAGCTGAATGGGAGGAGACACAGATTAGATATTAGAAAAAACTTTTTGACAGTTAGAGTGATCAAAGAGTGGAACAGGCTGCCACGAGAAGTGGTGAGTTCTCCTTCAATGGAAGTCTTCAAACAGAGGCTGGACAGACATCTAACTGGGATGATTTAGCGAATCCTGCTTTGAGCAGGGGGTTGGACCAGATGGCCCAGGAGGTCCCTTCCAACTCTACGATTCTATGATTCTATGATTCTATGAACTGCTATGATCATTTTTGTTACACATTGCAGTTCTGCAGCCCTGCTATGTGTAACAGAAGTTATCAGATGATCGCAGCTTCTAGTCTACCACGGACACTATTGGAACAAGTAAAAAAAAAAATTTTAAACATTAAAAAATTGTTAAAAGTGTAAAAATTCAAATTACCCCCATTTGGCCCATTCAAAGTAAAATAAAAAATACACATATTTGGTATCGCATCATTCAGAATCACCTAATGTATCAAGATATAAAAAGAATTAATCCGAACTGTAAACGGTATAACGAGAAAACAATCTAAAGGCCAGAATTAAGTTTTTTAGTTGCTGCAACATTGCAATAAAATACAATAACGGGTGGTCAAAACATCATATCTACCCCAAATAGTGTCCATAAAAACATCAGGTCGGCACGCAAAACATATGCACTCTCCCAGCTCCAGATCCTGGGAAAAAGGAGACGCTACGGGTCTTGGAAAATGGCGCCATTTCTAAAGAAATTTGACAAACTTTGGATTTTTTTTCACCACTTAAATAAATAATAACCTTTACATGTTTGGTATCTACGAACTTGTAATCACCTGGGGAATGATAGTGGCAGTTTTCCTGAAGATAGTAAAAAAAAATCCAAAACACTATTGTGGAATTGCCCTTTTTTGCCATTTCACTGCACTTAGAATTTTTTTCCCCCATTTTCCAGTGTACAGTCTGGTAAAAGCAATGGTGTTGTTCAAAAGCAAAATTCGTCTCGCAAAAAAAACAAGCTGTCACGTGTCCGTAGCGATGGAAAAATAACAAAAGTTATGGATCTGAGAAGAAGGGGATCGAAAAATGGAAACGCAAAATCAGAAATATCCTTGGTCTTTAAGGGGTTAATAGGTATGTGTTTAGGGTTTATTAGTGAATCGCCAATTACTGGAATAACTTACTTTGACTTGTCATTGCTTCATGACTGTGAATTTGTCACAAGAGCACAATTAACATTCACTCGACTTGATACCTTCAGAAAATCTGCAAGAACGGACTTACGATTGACTGGGCAGCCGTCATAGTTATTCACAGTAGACGTAGAGTAAAGTGCTTCATAGATACTGGTGGAGATCTTTGGCCTTTGAGTTGAGGTCAGATGTCAGTTCTTAAAATATTTCTTAAAAATTGTCATTAAGTCCGATATCTGTGCACTTGAATCTGATTATAAATCCCAAGAAGAAAGATTGGCTGAGAGATAATGGACCACTGACTGAGTTTAGACTGTATATAATGTGATCTGCCACTTTACCTAGAAACGTCTAGAAACGTGCTGGATCAAATTTTTTTGGTTCTGCTGCCATCAAAACTGCAGCAATTCAGTGTGGCATAAATGTGAAAAAGTGATGACATTGTAGTGTAGGAATATTGGAGATGCCGACACTATAGCTACTCGCAATTGCCACAGATTAGATAAAAGCCTCAAGGAAGGACTGCTCTTCATATGTCCATCCACAGGTATCAGAGGAGAAGGGTGTGCAAAGATAACCTTCCCCGCACCGTTACTACACTTACGTCAGTCTGCAGGAAGGGGTCATACATCCGGTATCTGAGGAACTAGGGTGCACCAAGAAAGCATTCTCCCACCATTATTCCACCCTATAAATGTTCAATAAGGGGTCATCCATCCACAGGAATCACCGGAGTTAGAGAGTGCCGAGAAAACAATACCCTATCATTATTCTAACCTACTAGCTTGCAGGAATAGGTCATCTATCCACAGGAATCTGAGGAGCTAGGGTGCAATAATAAAACATTCCCCCACCATTACTCCATCATACCAGCCTTCAGCAAGGGTTAATCCTTCAACGGGTATCGTAGGAGATGCAGAGAGGCGAGACAACATTCTCCACAACATTACTCCACCTGCATGGCAGAAAGGGGTCATCAATCCAAAGGTATCAGAGGTCACAATGTGCCAAGAAAACATTCCATCACCATCACTCTCAAGCAGCCTGAATTGGTGAAACAGAAATATATATAGATTCATCTGTCCTGATTAGAGTTGAGCAAAACGGGTCGGTCATATTCAAAAGTCGGCGACTTTCGCTGAAGTCGGGTTTCATGAAATGAAACCCGACCATAGCGTGAGGTCGGCCACGAGTTCGGTGACCAGAGCGCCAAAGTCGCGTTTCAAAAGATGCTTCCAGCGCCCTTTTTCAGCCAATGATGGAGGACGCGCACTGTGGGCAACGCGATGACATAGGCATCGGTCACCACCATCTTTGAGAAGGGCATGCAAGTGATTGGCTGGCTTTGTGTGGCGTCACAGGGGCTATAAAAGGGCGTGCACACCGACCGCCATCTTAATTCTGCCGATCTTAGCATTAGGGAGAGGTTGCTGCTGCTGATTCTGTAGGGAGAGCGTTAGGCAGGGAAGAAGAACCAAAAATCTGCTTCTGCTGTTAGCGATTTCCACTTACAACACAACACTTTGTGTGCAGTGACAGGGGAGGATATATTTTTGTGCATCAGCTCTGTTGGTTATTAGGCTGCCTTATAAGGGTCCCTGATAGCTGCATTGCTGTTTGCACACTGCTGTGCAAACTGCTATTTTAAAAGCAAAAATACTTTTTTTCCTCCTTTCTGCACAGTTACCAAGCGTTCATTTTTCCACCCTTTTGTGTGTGCAGCAGTCCTGCTTATTAGGCCGCCTGCGTCCATACTTGGACTGAGAGCATCATTGTCAGCGTCCTCAAATCTCTAGTGACATGCAAATTCTCACTAATCCTATAGACACCATCCACCTTGTCATACACCATCCAATTTCAGCCTGTTACATTGAGGTGTATTCTCTCCTGGGCCTGAGACAATAGTTCAGCGTCCTCAAATCTATAGTGAGATTCCAATTCTCACCAATCCTATAGACACCCTCCACCTTGTCATACACCATCCAATTTCAGCCCGTTACATTGAGGTGTAATCTCTCCCTGGCCTGAGACAATAGTTCAGCGTCCTCAAATCTGTAGTGAGATTCCAATTCTCACCAATCCTATAGACACCCTCCACCTTGTCATACACCATCCAATTTCAGTCTGCTACTTTGAGGTGTAATCTCTCCTGGGCCTGAGACAAAAGTTCAGCGTCCCTAAATCTATAGTGAGATTCAAATTCTCACCATTCCTGTAGACACCCTCCTCCATGTCATACACCATCCAATTTCAGCCTGCTACATTGAGGTGTAATCTCTCCTGGGCCTGAGACAAAAGTTCAGCGTCCTTAAATCTATAGTGAGATTCAAATTCTCACCATTCCTATAGACACCCTCCTCCATGTCATAAACCATCCAATTTCAGCCTGCTACATTGAGGTGTAATCTCTCCTGGGCTTGAGACAATAGTTCAGCGTTCTCTAATCTATAGTAAGATTCAAATTCTCACCCATCCTATAGACACCCTCCACCTTGTCATACACCATCCAATTTCAGCCTGTTACATCGAGGTGTAATCTCTCCTGGGCCTGAGACATTAGTTCAGCGTCCTCAAATCTATAGTGAGATTCCAATTCTCACCAGTCCTATAGATACCATATAGCTGGTGGTATTTTGGGTTCATTTTCGCAAAAATGAGGAAGTATGGGGGAAGACGCCATGGAAGTGGGCAGGGGTTGCCAGCTGGTCCCAATGGTGGTGGTGGTGTTGCATCTGTTGGTAGTGGCAAAAGCACAATAGCACCTAAGGCAGGAGGTGTTGAGCCTGCGTCATCGTCTGGCTCCACAAGGCCTCGAAGGCGCTCTTTTCTGGGAGTAGGTAAACCGCTTTTAAAGCCGGAGCTTCAAGAACAAGTTTTGGCATACATTGCTGACACAGCCTCCAGCTCTCTCACCTCCTCTTCTGAAGTTTCAAAAAATAAAAGCACTGAGTCGTCAGTGGATGCTCCTGTTTAGGAACAACACCTATCCTTGTGTCCTTCACCCCTACCAAAAGTGAAGGATGTGGCAGGCCACACTACCTATTACTCCATGGAGCTCTTTTCACATGCCATGCCTGGGATAGCAAGTCAAATCGTGAATTCCCCAGTCCAAGATGAATCTGACATGGAGTGCACTGGTGCACTGATTTTTCTGCTGGTACATTCACTAAGAGCACGACATTGTCCTCGCAGTGCACTGAGGCAGAATCAGACCCTGATGAAACTCCGGTGCCCCTTCCCGCATAATATACCACCTTACACGGTGAAACAAACGAAGGTGCACATGAAATTGAAGAGGAGGTGATGGATGACCCAGTTGTTGACCCAGATTGGCATCCATTGGGGTAAGAGGGTGCCGCTGCCTACAACTCAGAAGAGGAGGAGGAGGATTTGCAGAAGGCAACGACATCGCAACAGCTGTTATCTGGCATGACCATAGCAGTCCAAAAACATGTGACAAAAACCAAAAGAGTTGCAGGACAGCTTGGCCAGATGGTCAAATTAGCACAGTGTGCAAGGTCTCAAAATGTCTTCCATAGTAGGAAGAGTGCAGTGTGGCACTTTCTGAACAAAATCTTAATGATCAGGCAAAAGTTATCTGTAAGAAGTGCGCAAAGACCTTTAGCTGAGGGAAAAATCTGAGAAATTTGAATACAAGTTGCATGCTTAGACATTTAACCACCATGCACTTGCAAGCGTGGACGGACTACCAAACCTCACGTACCACATGTGCACCTGTTCCGAATGAAGGTAGTCAGCAATGCTACATCGCTTCCCCCACTGTAAGCCCACCGGTTAGCACACCACCAGCAGCAAATGTCGAGGTGTCGTCGCAAGGGCAAAGCAGTCATGGAATCACAATGTTATTGCTATGAAAGACTGAATCTAGGCCATCAGCAACACCACCAACACCATCACCATCACCAACCCTCTCTCAGTCCGCCATGTCCACCGCTAGTTCCACCATATGCAGCTCTCAAGTCCAGCTCACCCTAAAAGAGACTCTCAGTAGGACAAGAAAGTACTCATCCTCTCATCCGCATACACTGGCTTTGAACGCCCACATTGCCAAACTAATCTCGTTAGAGATGATGCCCTACCGAGAAAGCAAAGCTTTCCACGAGCTCATGGCCTACGCAGTACCACGCTATGACCTACCCAGTTGGCACGTTTTTCGCAAAAAGCCATCCCAGCCCTCCACGTGCATGTGAAAGACCGCATTGTCCATGCACTCAAGCAATCGGTGAGTGGAAAGGTGCACCTCACAACAGATGCATGGTCCAGTAATCATGGCCAGGGCCGTTATGTGTCCATCACTGCGCACTGGGTCAATGTGGTGGATGCAGGGTCCACAGGGGACAGCGGCGGTGGGACAGTGCTGCCTAGCCCACGGTATAGGAAACAGTTGGCTGTAGGCGTTCGACCCTCCTTCTCCTCCAGAAGCGAAAGCTCGTCCACAGAGCGCAGTCGCACGAGCACTCCATCCGCAGCTGCCAGTGTTGCACACGAGTTGTCCCACTATCGAACAGCTAGTGGTAAGCGTCAGCAGGCTGTGATGAAGATGATGTGTGGGCGACAACAGACACACCGCGGAGGTACTGCCCGACTACTTGCAGCGACAAACTGAGTCATGGCTAGGCAGTCTACATCTTGAGGCAGGCAAGGTAGTTAGTGATAACGGACGGAATTTTGTGGCAGCCATAGCCCTTTCAAAACTCAGACACATACCATGCCTGGCTTACACCTTGAACCTGGTGGTGCAGTGCTTCCTCAATAATTATCCAGAGTTAACACCCCTGCTCCATAAGGTGCGAAGACTGTGCTCGCACATCCGCCGGTCACCCCTACACTCCAGTCTTATGCAGAAGCTGCAGCGATTGCTCCACCTTCCCAAGCATCGCCTAATTATCGACGTTGCAACAAGGTGGAACTCCACCCTGCACATGGTTCAGAGGCTGTACAAACAGAGGCAGGCTGTAATTCATTTGTGGGAGGATACACGGGCAGGCAGTTTGCAGGCAGACATGGAGTTGTCTGGTGTGCAGTGGTCGAAGCTGAAAGACCTCTGTTAAATCCTTCAGTGATTTGAGGAATGCACATGGCTGGTAAGCGCAGACGACGCCATCATAAGCATGAGCATCCCACTTATGCGTCTGCTCATGCAAATTTTGACGCACATTAAGGAGCAGGCATCTGCAGCCGAGGAGGAAGAGGAAGAGGGAAGCCTTGATGACAGTCAGTAGAGTTGAGCGACTTTTGGTTTTTTAGGGTCGCGTTTCGTTTCGTGAAACCCGACTTTTCCAAAAGTCGGGTCGAGCAAGATCGTCCGATTATAGGGAAAAGTCGGGGTCGTCCCGAAACACGAAACCCAATGTAAGTCAATGGGGAATAAAAGTCGGCAGTGAGAGGAGGACAGGAAACACACCTACAGTGCCCATTTGAATGCCAAAAGCATCAATTCTTCTTACTTAAGCTTGTCAACCTTAATTAACTTCATAATACAAGTTACGCACTGAAAAATGGGGGTTATTTGGCTAAAGTTGTGGGGGGGGGAGGGCTGGCTGCAGGTTTTCATGTGCCCTGGGCGAAAGAGCGCCCCTTTAACACATACCACAACTCATCATGCTCCGATACGGCAGATAAATAGCGGTATAGTACAATGAAAAATACCTCACTTTTTACATCTCATGACGAGGCCCATCTATTTCTCCATACAGAATCATTGGTCCCATATAATGTTTGAAACAGTATATGATGAGCTCCACATAATGCTACAGTATATGTTGGTCCCCATGGATGAAGTTCCACTGTCTTATGGGCCCAAATAATGCTCCAAACATAATGGGCCCCATTTCTAATGCTCTAGTGTATAATGGGCCCTGTAAATGCTGCTCCAGTGTCTGATGTCCACCTTTGGAATGTTCCAGTGTATGGTGGGCCCCATCTATCATTCTCCAGAGTATAGTGCTCCCCAAAAATTGCTGTCCCAACATTGAAAACAATCAAATAAGTCTCCTCGCTAGGGAATCCCTGTACTTGTCTGGACAGGTGCTGTAGCTTGCTTAACAGCTCGCCAGCCGTTCTCACGCCCAGTATGGATTGCACAAAGGTTAGAAAGGGTACCGTATCCCTGGATAACATGTATGGATAGCGTACACATTCAAAATATATGTCTCAGGAGGAAGGCTCAGACGGTGTCAGGCACAGTATGGATTGCACGTGATTGCACAAAGGTTACAAAGGGTACCGTATCCCCGGATAACATGTATGGATAGCGTACACATTCAAAATATATGTCTCAGGAGGCAGGCTCAGACGGTGTTAGGCCCAGTATGGATTGCACGTGATTGCACAAAGCTTAGAAAGGGTACCGTATCCCCGGATAACATGTATGGATAGCGTACACATTCAAAATATATGTCTCAGGAGGCAGGCTCAGACGGTGTCAGGCACAGTATGGATTGCACGTGATTGCACAAAGGTTAGAAAGGGTACCGTATCCCCGGATAACATGTATGGATAGCGTACACATTCAAAATATATGTCTCAGGAGGCAGGCTCAGACGGTGTCAGGCACAGTATGGATTTGACGGCCCAGATTACACAGCGGAGGAGCAGGGAGAGGTAAAGATTGCAAATGCTGGGGCCCTGCCCAAGCAAGGGGGGCCCACTCGTGGGCGTCGGTACTGGCACTGGGCCCCTCATAGTACAGCGGTGTGTCTGACGGCGGGTGTGCACCACCACCGTCAGAGACACTTGATTGCACTATGAGGGACCCTGTGCCAGTGCCCGCGCCCAAGAGTCGGCCTACCCACCTGTCCAGGGAAACGGCACTCGCACGGTGTCGTGCGGTAGGTGGTGACTCCGGCCATGGGGGGGGAGGCAGCACAGTTAGGGAGTTTTAGAAAGTGGCATATGTTGATGTTGGACATTCAGCTGATGCAAAAGGCGAAATAGGTGAAGTACCAGGAAGAGGTGGACCAAAGCAAGCCATTTTTCTGTCACCCTATGTGTCATCAGGGGAAGGTGGGACAAAATCCTTGGAAACCCATGCGTGGTTCATTTTAATGAAGGTTAGATCATCCACATTTTGGGTTGACAGACGGGTCCTTTTTTCTGTCAGGATTGATCCAGCTGCACTGAAGACTCTTTCCGATAGCACACTTGCAGCTGGGCAAGCGAGCTCCTGTAAGGCATATTGGGCCAATTCAGGCCAGGTGTCCAGTTTAGCGGCCCAATAGTCAAAGGGGAATGACCTGTGTGGGAGAACATCGATATGGGAGGAAAAGTAGTTTGTAACCATAGTTGACAACTGCTGTCTCCTGTCACTTTCCATCGATGCAGTATTACCAGTTGTGTGAGCGGTATTTGAAAAATCAGTCCACAACATTGTCATGAAACCCCTGTCTCCAATGCCACTTCTGCTGTGTGCACCACGAACACCTCTGCCAAGCTGCCCCCGGCCCGTACGGCTCGTGTGAGAACCATCACCGCTGCTGTGTGCTGGGAATGCCTCAAGCAACCGATTTACCAGAGTTGCTTGTTTATTAGCCAATATTAGGTCAAGGTTCTCCTGTGGCATGATGTTTTGTAATTTGCCTTTATAGCGTGGATCCAGGATGCTGGCCAACCAGTAGTCGTCATCGTTCATCATTTTGGCAATGCGGGGGTCCCTTTTTAGGATCCGCAAGGCATAATCTGACATGTGGGCCAATGTTCCCGGTGTCAATGATGCACTGCGAGTGCTGGGTGGAGGAGCACTTTCTGGCAAATCCACATCCCTCCAGTCACGCACAAACCCTGTACCAGACCTTGCCACGCCAACATTTTCACTTGCCCCACGAGATGCATCCTCCTCCCCTAAGTAATCATCCTCCTCCTCCTCCTCTTCTTCCTCCACCTCGTCCAGGAGAGGTCCCTGAGCAGACAATGGCTGAATGTCATCAAGGATTCCCTCCTCCTCTTCCTCCTCATCAACATTGGCTGCAGACGCCTGCTCCTTAAGGTGCGTCAAAGTTTGCATGAGCAGACGCATAAGTGGGATGCTCATGCTTAGGATGGCGTCGTCTGCGCTTACCAGCCGTGTGCATTCCTCAAAACACTGAAGGACTTTACAAAGGTCTTTCAGCTTCGACCACTGCACGCCTGTCAACTCCATGTCTGCTCTCAAAGTGCCTGGCCGTGTATCCTCCCACAAATGCATTATGGCCTGCCTCTGCTCGCACAGCCGCTCCACCATGTGCAGGGTGGAGTTCCACCTTGTTGCAATGTCGATAATGAGGTGGTGGTTGGGAAGGTGGAGCAATCGCTGCAGCTTCTGCATACGAACGGAGTGTACAGGCGACCGGCGGATGTGCGCGCACAGTCTTCGCACCTTCTGGAGCAGGGCTGTTAACTCCGGATAATTTTTGAGGAAGCACTGCACCACCAGGTTCAAGGTGTGAGCCAAGCAAGGTATGTGGCTGAGTTTTGAAAGGGCTATGGCTGCCACAAAATTACGGCCGTTATCACTAACTACCTTGCCTGCCTCAAGATGTACACTGCCCAGCCATGACTCAGTTTGTCGCTTCAAGTACTCGGCCAGCACCTCGGCGGTGTGTCTGTCGCCCAAACACATCATCTGCAACACAGCCTGCTGACGCTTTCCACTAGCTGCTCGATAGGGGGACACATCGTGTGCAACAGTGGCAGCTGCAGATGGAGTGCTCGTACGACTGCGCTCTGTGGACGAGCTTTCGCTTCTGGAGGAGGAGGAGGAGGAGGCGGGTCGAACGCCTACAGCCAACTGTTTCCTATACCGTGGGCTAGGCAGCACTGTCCCACCACCGCTGTCCCCTGTGGACCCTGCATCCACCACATTAACCCAGTGCGCAGTGATGGACACGTAACGGCCCTGGCCATGCCGACTGGACCATGCATCAGTTGTGAGGTGCACCTTTCCGCTCACTGACTGCTTGATTGCATGGACAATGCGGTCTTTCACATGATGGTGGAGGGCTGGGATGGCTTTGCGAGAGAAGAAGTGGCGACTGGGTAGGTCATAGCGTGGTACTGCATAGGCCATGAGTTCGCGGAAAGCTGTGCTTTCCACCAACCGAAAGGGCATCATCTCAAACGAGATTAGTTTGGCAATGTGGGCGTTCAAACCCAGTGTACGCGGATGAGAGACTGAGTACTTTCTTGACCTACTCATAGTGTCTGGGAGGGTGAGCTGGACTTGAGAGCTGCATATGGTGGAAGTAGCGGTGGACAGGGCGGACCGAGAGAGGGTTGATGATGGTGATGGAGTTGGTGTTCTTTCTGATGGCCTAGAATCAGTCTTTCGTTGATATAACAGTGGGATTCCCTGACTGCTGTGGTCTTGCAACGACACCTCAACATTTGCTGCTGTGCTAACCGGTGGGCTTACAGTGGGGGAAACAATGTAGCGTTGCTGACTACCTTCGTTGTGATCAGTTGCACATGTGGCACTTGAGGTTTGGTGTTGTGTCCACGCTTGCAAGTGCATGCTGGTTAAATGTCTAAGCATGCAACTGGTATTCAAATTTTTCAGATTTTTCCCTCGGCTAAAGGTCTTTGCGCACTTCTTACAGATAACCTTGGCCTGATCATGAGGATTTTGTTCAAAAAAGTGCCACACTGCACTCTTCCTACTTTGGCAGACATTTTGCGGCCTAGCACGCTGTGATCTTTTGACCCTCTGGACAAGCTGTCCAGCAACTCTTTTGATGTTTGGAACCTGTCTTTGGAGTGCTCCGGGCCTGCCAGATAACAGCTGTTGCGATGTCGATGTCTGCTGTGGATGCTCCTCATCTGAGCTATTGGAAGCAGCACCCTCTTCCCCCAATGGATGCCAATCTGGGTCAACAACTGGGTCATCCATCACCTCCTCTTCTATGTCATGTGCACCTTTCTCTGTGTCACCGTGTATGGTGGTATAGTGTGCGGGAAGGGGCACCTGAGTCTCATCAGGGTCAAAATCTGGCTCTGTACACTGCGAGCACAATGTAGTGCTCTGAGTAAATGTACCAGCAGAATCATCCATCAGCGGCTGTGCATCAGTGCACTCCATGTCAGATTCATCTTGGCCTGGGTAATTCACCATTTCACTTGATAATCCAGGCATGGTATGTGAAAACAGCTCCATGGAGTAATCAGTAGTATGGCCTGCGTCATCCTTCAATCTTGGTTGGGGTGAAGGACACAAGGAAAGGTGTGGTTCATGAACATGAGCCTCCAATGACGACTCAGTGCTTTTACTTTTTACAACTGAAGAAGAGGAGGCGATAGAGCTGGAGGCTGAGTCAGCAATGTAAGACAAAACTTTTTCCTGATGCTCTGCCTTTAAAAGCGGTTTGCCAACTCCTAGAAAACTAAGCGTTCGAGGCCTTATGTAGCCAGACGATGACGCAGGGTCAGCACCTCCTGCATTCGGTCCTATTTTGCTCTTGCCACTACCATCAGATCCACCACTAACACCATCATTACCAGCTGCCAACCCCCGCCCAATTCCACGGCCTCTTCCACCAGCCTTCCTCATTTTTGGTAGAAATGTAGACAAAATCCAACAAACTATATAGTAATGTAAAACAAGGTACAAGGTGTCTATAGGACAGGGGAGATTTAGAATTTCTGCACACACTTGTGGACAGTGGACACTTTTGGATTGTGTGAGGCCCACTGATATCTGAGCGCTATGTGACAGGCTCGATGGCACAGCTGCCTGTGACCAAAGTGACGAGAGGATAATGGAGATTTTGAATCTCTGCGCACACTTTTGGACACTGGACACTTGTGGATTGTGTGAGGCCCACTGATATCTGAGCGCTATGTGACAGGCTCGATGGCACAGCTGCCTGTGACCAAAGTGACGAGAGGATAATGGAGATTTTGAATCTCTGCGCACACTTTTGGACACTGGACACTTGTGGATTGTGTGAGGCCCACTGATATCTGAGCGCTATGTGACACGCTCGATGGCACAGCTGCCTGTGACCAAAGTGACGAGAGGATAATGGAGATTTTGAATCTCTGCGCACACTTTTGGACACTGGACACTTGTGGATTGTGTGAGGCCCACTGATATCTGAGCGCTATGTGACAGGCTCGATGGCACAGCTGCCTGTGACCAAAGTGACGAGAGGATAATGGAGATTTTGAATCTCTGCGCACACTTTTGGACACTGGACACTTGTGGATTGTGTGAGGCCCACTGATATCTGAGCGCTATGTGACAGGCTCGATGACACAGCTGCCTGTGACCAAAGTGACGAGAGGATAATGGAGATTTTGAATCTCTGCGCACACTTTTGGACACTGGACACTTGTGGATTGTGTGAGGCCCACTGATATCTGAGCGCTATGTGACAGGCTCGATGGCACAGCTGCCTGTGACCAAAGTGACGAGAGGATAATGGAGATTTTGAATCTCTGCGCACACTTTTGGACACTGGACACTTGTGGATTGTGTGAGGCCCACTGATATCTGAGCGCTATGTGACACGCTCGATGGCACAGCTGCCTGTGACCAAAGTGACGAGAGGATAATGGAGATTTTGAATCTCTGCGCACACTTTTGGACACTGGACACTTGTGGATTGTGTGAGGCCCACTGATATCTGAGCGCTATGTGACAGGCTCGATGGCACAGCTGCCTGTGACCAAAGTGACGAGAGGATAATGGAGATTTTGAATCTCTGCGCACACTTTTGGACACTGGACACTTGTGGATTGTGTGAGGCCCACTGATATCTGAGCGCTATGTGACAGGCTCGATGGCACAGCTGCCTGTGACCAAAGTGACGAGAGGATAATGGAGATTTTGAATCTCTGCGCACACTTTTGGACACTGGACACTTGTGGATTGTGTGAGGCCCACTGATATCTGAGCGCTATGTGACACGCTCGATGGCACAGCTGCCTGTGACCAAAGTGACGAGAGGATAATGGAGATTTTGAATCTCTGCGCACACTTTTGGACACTGGACACTTGTGGATTGTGTGAGGCCCACTGATATCTGAGCGCTATGTGACAGGCTCGATGGCACAGCTGCCTGTGACCAAAGTGAAGAGAGGATAATGGAGATTTTGAATCTCTGCGCACACTTTTGGACACTGGACACTTGTGGATTGTGTGAGGCCCACTGATATCTGAGCGCTATGTGACAGGCTCGATGGCACAGCTGCCTGTGACCAAAGTGACGAGAGGATAATGGAGATTTTGAATCTCTGCGCACACTTTTGGACACTGGACACTTGTGGATTGTGTGAGGCCCACTGATATCTGAGCGCTATGTGACAGGCTCGATGGCACAGCTGCCTGTGACCAAAGTGACGAGAGGATAATGGAGATTTTGAATCTCTGCGCACACTTTTGGACACTGGACACTTGTGGATTGTGTGAGGCCCACTGATATCTGAGCGCTATGTGACACGCTCGATGGCACAGCTGCCTGTGACCAAAGTGACGAGAGGATAATGGAGATTTTGAATCTCTGCGCACACTTTTGGACACTGGACACTTGTGGATTGTGTGAGGCCCACTGATATCTGAGCGCTATGTGACAGGCTCGATGGCACAGCTGCCTGTGACCAAAGTGACGAGAGGATAATGGAGATTTTGAATCTCTGCGCACACTTTTGGACACTGGACACTTGTGGATTGTGTGAGGCCCACTGATATCTGAGCGCTATGTGACACGCTCGATGACACAGCTGCCTGTGACCAAAGTGACGAGAGGATAATGGAGATTTTGAATCTCTGCGCACACTTTTGGACACTGGACACTTGTGGATTGTGTGAGGCCCACTGATATCTGAGCGCTATGTGACAGGCTCGATGGCACAGCTGCCTGTGACCAAAGTGACGAGAGGATAATGGAGATTTTGAATCTCTGCGCACACTTTTGGACACTGGACACTTGTGGATTGTGTGAGGCCCACTGATATCTGAGCGCTATGTGACACGCTCGATGGCACAGCTGCCTGTGACCAAAGTGATGAGAGGATAATGGAGATTTTGAATCTCTGCGCACACTTTTGGACACTGGACACTTGTGGATTGTGTGAGGCCCACTGATATCTGAGCGCTATGTGACACGCTCGATGGCACAGCTGCCTGTGACCAAAGTGACGAGAGGATAATGGAGATTTTGAATCTCTGCGCACACTTTTGGACACTGGACACTTGTGGATTGTGTGAGGCCCACTGATATCTGAGCGCTATGTGACACGCTCGATGGCACAGCTGCCTGTGACCAAAGTGACGAGAGGATAATGGAGATTTTGAATCTCTGCGCACACTTTTGGACACTTGTGGATTGTGTGAGGCCCACTGATATCTGAGCGCTATGTGACAGGCTCGATGGCACAGCTGCCTGTGACCAAAGTGACGAGAGGATAATGGAGATTTTGAATCTCTGCGCACACTTTTGGACACTGGACACTTGTGGATTGTGTGAGGCCCACTGATATCTGAGCGCTATGTGACACGCTCGATGGCACAGCTGCCTGTGACCAAAGTGACGAGAGGATAATGGAGATTTTGAATCTCTGCGCGCACTTTTGGACACTGGACACTTGTGGATTGTGTGAGGCCCACTGATATCTGAGCGCTATGTGACACGCTCGATGGCACAGCTGCCTGTGAACAAAGTGACGAGAGGATAATGGAGATTTTGAATCTCTGCGCACACTTTTGGACACTGGACACTTGTGGATTGTGTGAGGCCCACTGATATCTGAGCGCTATGTGACACGCTCGATGGCACAGCTGTGACCAAAGTGACGAGAGGATAATGGAGATTTTGAATCTCTGCGCACACTTTTGGACACTGGACACTTGTGGATTGTGTGAGGCCCACTGATATCTGAGCGCTATGTGACAGGCTCGATGGCACAGCTGTGACAAAAGTGACTAGAGGATAAGGGAGATTGGATTGCTTTTAAAAAAGCAGTTTGCGGAGCAGTGGGTAAACAGCAATGCCAGCGTGTCAGGAAGCCTTAAAAGGCAGCCCAACAACCAACACCACTGATACACCACAATATAGCCTCCCCTTGCACTGCACACACAGTGACTTGTGTGTTGTGCAGGCCAAATCGCTAGCAGCAGAAGCAGTTTTTTTGTCTTCTTCCCTGCCTAACGCTCTCCCTACAGAATCAGCAGCAACCTCTCCCTATACTAAGATCGGCAGAAGTAAGATGGCGGTCGGCGTGCACGCCCTTTTATACCCCCTGTGACGCCCACCAAAGCAAGCCAATCACTTGCATGCCCTTCTGAAAGATGGTGGTGACCCGTGCCTAGGTCATCACGTTGCCCACAGTGTCCGTGGATCCTGATTGGCTGCAAAAGAGCGCAAAACAAACTTTTGAAACGCGACTTTGGCGCGTAAGTCGCCGACCTCGTGGCCGACCTCATCCTAGGGTCGGGTTTCGTTTCATGAAACCCGACTTTGCCAAAAGTCGGCGACTTTTGAATTTTTTCGACCCGTTTCGCTCAACTCTAACAGTCAGCCATTGTCTGCTCAGGGAAGTCTCATGGACGAGGTGGAGGAAGAAGAGGAGGAGGAGGATTATGGGGATAATTATTTTGGGGAGGAGGATGCTTCTCAGGGGGCATGAAAAAATGTTGGCGTGGCAAGGTCAGGTACAGGGTTTGTGCATGACTGGAGGGATGTTGATTTGCCAGAAAGTGCTCCTCCACCCAGCACTCGCAGTGCAGCATTGACACCTGGAACATTGGCCCACATGTCTGATTATGCCTTGCAGATCCTAAAAAGGGACCACCGCATTGTCAAAATGATGAACGATCACGACTACTGGTTGGCCAGCATCCTGGATCCACGCTATAAAGGCAAATTCCAAAACATCATGCCACAGGAGAACCTAGAGCTAATATTGGCTAACAAACAAGCAACTCTGGTTAACCGCTTGGTGGGGCATTCCCAGCACACAGCGGCGGTGATGTTTTTCCAACGAGCCATAGGAGGCAACAAGGAAGAGGTGTTCGTGGTGCACACAGCCAAAGTGGCGTTGGACACAGGGGTTTCATGACCATGGTGTGGACTGACTTTTCAAGTACCGCTCACACGACTGGTTATACTGCATCGATCGAAAGTGACAGGAGACAGCAGTTGTGAACTATGGTAACAAACTACTTCTTGTCCCATATCGATGTTCTCCCTCACCGGTCATTCCCCTTTGACTATTGGGCCTGTAAACTTGAAACCTGGCCTGAATTGTCACAATATGTCTTACAGGAGCTTGCTTGCCCTGCTGCTAGTTTGTTATCTGAACGAGTCTTCAGTGCTGCTGGATCAATCCTGACAGAAAAAAGGACCCGTCTGTCGACCCAAAATGTTGATGATCTAACCTTCATTACAATGAACCATGCATGGGTTTCAAAGGATTTTGTCCCACCCTCCCCTGCTGTCACGTAGGTTGCCAGAAAAATGGCTTGCTTTTGTCCTCTTCTTCCGCAAACTTCTCCAATTACTCCATTTGCAGCTGCTGAATATCCAACATCAACATATGCCATTTTTTCTACCTCCCTAACTGGGCTGACTCCTCCCACAGGGCCGGGGTCACCACGAGGCGCACACACCTGTGCGAGTGCCATTGCCCTGGACAGGTGGGTGGGCACACTCTTTGGCAAAGGCACTGGCACAAGGTCCCTCATAGTAGAATCAAGTGTCTCTGACGGTGGGGGTGCACACCGGCCGTCAGACACACCGGTGTACTAAGAGGGGCCCTGTGCCAGTACCGCCGCCCATGAGTGGGCCCCCCCCTGCTTGCTCAGGGCACCAGCACTTGACTTACCTCTCCCTGCTCCACTACTTTGTAGTCTGGCCTGTTAAATACTTCACTGGGACTGCCAATACAAATTTGGTGAAATGATAGATGATGATTAAGAGGTAGGTATGCCCTGTCCTGCTGGGCTCTATCTTCAGATAATTAATGGCTTCCATTTGTTATGGACGTCGACTCACAATGAGATGCAGTGGTGGTTTATCATCAGCTTTCACGGTTTTCCGACTCACAGACGTGTGACATTCCTGCCCACATTTTTAAATGTGTCCTCTCATGCCAATCTAATAGAATCGCCTACGGCCTGTGGCTTATGTCTTTTGCACTCCAAAGTTACCTGACAGATCATGATAGGCAGTGAGGGCAATGTCTACATCTATCCCTGTGATCACAATTTGATGGAGATGAGTAACGGTGATGGGTTCCACGTTACTGCGATACAGCAAACCTTTCTTCACAAGAACTGTTTTCACTGTCTCCACAGACAAAGTAATTGAGGGTCAGAATTGCCTCTGAGAATTCTCCCGGGAGTTTTTACCGTGATTAGTAATTCCAAAATTTCTGCAATCAGTCGACTTTCTGTCTGTACTTGTATCCATCTCCTTTCCTCTTGCGTAGAGTCTGGACTGTCTTACTGAGACTGAAATATATATGAAGATTGAAAAAATACCCCAACAGTGTATACTTGTGTACGCTTCGAATGCATAACCCCTTTTAACTTTTGTCTAAACCATACTGCGGCTGTGAGTGTCTTTATCGGACTCTGGAAATATACACGCAGATTTTTAATGTTTAAACTATTCTATATATACCTGCTATCCAGTGATACTGTACCCTTTCTCAACTTTGTACAATCACGTCAAATCCATACTGGGCCTGAGACCCTCTGAGTCTGCCTCCTGATATATAGACATAGGTTTTTAATGTTTAAACTATGCTATATATACCTGTTATCCGGTGATACTGTACCCTTTCTCAAAGTAATTGAGGGTCAGCATCACCTCTGAGAATTCTCCCGGAAGTTTTTACAGTGATTAGTAATTCTAAAATTTCTGCAATCAGTTGACATTCCGTCTATACTTGTATCCATCTCGTTTCCTCTTGCGGAGAGTCTGGACTCTCTTTCTGAGACTGAAATATATATGAAGATTGAAAAATACCCCAACAGTGTATACTGGTGTACTGTTAAGAATGGGTCGCCGAGGAAAAAAAAAACAACACAAGCTAAGCCTCAGAAAACCAGAGAGGTTGGTAACTATGCGGACTGCAGATCCCTGATTCTAACTCACAACTAGCAGCAGTCGTGGAAGGTTCCTACATTGGTCCTAGACACCTCGTCACAACCGGAGAGCTAAATAAGCCTAAAGCAGGAAAAGAGGAAAACTAACTGCCCCAGAGCAGACCCCAAAGGAAAGACAGCCCCCCACATGTATTGACGGTGTTACAAGATGAAAACACATACTAAGGCAGGAAAATAGGCTGAGCAAACGATGGGGCCAAACTAACTAGAAAGGACAGGAAAGGAAAGACACTGTCTGCAATCTGCCAAACACCCTACCAAAGATAATGTCCAACACATCTGATAGCAAAATTAACCCCGAAGTCACTAGACTTCTCCCACTATATCAGCAAATACAGATAAATAAGAGTGGAAATTCAGCACAGCCCAGCCGGGCTGATTGACCCCACAAAAAACTGAATTGACCAACAAGAGCAAGTGTGAACATTAGCAAAAACAAACTTAACTTGAGAAGACTGGAACAGAGCTGAGTCCAAGACCTGAGAAGCAGACTGAATCACCAGCACCAGGATAGGGCGTCGGCTGTCTTATATCCAGTCTGATACTCCAGAGATCCAATCGTTATCCTTCCTCACCAGGTGGCAGATCACTACCAATTAAACCAAGCTCACTACCTCCTGTCACCACCAGAGGGAGAACGGAAGGAGAACTCTCAACTGGTGGGGTGTACGGTGTGGAGCAGAGCCGGGTCTGTAAGGGGTGTACAGAGCGGAGCCGCATGTGTACGAGGTGTACGAAGCAGAGCTGGAGGTGTACGGAGCGGAGGTGTGTACAAGGTCTACGGAGCGGAGCAGTGTGTTTATGAGGTGTACGGAGCGGAGCCAGAGGTTTACGGAGCGAAGGTATGTACAAGGTCTACGGAGCGGAGCCGTGTGTGTACGAGGTGTACGGAGCGGAGCAGAGCCGGGTGTGTACGAAGCGGAGCCGGAGGTGTACGGAGCGGAGGTGTGTACAAAGTCTACGGAGCGGAGCCGTGTGTGTACGAGGTGTACGGGGTGGAGCAGAGCCGGGTGTGTATGGGGTGTACGGAGCGGAGCCAGAAGTGTACGAGGTGTACGGAGCGGAGGTGTGCGCAAGGTCTACGGAGCCGAGCAGTGTGTGTATAAGGTGTACGGAGCGGAGCCGGAGGTGTATGGAGCGGAGGTATGTACAAGGTCTACGGAGCGGAACCATGTGTGTACGAGGTGTACGGAGCGGAGCCGGATGTGTGCGAGGTGTACGGAGTGGATCAGAGCCGGGTGTGTACGAAGCGGAGCCGGAGGTGTGTACAAAGTCTACGGAGCGGAGCCGTGTGTGTTTATGGTGTATGGAATGGAGCCCTGTGTATACAAAGTGTACGGATCTGAGCCTTGTGTTTACGGAGCGGAGCAGATCCGGGTGTGTACGGAATGAAGCCGCGTGTGTGCGGGGTGTACGGAGCGGAGTGGAGCTGCTTGTGTATGGAGCGGATCCGCGTGTGTACAAGGTGTATGGAGCAAAGTCGCATGTGTTCAAGGTTTACGGAGTGGAGCCATGTGTGTACAAGGTGTACAGAGCGTGGCCACGTGTGTACAAGGCGTACGGAGCAGAGTCACATGTGTACGAGTTTTACAGAGCGGAGCCATGTGTGTACTGAGTGGAACCATGTGTGCGCGAGGTGTACAGGGCGGAGCCGTGTGTGTACGAGGCATACAAAGCTGGACCGTGTGTGTATGAGGCGTGCGGAGCCATGCGTGTACGAGGTGTATGGTGGGGAGCATTCATACCTCCCAACCGTCCCGTATCCAATGGGACAGTCCCGATTTTGAGAGAGAGAGACTGCCCCAGCTGGAAGCTTACTTTTCCCGCGGACACAGGAGTACGCGGCGGAGCCCCGAGGAGCACTTTAAAACTCGCACGTGACGTTCTACCGAAAGTGACGTGCTGGAAGCTGACCGGAAATGAGGTAATTTCGAGAGGAGATTGTGACGGAACCATGGAGGCACGTCAGAGAATGCTTCAGATCACCGTGTCCTCCTCCGACAGCGTGGACAGTGGGATTGCCTTGGAATCGGGGATGCCGGCCATGTGAACGGATCATGATATGTCCTGCATCGGGAGGCTCAGGTGGGTATTACATTGGGAGCCGGGCTGCTATAGTATCTTTATACAATACTTGCAGAAGAGCCCGGCGCTGCCTGGGCATAGTAACTAACTGTGGTTAGTTATAGCAAATTATAATTATCCTCCATCCCATAGTCCCCTGCCCATATACCCATCATACATATCCTCCATCCCATAGTCGAGTCCCCATATACCCATCACACGTCCTCCATCCCATAGTCCCATGCCCATACACCCATCATACATATCCTCCATCCCATAGTCCCGTGCCCATATACCCATCATATATATCCTCCATCCCATAGTCTCGTGCCCATATACCCATCATACATATCCTCCATCCCAGACTCCCGTGCCCATATACCCATCACACATCCTCCATCCCATAGTCCCATGCCCATATACCCATCATACATATTCTCTATCCCATAGTCCCATGCCCATATACCCATCATACATATTCACCATCCCATAGTCGAGTGCCCATATACCCGTCATACATATCCTCCATCACATAGTCCAGTGCCCATATACCCATCACACATCCTCCATCCCATAGTTCCATGCCCATATACCCATCATACATATTCACCATCCCATAGTCGAGTGCCCATATACCCATCACACATCCTTCATCTCATAGTCCCATGCCCATATACCCATCACACATCCTCCATCCCATAGTCCCGTGCCCATATACCCATCATACATATCCGCCATCCCATAGTCCCGTGCCCAAATACCCGTCATACATATCCTCCATCCCATAATCCAGTGCCCATATACCCATCACACATCCTCCATCCCATAGTCCCATGCCCATATACCCATCATACATATTCACCATCTCATAGTCGAGTGCCCATATACCCATCACACATCCTTCATCTCATAGTCCCATGCCCATATACCCATCACACATCCTCCATCCCATAGTCCCATGCCCATATACCCATCATACATATCCGCCATCCCATAGTCCCGTGCCCATATACCCGTCATACATATCCTCCATCCCATAATCCAGTGCCCATATACCCGTCATACACATCCTCCATCCCATAGTCAACCATTATGACATCATAATGAGCAGCGGCGGGGCTTGCAACCTATGATGAAATCAGCGTCACCATGGCAACCATTGTGACATCATAATGAGGGGCGGGGCTTGATACACACACACTGTTTCCCCAGTAGGCAAATAGGGGCATTATGACATCATAATGAGGGGCGGGGCTTGATGCGCACACACTTTTTCCCCCAGTATGTAGATAGGGGCAAAATTGTTTGGTGAATTGGAACACGCGGGGTTAAAATTTCACCTCACAACATAGCTTAGGATGCTCTCGGGGTCCAGACGTGTGACTGTGCCAAATTTTGTGGCTGTAGCTGCAACAGTTCGGATGCCTATCCCGGACATACACACATACAAAGCATATACGTAAGCCTCAGCACCAGTATATACAGTTAGGTCCATATATATTTGGACAGAGACAACATTTTCCTAATTTTGGTTCTAGAGTCTAGACATTACCACAATTAATTTTAAACAAAACAATTCAGATCCAGTTGAAGTTCAGACTTTCAGCTTTCATTTGAGGGTATCCACATTAAAATTAGATGAAGGGTTTAGGAGTTTCAGCTCCTTAACATGTACCACCCTGTTTGTAAAGGGACCAAAAGTAATTGGACAATTGACTCCAAGGCAATTTCATGAACAGGTGTGGGCAATCCCTTTGTTATGTCATTCTCAATTAAGCAGATAAAAGGCCTGGAGTTGATTTGAGGTGTGGTGCTTGCATTTGGAAGGTTTTGCTGTGAAGGAAACATTCGGTCAAAGGAGCTCTCCATGCAGGTGAAACAAGCCATCCTTAAGGTGCAAAAACAGAAAAATCCCATCCAAGAAATTGCTACAACATTAGGAGTGGCAAAATCTACAGTTTGGTACATCCTGAGAAAGAAAGAAAGCACTGGTGAACTCATCAATGCAAAAAGACCTGGGCGCCCACGGAAGACAACAGTGGTGGATGATCGCAGAATAGTCTCCATGGTGAAGAGAAACCCCTTCACAACAGCCAACCAAGTGACCAACACTCTCCAGGAGGTAGGCGTATCAATACCCAAATCTACCATAAAGAGAAGACTGCATGACAGTAAATACAGAGGGTTCACTGCACGGTGCAAGCCACTCATAAGCATCAAGAATCAAAGGCTAGACTGGACTTTGCTAAAAAACATCTAAAAAAGCCAGCACAGTTCTGGAAGAACATTCTTTGGACAGATGAAACCAAGATCAACCTCTACCAGAATGATGGAAAGAGAAAAGTATGGCGAAGTCGTGGTACAGCTCATGATCCAAAGCATACCAGATGATGGTAAAACACGGCGGAGGCAGTGTGATGGCTTGGGCATGCATGGCTGCCAGTGGCACTGGGTCACTAGTGTTTATTGATGATGTGACACAGGACAGAAGCAGCCGAATGAATTCTGAGGTGTTCAGAGCCATACTGTGGGCTCAGATCCAGCCAAATGCAGCCAAACTGATTGGTTATCATTTCATACTACAGATGGACAATGACCCAAAACATAAAGCCAAAGCAACCCAGGAGTTTATTAAAGCAAAGAAGTGGAATAATCTTGAATGGCCAAGTCAGTCACCTGATCTCAACCCAATTGAGCATGCATTTCACTTGTTAAAGACTAAACTTCAGACAGAAAGGCCCACAAACAAACAGCAACTGAAAACCACCGCAGTGAAGGCCTGGCAGAGCATCAAAAAGGAGGAAACACAGCATCTGGTGATGTCCATGAGTTCAAGACTTCAGGCAGTCATTGCCAACAAAGGGTTTTCAACCAAGTACTAGAAATGAACATTTTATTTACAATTATTAAATCTGTCCAATTACTTTTGGTTCCTTTAAAAACAAGGTGGCACATGTTAAGGAGCTGAAACTGCTAAACCCTTCATTCAATTTTAAAGTGGATACCCTCAAATGAAAGCTGAAAGTCTGAACTTCAACTGCATCTGAATTGTTTTGTTTAAAATTCTTTGTGGTAAGGTCTAGAACCAAAATTAGAAAAATGTCTCTGTCCAAATATATATGGACCTAACTGTACATCAGCACCTGTATAATACACAGGTGCTGGGGCTGATGTATATACAGGTGCTGGCGGGGGGTGATGTATATACTGGTGCTGACTTGAGGCTGATGTATATATGGGCTGCATGTATATACATCACTGATCAGCCTCTAGTCAGCACCTATATATACATCAGAACCTGTATATACATCAGCCCCAGCACCCGTATATACACCAGCCCCAGTACCTGTATATACATCAGCCCCAGTACCTGTATATACATCTGCCCCAGCACCCGCATATACATCTGCCCCAGCACCCGTATATACATTAGCCCCAGCACCCTTATATACATCAGCCCCAGCACTCATATATACATCAGCCCCAGCACTCGTATATACATCAGCCCCAGCACTCGTATATACATCAGCCCCAGCACTCGTATATACATCAGTCCCAGCACTCATATATACATCAGCCCCAGCACTCGTATATACATCAGCCCCAGCACCCGTATATACATCAGCCCCAGCACCCGTATATACATCAGCCCCAGCACCCGTATATACATCAGCCCCAGCACCCGTATATACATCAGCCCCAGCACTCGTATATACATATGTATATACAGTAGTCTAAATGTGATATATATTCAGCAGTATGTAACATAATATAGTATAATACTGTCAATTATAATGTAGAGTTGTGTGTATATAGTGTAGAGCTGTTCATATAGTATGTTGCTGTGTATATAGTGTGGAATCCACACTATATACACTGGCCTATCTTTACACTATACAGTATATACACAGCACCACTCTATATTCCTTACCACGGTATATATTGTGGAGCTGTATACATTGTGTATACTCCTCCTGTCCTGCATACATGGTGTAAATATAAGTATCTGCTCTAAGTGTGTGTATCTATGAAAATAAAAAGCGCTCCGATGAATTGTGCAAAGTGGTGGACTCTTTATTAGCCCATGTGACAAAGTTTTGGATCTATAACAGATCATTTCTCTGCTATGGAATTGAAATATTACCACGTGGGCTAATAAAGAGTCCTCCACTTTTCTCTTATTTAATCATTTAATCGGTGTGCTGATTATTTTCTTTTTATAAATGCCTTTGATTTAAGGGTGTGTGTCCTAAAAGCAATTCACCCACTGCTTAATATTTGGTGGTGCTCAATTATGACACATATCAAGGCTGACATCACCACCCGGCAAAAGCAGGCAATTGCCGTCGGGGACTTGGCATGCTATGGGGCTCGTAAGTAGGGGCTCCGGTGCCAGCGCTGACACAGTGGAAAACAATGATGAGTGAGGGAGCCATCTGCTGATGCTCCCTCTCTCATCTTTCCCCCTCTGCGTCTGAGCTTTGTGATGTCTTAGTGCAGAGGGTGCAATGACATCACTACAGCGAATCATCTATGCCAAGCAGTGCAGAGGATCAGAATACATTGAGGAAACCAGAGCAGTGGGGACAGGGAGAAGTATTATATGGGGCCCATTGTACTGTATGAAGTAATATATGGGGCCCATTATACTGTTTGAAGTAATATACAGTATGAGGGCCCATTATACTGTATGGGCCATTATATGGGGCCCATAAAACTGTATGCAGTAATGTATGGGGCCCATAATAGTGTATGGAGCATTATATGGGCTCATTTTACCATATGGAGGAATATGTGGGGTCCATTGTACTGTATGGAGCAATATATGGGGCCATTATACTGTATGGAGCATTATGTGTTGCCCATAATACTGTATGGAGGACTATGTGATGCCCATAATACTGTATGTAGGACTATGTTGTGCCCATAATATTATGAAGGACTATGTCGTTCCCATAATACTGTATGGAGGACTATGTGGTGCCCATAATACTGTATGGAGGACTATGTGGCGCCCATAGTACTGTATGGAGGTCTATGAGGTGCCTATAATACTCTATAGAGGACTATATGGTGCCCATAATACTGTAAAGAGGGCTATGTGGTACCAATAACAATGTATGGAGGACTAAGTTGTGCACATAATACTGTATGGAGGGTTATCCAAATTCGGAAGTTCTCCCCTATCTTTTGGATAGGG
Organism: Dendrobates tinctorius; assembly: GCF_039654945.1. Classification (NCBI taxonomy): domain Eukaryota; kingdom Metazoa; phylum Chordata; class Amphibia; order Anura; family Dendrobatidae; genus Dendrobates; species Dendrobates tinctorius. Next base: position 88,248,175 of record NW_027361738.1, on the reverse strand, counting down.
GATGACTTTGTTTGTTGTGGATCTGACCGCTGGGACCCCCATGATCCTAGGAAACGTAGCTTTGAAGAGCACCATGTAAATGGAGCTGTGGTCCAATCATACGCACAGTGACACCATTAACATGTGGCTCTTTAAATAACTCCTTTAATAGAGTGATGAGGGGACGACAAAGTATAGCAAAAATTCACTGATCGGGGCTGGTGAGTGTTATAATTTGTGGGCTGGTGGGGTTTGTGTGGCAGGGCTGCTTTTTTGTCCCAGTTCGGCCCTGGTTTCCGGAGTGTAATGTAGACGCAAATATATGTTTAAGTCCCTGCAGAAGTCAAAAATGTGAAAAACCAATGAAAAATATTTGAAAAATGTATGTAAATAATTTCAAATCAATCTACTTTTTCCCGGAATGTTATCAGATCTAAAATATAAAAAAATTAGCGTACTTTGCATGGTTGCATTCATAATTGTCCAAACTAATGAAATATTATAATATTTATCCATAATGGTGAACTGCAAAAGAAACGAAAAAAAATGAAATAGCAGAATTGTTGTTTTTTGGTCACTTCAACCAGAAAGGCATATGGATCCCAAGATAGTAAAGACAAAACTACAGTTGGTATCAGAAAAACCCCAAGCCCTCACATAATTCTATCTACCCAAGACTAAACATTTTAGAGCTCTTGGAAAGCAAGAAGGAAAAATAGAATAGAAGAGAGGCCCAATGGGAATCTGTCACCCAAGGGCATGAGTGGGGTGTGCACCAGTCACCCACACAGTATGAGGACCCCACTGCTTTCCACTCAATATAATGGCCCTCACATGCCCCCTTTCATTATCATGGTCCCCACATCACTTCACACTTTATGAAGGCCCCACACAGCACCTCACACAGTATAGTGGTTGGCATATCCCCTCACGTAGTAGACTAGGCCATTATTTTAAAGTAGGATGCTGGTGAGGTCTTCATGCTGAGTGGGCCATTATACTGAGTGGGGAGATGTGAGAGCCATTTTACTGTGTGAGCGCTATCAAAATGTGTTAGTGGCTGTGGGGAACCATCACACTGTGTGATGGGCTATGGGCGCCACTATAATGGGTGAGGTGCTGTGTGAGGCCACCATAAAGTGTGAGGGGTTGTGGGGGCCATGATACTGAATGAGTGGAAGAGGGGCCCTCATTTTGAGTGGAGGGCTGTGGGGGGGCTTCATTCTGTGAGGGGGCGCTGATACTAATTAAGCGGCTGTGGGGCCATCATACTGAATGGGCTGTGGGGGTCTTCACTTTGAGAGTGGGCTGTTGGTTTCACCATACTAAACGAGGGTTGTTATACTGCGTGGAGATCATCATAGTGACAGGACATCATGCTGTGTGGAGGCCATGATACTGTTTATGTATGGAGGAGGCGACCATAACTATATCATGCTATGGGGGAACACTATAAGGAGCATCATGCTATGGCGGTATTATATTTTGTTGCTCGCACTGCGGGGACATCACAATGTAAGTGTGAAGTGACTCTGTTGGAGCGATTCACTGTGGGAATATCAAAATCCGTGTGTGTGGGGGTAGGGGCATTACTATAAACATGTTTTATAATGGCCATAAAAGGGGTATCGCTGATGAGGACAATAAGGGGCTTCAGTTGGAAAATAATTGCTGCTTATGTGTCATAATACATGTCCTTCTCCTGGTTGATGAAGGTTGGGACATTGCCGAATATGTATATGTATGTGTGTGTGTTGCGTTGCGTTTAAATATATATTATGTGTATATTTTTATGTAGGGTGTGAGGGAGTGGGGGCAAGTAGAATGGCTGCCTGGAATCATATGATGACACAGTTCCCAGAACACCGCCCCCTATCAGTGGAAATGAAAGAAAATCCAATAATGCCACCAAATGTTTGAAGATTTTATCCTCAGCATTAGAATATATGGTTAGATGTATCTTTCTATACAGAATGAGAAGATAAAGGAAACTGTAAGAAAAAGATTAAATGTGATATAATGTCATAAGATGAGAATTGGAAATAGGAAAAGCTCAGCCAAACCTCTGTAACCACGGCTGTAATCTTATACCTGGAAAACTGCCAGGATTTTACTGTGTTTCATTCATGCCTATGTGTGCCGCCATCATTATTAGCTGCTTTATAAGGGGCAGACAATAAGAGAAAAAGTATTGGTTATTGCTCTGCATTGTGACATCATCACTTTCCATATATGGAAGCTGGTAGTGATGTCACACAGGTGAGTGATGTCACAATAGAGCGGAACCTATAAACACTCCGTCCCATCTCACTGGCTCAGACTTGGTATTTGTTTGTCTCCTGACTGCACTTACCTAGATCTTCTCCTTGTGGATTAGTGATTTTACTTGCGAATTACTTGTGAATTAGCGGATTACGTCTGTATTAGTGGATTACTTCTGGAATTTCCTGAAGATCATTGACTGAGGACTTCTCCATCTGGAGGTAAATCTATTGTGTGCTTTTATTTATGGGGCATGTATGGGGCATAGCGAGCAGCACCATGGATTATGGCAGCATATAATATGACTCCAATGCTTTCTCATCCCCTTCAGATCTCCCTCCTGACTCTGTCTGGTCCAGGACCACAGAGGGGACGTCAGTCACCACCTACATAAGCTGAGAAGAGAACTTCAGCGTGTACAGGACTCAGCAGAGCCGGACATCTTTAGAGTGAGTATAATGGCGGAGGTGCCGGTTTGTGGTGACCGGGTATACCATCGCTGTACACAGCGTCAGACTGGAGCACCTTGGGCTCACCAGAGAAAATCATTCTTGGGGCCCACTTGTATAGCTACATAGAAATAAATGCAAGACCAACAATTGTGTGGTAAAACACACTTGTGTTATGGTATAACATAAGGTAGTTCTTGTCTTAATGATATAGCAGGAGTTGGGGTAGCCCCCCTCATGGAATATAATGCAACCCCTCTCACAGAATATAATGTAGCCCTCCTCAGAGTAAAATGTAGCCCCATCACAGGGTATAATGCAGCCCCCCATAGAATATAATGTAGATTCCTCACAGTATAATGAAGCCCCATCACAGAGTATAATGCAGCCCCCCCATAGAATATAATGTAGATTCCTCACAGTATAATGAAGCCCCATCACAGAGTATAATGCAGCCCCCCATAGAATATAATGTAGCCCCCTCGCAGGGTATAATGTAGCCCCCTCATAGGGTATAATGCAGTCCTACATAGAATATAATGTAGTTTCCACATAGGGTATTATCCAGTCCTACAGTTCTATGGCCACCAGTACTCACTCACTTGTTCCCCTGCTGCTCTAGGATCTGCTCCGTTCTCAGCAGCTACACTGCTGTCTGCCCGACACACAACATGTTGCACGATGAAGTGATGTCATTGTGCACCGGCTGTGTCAGAGGCAAAGGGAAATGATGGGGGAGGGAGAATCATCTGACGCGCTGTACTCCATTATTGTTTTCAACTGTATCGGCATCTATGATTCTCCATTATTGTTTTCAACTGTATCGGCATCCATGGGCACTGGGGAGACCACCCTGTAGGGGAAGGGGCTGTAAGCCCTGAAACATTTTAGTATTTATTACCCATTATAAATCAGTTTCAAATATTTCTGAAATTTGAGTGAAAGAAGAACAACATCTGTAATGTGAAATATTATATTATTTGCATTTATATTGTAAAAATAATAATTATCTTTTAATTATAATAAGTATTAATTTCATTGAGAATTTCATGACATTTCCTCAAACATCATATTCCATTTTTGGCAGATTTGCTCTCCTGATTATAGGATGAAGCCTTCCACCATGGCATCCAGCGATCAGGATAAAGGCCTGTTGGCCGTGTTGGACCTGCTCGTTGTCCCACTCCTGGAGGACACTATTCCAGGCATTATCAAATCATATGAGCCTGAAGAAATGAAGACCATGACCAGCATGCTAATAAATCATCTGCATGATCTGGATGGACAGGATTTGGTGAATGCCCTCCTGTTCTTGTCGACCATAACATCTGCCAGAGCGGACGCTGACAACTTTCTGTCTAATGAGCTCATTGATAAGACCTATCAACACATGCTGAAAGCAGAAAGTGAGAAACATCAGGGAATAACTGGTGCAGCTATGACGCTCCTGGCCAATATTGCTGTATACCGCTCCCAAGACGTCATGGAGCGCTTGGAAAGCGATGAGGAGCATCCACAGAGCAGCGCGCTGAAGACATTGGATCTCATTTCCACCAAAACCATCACAGGTTGGAAAGAGAGAAGTGCAGCGCAGAATATACTGACAGTGGATGACTTGATTGCCCCTACACAACATCAAGCTGGACCACCTGACGGATTTGATTTTTATTATCATCTCCTGCACCCTAGCTATGGGTTCATAAATCACCTGGATGACGCTGATGTCCTCCATGACACAGACACAACCCAGGCTGGGATGTGTCGTTACATTACATGTGTCTTAACTGATGAGGAAAGAAGAAAGATCATCCATTACCTGCTTATAGCAATGAGATCTGCTGTCAGAAAGAGCAGACTCATCAGTGTCATGATCTTCTCGGAGCTGTTACTCCATCATCCTGAGCTCCTGGAGGAGAAAATGGCAAAAGATTTAATCTTATTAACGGCTTCAAAGATATACAGTTCGGACGAACTTGAAAACTGTCTTGCTTTAGAAGCTATGGGAAATGCCTGTAAAGGTGCACCAAGACAGGTGCATCAACTGAAGGACCTCATCTATCGATGCCTTTACAGTAAACTAGTGGGTCGTCAGAAGCTAAAAGTGGTCATTGAATCCCTAAAAGCAATGTCAAAGTTTGTTACCCTGCTGAAAAGATCAAAACTTGGCAGTAAATTTGAGAGAATTGTCCAGCGTTGTACTGACTACCTAAACCACCCAAACCCGCTGGTTCGGACATACTCCACTTCACTATTTGCAGACCTCGCCAAGAACTGCAACAGGGACAAGAGAGGCTTCAGCCGCCACGTTAGGACATTCCTACCTGAGTTACTGATAAAGTTACACAGTAAAAACCAGCAGGATAAGGCATCCGGTATTGCAGCCTTGCTGCATTGTCTTCCTTACATCGGATGTAAGAACGTTCAAGAGCTGTTATGTGCTGATGGCGAAAAAGCCTACAAAATATATGAACAGCTCGGGAAAAAGGAACCTGCCCTTCTTGTGAGGATGATGATCCACAGCATTGAATATAATAAGCCGTATATGGCAGACGAGGTAGACGCTGTCATGAAACACCTCACTATGATAAGAGACGCGTTACCCTATGAAGAACTCTATCCGTCAGCATTATCTGACGTGTTTATAGGGTTGAGGAGACTCAATTCTAAGATAAATAATCCAGTGGTGCATGAGGCAAGTATCCGCGCCATTGACATCCTGGGCACCAAGTGGAAGAGCATCAGAACTGTTAAAGCAGTGAAAGTCGGAACAGAGAGTTTCCTGATCTATGAAAAAGTGAAGAGAGTGGAAGTAATATTTTACGAGACTTCAGTGTGAAACATCCATCACCAGATGTTACACCAAGGGTCAATGAATGAGACATCCTGAATACACTTAGATAAAACTCTTGACTATTGAAGACCATCTCAAGAACAATCCCCACATACCCCAATTTTCTTATGAAAAACTTAAAATAAAGAAAATAAAAAGAAAACTTACGGTGTTTCTCTGCTTATTGTAACTGGATGAAATGTTTCTGGACTGTTCCCATATGTATTTTGATCATAATCCTCTATATATAGCTACTAGCTGAAGAGCCCAGCGCTGCCCGGGCATAGTAACTAACTGTGGTTAGTTATAACAAATTATAATTATCCTCCATCCCATAGTACCATGCCCATATACCCATCCTACATATCCTCCATCCCATAGTCCCGTGCCCATATACCATCATACATATCCTCCATCCCATAGTCCCGTGCCCATATACCCATCACACATCCTCCATCCCATAGTCCCGTGCCCATATACCCATCATACATATCTGCCATCCCATAGTCCCGTGCCCATATACCCATCACGCATCCTCCATCCCATAGTCAACCATTATGACATCATAATGAGCGGCGGGGCTTGCAACCTATGATGACATCAGCGCCACCATGCCAACCATTATGACATCATAATGAGGGGCGGGGCTTGATACACACACACTTTTTCCCCATTATGTAGATAGGGGCAAAATTGTTTGGTGAATTGGAACGTGCGGGGTTGAAATTTCACCTCACAACATAGCCTAGGACACTCTCGGGGTCCAGACGTGTGACTTTGCCAAATTTTGTGGCTGTAGCTGCGACGGTGCGGATGCCAATCCTGGACATACACACATACATACATACACACACACATACATACAAACACTTGAGCTTTATATATTAGATCTATCATGATACAGCTCCATCTTAGCATGTCTATGCTTGTTGAGCTCTTAAAGGGGCTTTCTAGACTATGATTTTGATGACATAGGTCATCAACATCAGATTAGTCCCGGTCTGACATGCGAAACTCCTAACGATCAGATGTTAGCAGATCCCTCAGTCAGCAGAAAGCACACAATGCATTGAGCTGGAGCAACATATCTTACGTGTCATCAGTACTGTGGTTCCTGTATGATCCGCAGTCTGATGTTGGCTGGTAATAACAACTCCTGGTATCTCCTGTCTAGCTGACTGCAGAATTCTGAATCCTTACAGCGTGTGCACTACACACTCTCAGTGCTCTCTAGTGTTGCTGGCGACAGTGGGTAATGACGTGACAGCATGAATGCAATTTGCATACATGCGGTCACCTGGCAATTGGATGTCTTTGGCCTTTCTCAATTCACTTGTATTCAATTGAGTGGATGTGGTTCTAAGTATGCAAATCACATACTTGCGCTCAGAGCTGTCACTAGGAATTTCAGGGCCCCATATTGGCAAAATTTTCGGGGCCCCCTTGAGACTCCACCCAGGCTCCACCCCAGCCCCGCCCTCCACCCCTCGAATTGTCCACAGCCCCACCACTCTCTCTTGGAAAAACTCCACTTCTCACCAATCACACATTAACAGTTCCCATCTCCAGATCACACACATAGCCAGCAGCTCTTGTTATGGCCTAAAGATTTTTTAAATCTACCACCATGACATGGTAGACTCTTTTGGCTGGGCCCTACTCTACTCTAACCTATTAAAGATTTGCTAAAATATCCAATACAATTTAGGTATATTTTTTATTTTTCAATTTTTAAAATGACCAATAACATCACATCCAAAGGGACAAATACCACCACACCATGCCCAGACACCATATTACCACCACATGGTGACCAATAATACCACATACAAGGAACAAATACAGCCATACCATGACCAGACCACATATTACCACCAGTGACAGAATAATAGCACATACAAGGGACAAATACCACCGCACCATGACCAGACCACATATTACCAGCACATGGTGACTGGATACTACAAAACTGATCATTAATAAAAAAAAAACATATTACTATCACCATAAGTGCCATAATACACAGGAGATCTGTACTTAGTATGTAGTGTCTGTGTACAGGTAATACAGTGATCACCAGTGACATTATACACAGAAGAAGCTCTGTATATAGTGTCAGTGTACAGTTAATACAGTGATCACCAGTGATATTATGCACAGGACCTCTGTATATAGTGCCAGTGTACAGGTAATACAGTGATCACTGGTGACATTGTACAAAGGCACTCTGCATATAGTGTATAGTGTCATTGAACAGGTAACACACTGACTCACCAGTGACGTCTCTAGGTAAAATCCTTCATCTATGCTTTTCATCTTTCATCCAGCACAGATCGCCATCACGTCTTGCAGCCAGGGCTTGTTTCTCCAGGAATTAACCCAGTTATCTAGAGCTCCACTTGCAGAACACATTACTTAATTTTTTTCCAACTTCTACACTACACCAGATGAAGAAAAAAGGTGACATAGTGTCACTCTGCACAGTAACAGAACCTCCCCCCATTTAAAACAGTATCCTCAAAAAAATAAAATAAATACATCACTGCAGTAATAATATCCCTTAATTAGCCCCTATGGTAATAATATCCCCCATCCTGGCTCCAGCCATATTTTCTCTCATCCTGCCCTCATGAGTATCCATTCTGCCCCCACATGATCTCCAGATCCTGCCCCATCTGTCTACATCGTATCCATCCTGCCCCCATGATCATGCACCATGTGTCTCCCATCCTGCCCCCTCCAGTGTCTCACTGTCACATTCTGCCCCCTCCTGTGTCTCACTGTCACATTCTGCCCCCTTCTGTGTCTTACTGTCACATTCTGCCCCTGTGCCTCACATTCTGCCCCTCCTCTGTTTCACTGTCACATTCTGTCCCCTGTGTCTCACTGTCACATTCTGCACCCTCATGTGTCTCACTGTCACATTTTGCCCCTCCTGTGTCTTACTGTCACATTATACCCCCATGTCCATTCTGACCCCATGTCTCACATTCTGCCCCCATGGTCATTCCGCCCCGTGTCTCGCATTCTGCCCCCTCCTGTGTCTCACTGTCACATTCTGCCCCCTCCTGTGTCTCACTGTCACATACTGCCCCATGTCTCATATTATGCCCCCTCCTGTGTCTCACTGTCACATTCTGCCCCCTCCTGTGTCTCACTGTCACATTCTGCCCTCATGTCTCACATTCTGCCCCCTCCTGCGTCTCTGTCACATTCTGCCCCCCCTCCTGTGTCTCAATGTCACATTCTGCCCCCTCCTGTGTCTTACTGTCACATTCTGCCCCATGTCTGCATTCTACCCCCATGTCCTGCATTCTGCCCTCATGTCTCACATACTGCACCCATGTCCATTCTGTCCCCATGTCTTGCATTCTGCCCCCATGTATTGCATTCTGCCCCCTCATGTGTCTCACTGTCATATTCTGCCCCCTCCTGTGTCTTACTGTCACATTCTGCCCCCATGTCTTGCACTCTGCCCCATGTCTCACATTCTGTCCCCTCCTGTGTCTTACTGTCACATTCTGCCCCATTTCTTGCATTCTGCCCCCATGTCTTGTATTCTGCTCCCACGTCTTGTATTCTGCTCCCACGTTCTGCATTCTGCTCCCATGTCCATTCTGCCCCGTGTCTCACATTCTGCCCCCATGTCTTGTATTCTGCCCCATGTCTCACATTCTGCCCCCTCCTGTGTCTCACTGTCACATTCTGCCCCATTTCTTGCATTCTGCCCCCATGTCTTGCATACTGCCCCATGTCTTGTATTCTGCTCCCACGTCTTGTATTCTGCTCCCACGTTCTGCATTCTGCTCCCATGTCCATTCTGCCCCGTGTCTCACATTCTGCCCCCATGTCTTGTATTCTGCTCTCACGCTCTGCATTCTGCTCCCATGCCCATTCTGCCCCGTGTCTCATATTCTGCCCCCATGTCTCGCATTCTGCCCCATCATGTCTGCATTCTGCACCCATGTCTTGTATTCTGCCCCATGTCTTGTATTCTGCCCCCATGTCTGCATTCTGCCCCCATGTCTTGTATTCTGCCCCCATGTCTTGCATTTTGCCCCCGTCATGTCTGCATTCTGCCCCCATCATGTGTCCATTCTGCCCCCATGTCTCGTATTCTGCCCCATGTCTGCATTCTGCCCCATGTCTCGCATTCTGCCCCCATGTCTCACATTCTGCCCCATGTCTCACATTCTGCCCCCGTGTCTACATATTTGCCCGTGTGTCTGCAATCCTGCCCCGTCTCCATATTTGCCCCTGTATGTCTCCGATCCTGTCCCCGTGTCTACATTCTGCCAGGGAAACATATTGCCCCTTTCAATAATAAAAATAAAAACTTTGTTCTTACCTGACCTCGCTCCTGCGGTGAAGATGGAGCTGCTGTTGTGTGAGCTGAAATGACCTGTGGTGACGTCATCGTCATGTGATCAGGGGGCGGAGCTGATCAATGCTGAAGGCCTGTGATAATGATGACGTCACCACAGGTCCTTCAGCACTTCTCTAACTTTTGGATGTCGGGCGCTGTGGTGGCTCTGCTGATGTGTGCGCTGCAGGCCTGGCTGCAGCGCACACTTGGGGCCCGACCGCAGCACACACTTGGGGCTCACCCGGTGCCCCTATGACGCACAGCACTTGGGGCCCGATGACTGGCAGCACAGGAGCGGGGCCCTTGATCTGCGGGCCCCCTTCTGTTCTGCTGTTCACCGGGCCCCATACAGCAGTAAGGGCTGTCATGCCCTGATGGCGGCCCTGCTTGCGCTCACATGACCACCTGCTCTTGCCGGCGACACCTGATAGCAATGGCCGCATGCCATGCACACGCTGTAATGATTCTGAAGTCTACAGTCATAAGAGTGATTACAGTCTTTCATCAGAAGACCGGACAACCCCTTTAACAATGGGAAAAGAGATACTAGGAGTTGTTTTGTACTGATGGTAGTTCTGGTGATGTAGTCATGTACTAACGGTGGTTCTGGTTATGTATCCATGTACTGATGGTGGTTGTAGTAAGGTAGTCATATACTGATGGTGGGTCTAGTGATTTAGCTCAGCAAACATCATGGTTCTGGTGATGTATGCAGTGGCGGGCTGGGCCGGGTGGCAGGGATGCATTTGCCTCCCGGGCCGGTCCCCAGACGGCTGTTCAGGGCCGCCAGAGGCCTGGCACTGTACTTTTTATTGCGGCCGCCAAAACTTCATTTGTGGCCGGGCTGGCAGACTCCTTCCTGATCGCGCATGAATGATGTATTCAGATGTATTTGCATCTTTGAGACGCGAATACATTTGAATGCATTATATCTGGCACAGAGCAGAGCCGTTGTTGCTGCTCCGCAGCCTAGCATGCGGCAGAGTGTTGAGGTCATCATGCTGCGACCTCCTCACACTGCTGCTGGCGACGCAGAGCAAGGCAGAAGAGGCGGGGACAAGGCGGCCGGCGGGAAAAATGGTGAGCAGCAGCGCTCCAATGAGTTGCAGGAGCTGAACTGCTGAAGATTGGAGAGCTGTCATTTGCTGTGCATGCATAAGGTATGGGGCATGAATCCATGGTGTTTGTCAACAAGGGCAGCAGCACAGCATTGTGTGTATGAGAGTGTGTGTGTATGAGTGTGTGTAAGTGTGGTGTGTGTGTATATATGTATATATATATATGTGTGTGTGTGTGTGTAAGTGAGTGTGTGTGTATGAGTATGTGTAAGTGAGTGTGTGTATGAGTACGTTTAAATGACTGTGTGTGTGTATGAGTATGTGTAAGTGAGTGTATGACTGTGTGTATTAGTATGTGTAAGTGAGTGTGTATGAGTATGTGTGAGTGTGTGTGTGTATGAGTATGTGTGAGTGTGTGTATGAGTATGTGTAAGTGAGTGTGTGTGTATGAGTATGTGTAAGTGAGTGTGTGTATGAGAATGTGTAAGTGTGTGTGTATGAGTATGTGTAAGTGAGTGTGGTATGTGTGTGTATGAGTATGTGTAAGTGAGTGTGGTATGTGTGTGTATGAGTATGTGTAAGTGAGTGTGTGTGTGTGTGTGTGTGTGTGTGAGTATGTGTAAGTGTGTGTGTGTGTGTGTGTGTGTGTATGAGTATGTGTGAGTGTGTATGAGTAAGTGACTGTGTGTGTGTATGAGTATGTGTGAGTGTGTGTATGTGTGTGTGTTCAGACCAGCAGTGTGGAGGGAGGACATTATAGAGACTAGGGGCAGTATGTGGGGGACATTATGGAGATGAACAATATGGAGAGGGACGGTGTAGGTGGGATATTATGGGATGGAGAGGTATGTTTTGGAGACGGGTGGTGTATGGGGTATATTATAGGGAGAGTCAGCGAAGGGGATATTATGAAGAGGGGTGGTGTAGGCAGGATATTATGGAGAGGGACATTTATCATGGGGAGGGGCGGCATGTGTGGGGGTATATTTTGGTGAGGGGCGGTGTAGGGGGTATATTATGGAGAGGGGTGGTGTGGGGGGTATAATGGTGAGTGGCGGTGTAGGTGGTATATTATGGAGAGGGGTTGTGTGGGGGGTATATTATGGAGAGGGGTGGTGTGGGGGGTCTATTATGGGGAGGGGTGCAGTGTGTGGGAAGTATCTTATGGGGCGGTGCGGTGTAGGGGGTATATTATAGGGAGGTGCGGTGTAGGGGGTATATTATAGGGAAGTGTGGTGTAGGGGGTATATTATGGTGAGGGGTGGTGTAGGGGGTATATTATGGGGAGGTGAGGGGTGGGGAAGGGGGTATATTATGGGGAGGTGTGGTGTAGGGGGTATATTATGGAGAAGGGTGGTGTGGGAGGGATATTATGGAGAGACAGTCTAGGGGGATTTTTTGTGCAGGAAGCACATTGAAGGGCAATTATTTCGTCAGGGGCACAACATGGTAGATATTTATACTTTGTTGGCAGTATAATGATTTTACAACGGCACAAAATACTCCTGGCCATGATGAGAGCCACGCACGTTGTTTATAAAAGCTCGGCGTCCATGCCGCCGCATGCGGCTCTCATCGTGGCCAGGAGTATTTTGCACCGTTGTAAAATCATAAGCGCACAGCAAAAGGGCTAAGCCTCCTGATGTGCCCTAATATGATACGCGTTGAGGCAACATTGCTGAGATGTGACAGAGCTTAATATCACGGCTTAACATCTCAGGCACATTGTGGACATATTAATCCCATTATGAGTACGGGGATGAGGCAAAATTGCCGGGATGTGGTAGAGCCTTACGTTTATGGCTCAGTATACTGGCAGACTATATTAATGTTTCTCGCATGTGAATAAGGGGATAGCATGTGCATGTGAGAGGTGACATCTACGGACTGAGTGAGTGAGATAAATCATTTGGTCACTGGCTGGCATCTGCTTCAATTGGGCAAAGGAGCCTTTGTGTAGTCAACGGATGACACTGTATTAGGGAGATTCCGTTATTCTATTGGGGACAATGTGCAATAGCATTAGCACTTTAGTCTACGGATATTGGAGTGTAAAATTGGCTATTAATGATTGAGAATGATGCAATGGTATATCCATATATGCAATAATTGTTAAACACTTCCCTCAAAAAAGGATGCCTAGTGAGATTTTCCCTCGTTAAAGGGTGTCTTGGAGTCCATGAATACAATGCTGTATAATTATATTAGTGTCCTTTATGACCCCCTCTTGTGGTAGGGGTTGATTGGACAGACTGCACACAAGCACGGTGGATGATTTGATATATTATTTATTCACAATTTATTAAAAGATAAGTTTTATTATTTTTCCACCACAGTCAGTGATTTTTGTAATTTCGGTAATTGGCTGGATTTGTATCTGGTGTAAGGGTGACAATTCAGTGATATCTCTAATACTGACTACATCTCATAAGTAGTGAGGTTCCTGTATGGTCCGCTGTCTGATGATAAAGGTAGCAATAACTCCCAGTATCTTCTTACCATAGTTAAGGACATACTGGGAGCTACATGTTCATGTCATACAAGTGTATCATGGGGCTGATCTAACACTGAAATTGACCACTGTAATAAGCGTGGTGCTGCATTCATCTACTGACTGTGGTTCTAATGTTACATTCATCTACTGACGGTGGTTCTATCGCTGCATTCATCTACTGACGGTGGTTCTATCGCTGCATTCATCTACTAATGGTATTCATGACCCTGCATTCATCTACTGATGGTGGTTCTGTCCCTGCATTCATCTAGTGATGGTGGTTCTGTCCCTGCAATCATCTACTGATGGTGGATCTGTTGCTGCATTCATCTACTGATGGTGGTTCTGTCCCTGCATTCATCTACTGATGGTGGTTCTGGCCCTGCATTCATCTACTGATGGTGGTTCTGGCGCTGCATTCATCTACTGATGGTGGTTCTGGCGCTGCATTCATCTACTGATGGTGGCTGTGTCCCTGCATTCATCTACTGATGTTGGTTCTGTTGCTGCATTCATCTACTGATGGTGGTTCTGTTGCTGCATTCATCTACTGATGGTGGTTCTGTTGCTGCATTCATCTACTGATGGTGGTTCTGTTGCTGCATTCATCTACTGATGGTGGTTCTGTTGCTGCATTCATCTACTGATGGTGGTTCTGTTGCTGCATTCATCTACTGATGGTGGTTCTGTTGCTGAATTCATCTACTGATGGTGGTTCTGTTGCTGCATTCATCTACTGATGGTGGCTGTGTCCCTGCATTCATCTATTATTGATGGTGTTTCTGGCGCTGCATTCATCTACTGATGGTGGTTCTGGCCCTGCATGTATTCACTGATGGTGGTTTTGGCCCTGCATGTATCTACTGATTTTGGTTCTGTGTTGTGAGTTCATTTTCCCCTTTACTACTGAGGCCCAAGGAACTCCCTCTTCTGGTAGAGAAAGGTAATGAGCCTGATTGTCAAACACCTGGGTCTGATCATGATGACTGGCTGAGTGGAGTTACTGACTGGATATAAGGCTGCCGACGCCCTTTTTCCCTGCGGGTGATTTCTCTGTGGACTTCTAGGAAACCAGTCTGATTCCTGGTCCTCTAAAGCTAAAATTTCTGCTTTGCCTTTTTGCATTAGTGTTTTGTTTTCCCTGCTTTTCTGGATTCTGCCATTCCCTGCTGGGGTGAGCAGAATCTCCTTTTGCCTGTTGCTCTGTCTTCAGAATATTCCTGAGTACTGACATAGCCTTTTTGAAGCCTAGCGTCTTCAGGGCCTTTTTTACTGTTAGTTTGTTGGCTCTTATTTTCATAGGGTTTTTCACGGATTGCAGACAGCAGCCATCCTGACCTTTCCTATCTAAGTTAGTTTGGGCCCCATCTTTGCTCAGTCTATCTTTCTGTCTGTGTTTTGTTCTTTCTTCTTGCTTCACCGTCATTATATGTGGGGGCTGCCTTTTGCTTTGGGGTCTGCTCTGGGGCAGTTTAGATTTCCCTTTCTGTCTTTAGGCTATGTAGTCCTCTGGCTGTGATCGAGGGGCCTAGGGCATCGTAGGAGCCCCCCACGGCTACTGCTAGTTGTGTTGATAGGTTCAGGGGTCTGCAATCCGATAGCTGCCAACCTCTCTGGTTTTCTGGACTTAGCTAGCATTTCTATTTTTGCCTCCCACGGTGACTCAATCATAACAGTTCTGTTTCTGGATTCATCTACTGATGGTGGTTCTGTTGCTGCATTCATCTACTGATGGTGGTTCTGTTACTGCATTCATCTACTGATGGTGATTCTGACCCTGCATTCATCTACTGATGGTGGCTGTGTCCCTGCATTCATCTACTGATGGTGATTCTGGCCCTGCATTCATCTACTGATGGTGGTTCTGTTGCTGCATTCATCTACTGATGGTGGTTCTGTTGCTGCATTCATCTACTGATGGTGGTTCTATTGCTGCATTCATCTACTGATGGTGGTTCTGTTGCTGCATTCATCTACTGATGGTGGTTCTGTTGCTGCATTCATCTACTGATGGTGGTTCTGTTGCTGCATTCATCTACTGATGTTGGTTCTGTTGCTGCATTCATCTACTGATGGTGGTTCTGTTGATGCATTCATCTACTGATGGTGGTTCTGGCCCTGTATTCATCTACTGATGGTGGCTGTGTCCCTGCAATCATCTACTGACGGTGATTCTGGCCCTGCATTCATCTATTGATGGTGGTTCTGTTGCTGCATTCATCTACTGATGGTGGTTCTGCTGCTGCATTCATCTACTGATGGTGGTTCTGACCCTGCATTCATCTACTGATGGTGGCTGTGTCCCTGCATTCATCTACTGATGGTGGTTCTGGCCCTGCATTCATCTACTGATGGTGGTTCTGTTGCTGCATTCATCTACTGATAGTGGTTCTGTTGCTGCATTCATCTACTGATGGTGGTTCTGTTGCTGCATTCATCTACTGATGGCGATTCTGACCCTGCATTCATCTACTGATGGTGGCTGTGTCCCTGCATTCATCTACTGACGGTGATTCTGGGCTTGCATTCATCTATTGATGGTGGTTCTGTTGCTGCATTCATCTACTGATGGTTGTTCTGTTGCTGCATTCATCTACTGATGGTGGTTCTGTTGCTGCATTCATCTACTGATGGTGGCTGTGTCCCTGCATTCATCTATTGATGGTGGTTCTGGCCCTGCATTCATCTACTGATGGTGGTTCTGGCCCTGCATGTATCTACTGATGGTGGTTTTGGCCCTGCATGTATCTACTGATTTTGGTTCTGTTTCTGGATTCATCTACTGATGGTGGTTCTGTTGCTGCATTCATCTACTGATGGTGGTTCTGTTGCTGCATTCATCTACTGATGGTGGTTCTGGCCCTGCATGTATCTACTGATGGTGGTTCTGGCCCTGCATGTATCTACTGATGGTGGTTCTGGCCCTGCATGTATCTACTGATGGTGGTTTTGGCCCTGCATGTATCTACTGATTTTGGTTCTGTTTCTGGATTCATCTACTGATGGTGGTTCTGTTGCTGCATTCATCTACTGATGGTGGTTCTGTTGCTGCATTCATCTACTGATGGTGGTTCTGTTGCTGCATTCATCTACTGAAGGTGGTTCTGTTGCTGCATTCATCTACTGATGGTGGTTCTGTTGCTGCATTCATCTACTGATGGTGGTTCTGTTGCTGCTTTCATCTACTGATGGTGGTTCTGTTGCTGCATTCATCTACTGATGGTGGTTCTGTTGCTGCATTCATCTTCTGATGGTGGTTCTGTTGCTGCATTCATCTACTGATGGTGGTTCTGTTGCTACATTTATCTACTTGTCGGTGGTTCTGGTGCTGCATGTATCTACTGATGGGGGTTTTGGCCCTGCATTCATCTACTGATAGGGGTTCTGTTGCTGCATTTATCTACTTGTCGGTGGTTCTGGTGCTGCATGTATCTACTGATGGTGGTTTTGGCCCTGCATGTATCTACTGATGGTGATTCTGACCCTGCATTCATCTACTGATGGTGGCTGCGTCCCTGCATTCATCTACTGATGGTGATTCTGGCCCTGCATTCATCTACTGATGGTGGTTCTGTTGCTGCATACATCTACTGATGGTGGTTCTATTGCTGCATTCATCTACTGATGGTGGTTCTGTTGCTGCATTCATCTACTGATGGTGGTTCTGTTGCTGCATTCATCTACTGATGGTGAATCTGACCCTGCATTCATCTACTGATGGTGGTTCTGTTGCTGCATTCATCTACTGATGGTGGTTCTGTTGCTGCATTCATCTACTGATGGTGGTTCTGTTGCTGCATTCATCTACTGATGGTGGTTCTGTTGCTGCATTCATCTACTGATGGTGGTTCTGTTGCTGCATTCATCTACTGATGGTGGTTCTGTTGCTGCATTCATCTACTGATGGTGGTTCTGTTGCTGCATTCATCTACTGATGGTGGTTCTGTTGCTGCATTCATCTACTGATGGTGGTTCTGTTGCTGCATTCATCTACTGATGGTGGTTCTGTTGCTGCATTCATATTCTGATGGTGGTTCTATTGCTGCATTCATCTACTGATGGTGGATCTGTTGCTGCATTCATCTACTGATGGTGGTTCTGTTGCTGCATTCATCTACTGATGGTGGTTCTGTTGCTGCATTCATCTACTGATGGTGGTTCTCTTGATGCATTCATCTACTGATGGTGGATCTGACCCTGCATTCATCTACTGATGGTGGTTCTGTTGCTGCATTCATCTACTGATGGTGGATCTGACCCTGCATTCATCTACTGATGGTGGTTCTGTTGCTGCATTCATCTACTGATGGTGGTTCTGTTGCTGCATTCATCTACTGATGGTGGTTCTGTTGCTGCATTCATCTACTGATGGTGGTTCTGTTGCTGCATTCATCTACTGATGGTGGATCTGACCCTGCATTCATCTACTGATGGTGGTTCTGTTGCTGCATTCATCTACTGATGGTGGATCTGACCCTGCATTCATCTACTGATGGTGGTTCTGTTGCTGCATTCATCTACTGATGGTGGTTCTGTTGCTGCATTCATCTACTGATGGTGGTTCTGTTGCTGCATTCATCTTCTGATGGTGGTTCTGTTGCTGCATTCATCTACTGATGGTGGTTCTGTTGCTGCATTCATCTTCTGATGGTGGTTCTGTTGCTGCATTCATCTTCTGATGGTGGTTCTGTTGCTGCATTCATCTACTGATGGTGGTTCTGTTGCTACATTTATCTACTTGTCGGTGGTTCTGGTGCTGCATGTATCTACTGATGGGGGTTTTGGCCCTGCATTCATCTACTGATGGGGGTTCTGTTGCTGCATTCATCTACTGATGGTGGTTCTGTTGCAGCATTCATCTACTGATGGTGGTTCTGTTGCTGCATTCATCTACTGATGGTGGTTCTGTTGCTGCATTCATCTTCTGATGGTGGTTCTGTTGCTGCATTCATCTACTGATGGTGGTTCTGTTGCTACATTTATCTACTTGTCGGTGGTTCTGGTGCTGCATGTATCTACTGATGGGGGTTTTGGCCTTGCATTCATCTACTGATGGGGGTTCTGTTGCTACATTTATCTACTTGTCGGTGGTTCTGCTGCTGCATGTATCTACTGATGGGGGTTTTGGCCTTGCATTCATCTACTGATGGGGGTTCTGTTGCTACATTTATCTACTTGTCGGTGGTTCTGGTGCTGCATGTATCTACTGATGGGGGTTTTGGCCCTGCATTCATCTACTGATAGGGGTTCTGTTGCTGCATTTATCTACTTGTCGGTGGTTCTGGTGCTGCATGTATCTACTGATGGGGGTTTTGGCCCTGCATTCATCTACTGATAGGGGTTCTGTTGCTACATTTATCTACTTGTCGGTGGTTCTGGTGCTGCATGTATCTACTGATGGTTCTGTCACTTCATTCTACTACTGGTTCTGATCATGCACACATGTAGCAAACCATAATGTGCTTCATGGCTATGTTAAAACTGAAACTTATATGTTTCCATATGTGATATCTGAGGTTCTGTAGGCAGGTCCAGGTGTGACCAGTATAGAGCATTGGAAAAAAAAATCCTAGGTAATGATGAGAAGCATTGCATACTTTGCTTTACTACATATCTGAAAATGTATATCTAGTTTAAAATTAGTAATACATGAGCATAATATGTGATTTGTCTGATCAATAGAAACGCTCATCTGAGCTGATCCCAGTACTTTCTGGTTTTTCTTTGAACAGCTCTCAGTCAATACAGTAGTAGGCATATAGCCTATAAAGCAGCCGGAGGTAAACATGTTAAAGGGGTTGTCCAGATTTAAGTTACAAGTCACTCTGTGACTGCAGACTCGTGAATCCTCACATTGTTTGCAGTGCTGTTGTGATTCGGCGGGCGCGTGACTGCCGGTATGTGATTTGCATACATGACAACTAGCCTTGCTCGGCCCCACTTATTACACCTGTATTGAGCAAGGCCAGAAGCAGTCTAGTTGTAATATGGCTGGGAATATACAGATCACATACTTGGTCACATAAGTGCCCGCTCCCACCGCCAGCACCAGAGAATCTTCACAGCGCACATGATGTGAGGATTCACATATAGTGACTTTAGACTTGTAGCTTAAGATCGGACAACCTTTTTAGCGATGGGCCGCTACTCATGAGCCACTGCTGTGTGCTTGCCCCCCAGGCTAAAATGTGCCAGCCAGCCCCTGGATGTATGCATGTACTGATGGTGGTTGTAGTGATGTATTCATGTACTAATTGATGGTTCTGGTGCTGTATTCTCTCATTAAAGATAAAGAAGAAAAAAAATTGGTACAGCCAGATCAGTAAAAGATTTGGATATCAAAATTGTCAAAATATAAAACTATTTATCCCTTACGGTAATGAGAAAAACATAAGCATTACAAACCAAACATTTCTTTTAGCAAAATAAAGAATTCAGGAAAGTTTAGTCCAGCTGTAATGACACTGACCTGTAGAATCATGTTCACGGGTCTCCTTTATCAAGTAATGAATAACTTAAAATCAAATATGAAAAAAAACTATGATTTAATTGCATTTGTTTACTTCAGATTTATATTGTACTGCAGGGACGAGCAATTTCAATTTTCTCCATAGTTAGCAAAAAAGCTAGAATTGGCCCTGGCTGCAGTCACTACTCTGCTGTTACTTAATGTCTTATACTCTAGTCACATCCTGAGCTGCAGTAACCATTCTTCTGCTGTATCAAATTTTATTCTTCTATCACACCCAGAGCTGCAGTCATTTTTCTGTATTAAATCTTGTTTTATACTCTAGTTATATCCAGAGCTGCATTCACTATTCTGCTGTTACATCATGTTTTAAATTCTAGTCCAGACCTGGTCAAAGTGTGACCCATGGGCCACATCAGGATATTTGGTTGTTTCTATCTGGCACATGGAGCGGGACAGCCCAAGGGCAAGAACCTGTGCCATCCCACACCACATGGCCTACCCCTGCCTGGCATTTCAATTTCCCAAGGATGCAGATAGCTATGTGTATACAGTTTGACATTCCATGCAGTATGACCGCCCATAGCTCCCATACAAAGTCTGATGCCACATAGCCCCTATATACAGTATGATGACCCATAGCTCTGACCTAGTATGGTACCCCATAGCCTCTATACATGGTATACTTTCCTTTAGCCCATACACAAATTATGATGCACCATATCCTCACTTTTCACAGTATGAGGTCCAAAAGCCTCTATGCCGAGTATGATGGCCTCCACATTATATTCCTCCATATAATGCCACCACAGCTCCCTCAACTCCCAGGATATCCAAAAAGCTTATACTCACCCAGCCTTGGTTCAATGTCCACTGCAGCCTCCATCTCCTCTTCCAGCTTGTATAATAATGAGCAGAAGCTGCCCGTGCCTGTCAGTGTAACTGGTGGAGCAAGGAGCAGATGGCTTTCTGCTCCCCAACAGGGTTTAACAGTATCAGTGTCCAAAGGATACTATTAAAAGTGTTGCATACTAATGCCGTCCACTGACCATTTGGCATTTGCCAGAATTTCCAGTCCAGCCCCGCTGCATCGCATTAGAATAACTTCTATGTCAGTCTGTCATTTATCAGAGTCATTAACCCCTTTATGACCTATGACGTGCCGTGTCCGTCATAGGTCACCCGCCCCTCTTTGTTGCAGTCTCCAGAGCCTGATCTCATCAGCTGTCATGTGCCCCTAACAGCAGTGGGTAGAATCGCGATCCCCCCGGGGCTGTTAACTAGTTAAATGCCGCTGTTAATCTCGGCATTTAACTCACGCAAACGGGATGCGTGTCTCAGCTCCGCCCATCTGCGCCCGTGTGACATTACCGTGGGTCGCCGATGGGGTTGTCATTGCTGAACTGATGCCAAAACCAGGGGAAGAGTCTTGAGGAGATCATTTGCATATTCCCAGTGCCTTCTGGGATAAGTGAAGAGTCTCCGCGAGCTCAACGATCACTGGGTTTTGGCCGTTGCAGCTGAAAAGAGGAAATCGGAGAAACCGCGCGCCTGTCGGCGCACGAATTTTGGCTCATCTTTCATCTTTTTAAGAAATCTCAAGATGGAAGAGGCCAGGAGCCATTTGGTGAGCTGCATTTCTTGCTACATGTTCACAGATTTACCAGTGGAAAAGCCAAACTTCACATGCCACAAATGCAAGCTTGTGACCCTGTTGGAGGAAAAGTTGCAAAATCTCGAAGAGAGGTTAGCTACGTTGAAGATCATTAAGGAAGGTGAAGAGTTCTTGGACAGAGCAGAATTATCTCTTCATGTTACAGAAAGAGAAGAAATTCGAAGTGCACCTGAAGAAACAGAGGATTGGAGACATGTGACCCAGAGAAGCAGGAGGATCAGGAGGCAGTCAGCACCCATACTGCTCAGGAACCAGTACCAGGCTCTCACGCAGGAAAACGATGAAGAAATACATCAGGATAAGACTTTGCCAACAAACAGCAACCTTGTACGCCTTCAGAGTCCTCCTGGATGGAGAAAGAAAAATGTTGTGAAGAAGAAACGGAGAGTGGTGGTCATGGGGGATTCCCTGTTGAGAGGAACAGAGGCCGCTATCTGCAGACCGGATATAACTTCAAGAGAAATGTGCTGTCTTCCAGGTGCAAAAATTAAAGATGTGTCTGACAGGATATCAGGACTCTTCAGACCTACAGATGACTACCCATTCCTGCTACTACATGTGGGGACAAATGACACCGCAAGAAACGACCTGGAAACCATCTGCAGAGACTTTGAAGACTTAGGCAAGAAAGTGAAAGAACTGGGAGCGCAGGTGGTCTTCTCTTCCATCCTCCCAGTGGATGGCCATGGAACAAGGAGGTGGAATAAGATTCTGCAGGTGAACAACTGGCTACGTCGATAGTGCCGTCAGCAACGATTTGGATTTCTGGATCACGGAGTGAACTACTTATACGATGGACTACTTGCTAGAGATGGGGTGCACCTTACGAAGACTGGAAAGCATGTATTCGGAAGTCGCCTTGCTACACTTGTAAGGAGAGCTTTAAACTAGAACAACATGGGAAGGGAAGCAAAAGACCAGAAAAAGCCATACACCTGACAAATGCTACTGAGAACTCTGCTATTAGAAGTGGAAAGGAAGAACAAAGACGAAAGAATCTAATTAAAAAAAATATTGGAGAAAGAGAAACCAATCACAAACTAAAATGTTTCTATACTAATGCACAAAGCATGGGCAACAAACAAGGAGAATTGGAACTACTAACACAGGAAAAGAAATATGATGTCATTGGAATCACTGAAACTTGGTGGGACAATACACATGATTGGAATACAAGACTAGAAGGATACAACTTATTTGCAAGAAACAGACTTGATAAACGAGGAGGGGGTGTCGCATTGTATGTTAGAAATGCGTATATCTGCACAGAGATTGAAGCTTCAGAGACTGGGAGTTCTGTGGAAACTGTTTGGGTAAGAATACAAGGACAGAACAATGGAAAGGACACCATTGTAGGCATTTACTACAGGCCGCCTGTGCAAGCTGAAGATATGGATGAACTCTTTATGCATCAAATGGCCAAGTTCTCCAAAAAATATGACATAGTTGTCATGGGAGATTTCAACTATCCAGACATTTGTTGGGAATCTCTCTCAGGCAAAACTAACAGGTCAAGGAAATTCTTATCCTCTCTTGCTGACAACTTTATCTTCCAAAAGGTAAAGGAGAAAACAAGGGGAACTGCTACCTTGGATCTAATCCTTATAAACAGGGAGGAAATGGTTGAGGAGGTAAAAGTGGCTGGGACCCTAGGAGGTAGCGACCATGCTATTTTAGAATTTTGGATAACTAGAGGCGGAAGACCTGTGAAGACTCAGACGTCAAGGTTAGATTTCAGAAAGGCAGATTTTAAGGGATTCAGAAAGAGAATTGGAGGGATCCAATGGCTGGATATCCTTAAAGACAAAAATGTCCAGGAAGGATGGGAAATCTTGAAAAATGAAATTCTCAAAGCACAGTTGTTAACAATTCCGAAAAGAGGGAAGAATAGGAAGCATTTAAGGAAACCAGGATGGATGAACACAGAACTTAAGCACATGCTAAAAAGGAAGCAAAAAATGTTTATAAAATGGAAAGAAGGAGGCATATCTAAAGAAGAATATAATGCTGTCTGCAGAACCTGCAAGGCACAAATCAGATTATCTAAAGCTGAAAATGAATTGAGGCTTGCAAGAGATGTCAAAAGCAATAATAAAGGATTTTGGGGATATGTCAAAAGTAAAAGAAAAGTCAAAGATGCTATAGGATTTTTACAGGATGAAAATGATGAAATGGTAAGACAGGATGTTGAGAAGGCTGAACTTTTAAATTCCTATTTTGCATCTGTTTTCGCTCAGAAAGGAAATGTAACATCAACTGTTATTCACTGTCCTATTAAGGGAATAGAAGAATCCAGGATATCTATAAACAGAAAGATAGTGAGGAAACACTTAGCTAACCTAAATGTATTCAAGTCTCCAGGTCCAGATGAATTACACCCCAGAGTACTGAAGGAGATAGCAGAAGAAATTTTTGAACCCCTCTCCATAATCTTTGAAAATTCTTGGAGAACAGGAGAAGTGCCAGAAGACTGGAGAAGAGCAAATGTTGTTCCTATCTTCAAAAAGGGGAAGAAGGTGGACCCAGGCAACTATAGGCCGGTGAGTCTGACTTCTATACCAGGAAAGATCTTTGAACAAATTATTAAACAACATGTATGTCAATACCTGGATAAGAATGAAGTGATTAAACAGAGTCAGCATGGGTTTGTAACTAATAAGTCATGTCAGACTAATTTAATTTCCTTCTATGATGGTATTACTGATTGGGTGGATCAAGGAAATGCTGTAGATATAGTATATCTTGACTTCAGCAAAGCATTTGACAAAGTCTCTCATACAATCCTTATTGAAAAAATGACTAAGTATGGAATGGACAAGGCAACTGTTAGGTGGATTCATAACTGGCTTAGTGATCGGACCCAAAGAGTGGTCGTAAATGGCTGCACATCCAGTTGGAAGAATGTCTCAAGTGCGGTACCACAGGGCTCTGTCCTGGGCCCTGTATTGTTCAACATCTTTATCAACGATTTAGATGAAGGAATTGAGGGTAAACTGATTAAATTTGCTGATGACACAAAGCTAGGAGGGATAGCTAATACTAGAGAAGAGAGAGAGGATTCAAAAAGATTTACATAAACTGGAGAAGTGGGCAGCAACTAACAGAATGGTTTTTAACAGGGAGAAATGCAAAGTACTACATCTGGGCAATAAAAATGAAAAAAGCATATATAGAATGGGAGGAATAGGGCTAAGTGACAGCACATGTGAAAAAGACTTGGGTATACTAATAGATCACAGACTGAATATGAGTCAACAGTGTGATGCAGCAGCAAAAAAGGCAAATGCAATTCTAGGATGTATTAACAGAAGCATACAGTCTAGATCACGTGAAGTAATTATTTCCCTCTACTCCTCTTTGGTCAGACCTCATCTGGAATATTGTGTCCAATTTTGGGCACCACATTTTAAAAAAGACATCAACAAACTGGAGCAAGTTCAGAAAAGAGCGACCAGAATGGTGACCGGTCTGCAAACCCTGTCTTATGAGGAAAGGTTGCAGGATTTGGGAATGTTTAGTTTGCAAAAGAGAAGACTGAGAGGAGACTTAATAGCTGTCTACAAATATCTAAAGGGCTGTCACATTGTAGAAGGATCAACTTTATTCTCATTTGCACAAGGAAAGACTAGAAGCAATGGGATGAAGCTGAATGGGAGGAGACACAGATTAGATATTAGAAAAAACTTTTTGACAGTTAGAGTGATCAATGAGTGGAACACGCTGCCACGAGAAGTGGTGAGTTCTCCTTCAATGGAAGTCTTCAAACAGAGGCTGGACAGACATCTAACTGGGATGATTTAGCGAATCCTGCTTTGAGCAGGGGGTTGGACCAGATGGCCCAGGAGGTCCCTTCCAACTCTACGATTCTATGATTCTATGATTCTATGAACTGCTATGATCATTTTTGTTACACATTGCAGTTCTGCAGCCCTGCTATGTGTAACAGAAGTTATCAGATGATCGCAGCTTCTAGTCTACCACGGACACTATTGGAACAAGTAAAAAAAAAAATTTTAAACATTAAAAAATTGTTAAAAGTGTAAAAATTCAAATTACCCCCATTTGGCCCATTCAAAGTAAAATAAAAAATACACATATTTGGTATCGCATCATTCAGAATCACCTAATGTATCAAGATATAAAAAGAATTAATCCGAACTGTAAACGGTATAACGAGAAAACAATCTAAAGGCCAGAATTAAGTTTTTTAGTCGCTGCAACATTGCAATAAAATACAATAACGGGTGGTAAAAACATCATATCTACCCCAAATAGTGTCCATAAAAACATCAGGTCGGCACGCAAAACATATGCACTCTCCCAGCTCCAGATCCTGGGAAAAAGGAGACGCTACGGGTCTTGGAAAATGGCGCCATTTCTAAAGAAATTTGACAAACTTTGGATTTTTTTTCACCACTTAAATAAATAATAACCTTTACATGTTTGGTATCTACGAACTTGTAATCACCTGGGGAATGATAGTGGCAGTTTTCCTGAAGATAGTAAAAAAAAATCCAAAACACTATTGTGGAATTGCCCTTTTTTGCCATTTCACTGCACTTAGAATTTTTTTCCCCCATTTTCCAGTGTACAGTCTGGTAAAAGCAATGGTGTTGTTCAAAAGCAAAATTCGTCTCGCAAAAAAAACAAGCTGTCACATGTCCGTAGCGATGGAAAAATAACAAAAGTTATGGATCTGAGAAGAAGGGGATCGAAAAATGGAAACGCAAAATCAGAAATATCCTTGGTCTTTAAGGGGTTAATAGGTATGTGTTTAGGGTTTATTAGTGAATCGCCAATTACTGGAATAACTTACTTTGACTTGTCATTGCTTCATGACTGTGAATTTGTCACAAGAGCACAATTAACATTCACTCGACTTGATACCTTCAGAAAATCTGCAAGAACGGACTTACGATTGACTGGGCAGCCGTCATAGTTATTCACAGTAGACGTAGAGTAAAGTGCTTCATAGATACTGGTGGAGATCTTTGGCCTTTGAGTTGAGGTCAGATGTCAGTTCTTAAAATATTTCTTAAAAATTGTCATTAAGTCCGATATCTGTGCACTTGAATCTGATTATAAATCCCAAGAAGAAAGATTGGCTGAGAGATAATGGACCACTGACTGAGTTTAGACTGTATATAACGTGATCTGCCACTTTACCTAGAAACGTCTAGAAACGTGCTGGATCAAATTTTTTTGGTTCTGCTGCCATCAAAACTGCAGCAATTCAGTGTGGCATAAATGTGAAAAAGTGATGACATTGTAGTGTAGGAATATTGGAGATGCCGACACTATAGCTACTCGCAATTGCCACAGATTAGATAAAAGCCTCAAGGAAGGACTGCTCTTCATATGTCCATCCACAGGTATCAGAGGAGCAGGGTGTGCAAAGATAACCTTCCCCGCACCGTTACTACACTTACGTCAGTCTGCAGGAAGGGGTCATACATCCGGTATCTGAGGAACTAGGGTGCACCAAGAAAGCATTCTCCCACCATTATTCCACCCTATAAATGTTCAATAAGGGGTCATCCATCCACAGGAATCACCGGAGTTAGAGAGTGCCGAGAAAACAATACCCTATCATTATTCTAACCTACTAGCTTGCAGGAATAGGTCATCTATCCACAGGAATCTGAGGAGCTAGGGTGCAATAATAAAACATTCCCCCACCATTACTCCATCATACCAGCCTTCAGCAAGGGTTCATCCTTCAACGGGTATCGTAGGAGATGCAGAGAGGCGAGACAACATTCTCCACAACATTACTCCACCTGCATGGCAGAAAGGGGTCATCAATCCAAAGGTATCAGGGGTCACAATGTGCCAAGAAAACATTCCATCACCATCACTCTCAAGCAGCCTGAATTGGTGAAACAGAAATATATAGATTCATCTGTCCTGATTAGAGTTGAGCAAAACGGGTCGGTCATATTCAAAAGTCGGCGACTTTCGCTGAAGTCGGGTTTCATGAAATGAAACCCGACCATAGCGTGAGGTCGGCCACGAGTTCGGTGACCAGAGCGCCAAAGTCGCGTTTCAAAAGATGCTTCCAGCGCCCTTTTTCAGCCAATGATGGAGGACGCGCACTGTGGGCAACGCGATGACATAGGCATCGGTCACCACCATCTTTGAGAAGGGCATGCAAGTGATTGGCTGGCTTTGTGTGGCGTCACAGGGGCTATAAAAGGGCGTGCACACCGACCGCCATCTTAATTCTGCCGATCTTAGCATTAGGGAGAGGTTGCTGCTGCTGATTCTGTAGGGAGAGCGTTAGGCAGGGAAGAAGAACCAAAAATCTGCTTCTGCTGTTAGCGATTTCCACTTACAACACAACAGTTTGTGTGCAGTGACAGGGGAGGATATATTTTTGTGCATCAGCTCTGTTGGTTATTAGGCTGCCTTATAAGGGTCCCTGATAGCTGCATTGCTGTTTGCACACTGCTGTGCAAACTGCTATTTTAAAAGCAAAAATACTTTTTTTCCTCCTTTCTGCACAGTTACCAAGCATTCATTTTTCCACCCTTTTGTGTGTGCAGCAGTCCTGCTTATTAGGCCGCCTGCATCCATACTTGGACTGAGAGCATCATTGTCAGCGTCCTCAAATCTCTAGTGACATGCAAATTCTCACTAATCCTATAGACACCATCCACCTTGTCATACACCATCCAATTTCAGCCTGTTACATTGAGGTGTATTCTCTCCTGGGCCTGAGACAATAGTTCAGCGTCCTCAAATCTATAGTGAGATTCCAATTCTCACCAATCCTATAGACACCCTCCACCTTGTCATACACCATCCAATTTCAGCCCGTTACATTGAGGTGTAATCTCTCCCTGGCCTGAGACAATAGTTCAGCGTCCTCAAATCTGTAGTGAGATTCCAATTCTCACCAATCCTATAGACACCCTCCACCTTGTCATACACCATCCAATTTCAGTCTGCTACTTTGAGGTGTAATCTCTCCTGGGCCTGAGACAAAAGTTCAGCGTCCCTAAATCTATAGTGAGATTCAAATTCTCACCATTCCTGTAGACACCCTCCTCCATGTCATACACCATCCAATTTCAGCCTGCTACATTGAGGTGTAATCTCTCCTGGGCTTGAGACAATAGTTCAGCGTTCTCAAATCTATAGTAAGATTCAAATTCTCACCCATCCTATAGACACCCTCCACCTTGTCATACACCATCCAATTTCAGCCTGTTACATCGAGGTGTAATCTCTCCTGGGCCTGAGACATTAGTTCAGCGTCCTCAAATCTATAGTGAGATTCCAATTCTCACCAATCCTATAGATACCATATAGCTGGTGGTATTTTGGGTTCATTTTCGCAAAAATGAGGAAGTATGGGGGAAGACACCATGGAAGTGGGCAGGGGTTGCCAGCTGGTCCCGATGGTGGTGGTGGTGTTGCATCTGTTGGTAGTGGCAAAAGCACAATAGCACCTAAGGCAGGAGGTGTTGAGCCTGCGTCATCGTCTGGCTCCACAAGGCCTCGAAGGCGCTCTTTTCTGGGAGTAGGTAAACCGCTTTTAAAGCCGGAGCTTCAAGAACAAGTTTTGGCATACATTGCTGACACAGCCTCCAGCTCTCTCACCTCCTCTTCTGAAGTTTCAAAAAATAAAAGCACTGAGTCGTCAGTGGATGCTCCTGTTCAGGAACAACACCTATCCTTGTGTCCTTCACCCCTACCAAAAGTGAAGGATGTGGCAGGCCACACTACCTATTACTTCATGGAGCTCTTTTCACATGCCATGCCTGGGATAGCAAGTCAAATCGTGAATTCCCCAGTCCAAGATGAATCTGACATGGAGTGCACTGGTGCACTGATTTTTCTGCTGGTACATTCACTAAGAGCACGACATTGTCCTCGCAGTGTACTGAGGCAGAATCAGACCCTGATGAAACTCCGGTGCCCCTTCCCGCATAATATACCACCTTACACGGTGAAACAGAGTAAGGTGCACATGAAATTGAAGAGGAGGTGATGGATGACCCAGTTGTTGACCCAGATTGGCATCCATTGGGGGAAGAGGGTGCCGCTGCCTACAACTCAGAAGAGGAGGAGGAGGATTTGCAGAAGGCAACGACATCGCAACAGCTGTTATCTGGCATGACCGTAGCAGTCCAAAAACATGTGACAAAAATCAAAAGAGTTGCAGGACAGCTTGGCCAGACGGTCAAATTAGCACAGCGTGCAAGGTCTCAAAATGTCTTCCATAGTAGGAAGAGTGCAGTGTGGCACTTTTTGAACAAAATCTTAATGATCAGGCAAAAGTTATCTGTAAGAAGTGCGCAAAGACCTTTAGCCAAGGGAAAAATCTGAGAAATTTGAATACAAGTTGCATGATTAGACATTTAACCACCATGCACTTGCAAGCGTGGACGGACTACCAAACCTCACGTACCACATGTGCACCTGTTCCGAATGAAGGTAGTCAGCAATGCTACATCGCTTCCCCCACTGTAAGCCCACCAGTTAGCACACCACCAGCAGCAAATGTCGAGGTGTCGTCGCAAGGGCAAAGCAGTCATGGAATCACAATGTTATTGCTATGAAAGACTGAATCTAGGCCATCAGCAACACCACCAACACCATCACCATCACCAACCCTCTCTCAGTCCGCCATGTCCACCGCTAGTTCCACCATATGCAGCTCTCAAGTCCAGCTCACCCTAAAAGAGACTCTCAGTAGGACAAGAAAGTACTCATCCTCTCATCCGCATACACTGGCTTTGAACGCCCACATTGCCAAACTAATCTCGTTAGAGATGATGCCCTACCGGTTGGTAGAAAGCAAAGCTTTCCACGAGCTCATGGCCTACGCAGTACCACGCTATGACCTTCCCAGTTGGCACTTTTTTTCGCAAAAAGCCATCCCAGCCCTCCACGTGCATGTGAAAGACCGCATTGTCCATGCACTCAAGCAATCGGTGAGTGGAAAGGTGCACCTCACAACAGATGCATGGTCCAGTAATCATGGCCACGGCCGTTATGTGTCCATCACTGCGCACTAGGTCAATGTGGTGGATGCAGGGTCCACAGGGGACAGCGGCGGTGGGACAGTGCTGCCTAGCCCACGGTATAGGAAACAGTTGGCTGTAGGCGTTCGACCCTCCTTCTCCTCCAGAAGCGAAAGCTCGTCCACAGAGCGCAGTCGCACGAGCACTCCATCCGCAGCTGCCAGTGTTGCACACGAGTTGTCCCACTATCGAACAGCTAGTGGTAAGCGTCAGCAGGCTGTGATGAAGATGATGTGTTTGGGCGACAACAGACACACCGCGGAGGTACTGGCCGACTACTTGCAGCGACAAACTGAGTCATGGCTAGGCAGTCTACATCTTGAGGCAGGCAAGGTAGTTAGTGATAACGGACGGAATTTTGTGGCAGCCATAGCCCTTTCAAAACTCAGACACATACCATGCCTGGCTTACACCTTGAACCTGGTGGTGCAGTGCTTCCTCAATAATTATCCGGAGTTAACACCCCTGCTCCATAAGGTGCGAAGACTGTGCTCGCACATCCGCCGGTCACCCCTACACTCCAGTCGTATGCAGAAGCTGCAGCGATTGCTCCACCTTCCCAAGCACCGCCTAATTATCGACGTTGCAACAAGGTGGAACTCCACCCTGCACATGGTTCAGAGGCTGTACAAACAGAGGCAGGCTGTAATTCATTTGTGGGAGGATACACGGGCAGGCAGTTTGCAGGCAGACATGGAGTTGTCTGGTGTGCAGTGGTCGAAGCTGAAAGACCTCTGTTAAGTCCTTCAGTGTTTTGAGGAATGCACATGGCTGGTAAGCGCAGATGACGCCATCATAAGCATGAGCATCCCACTTATGCGTCTGCTCATGCAAACTTTGACGCACATTAAGGAGCAGGCATCTGCAGCCGAGGAGGAAGAGGAAGAGGGAAGCCTTGATGACAGTCAGCCATTGTCTGCTCAGGGAAGTCTCATGGACGAGGTGGAGGAAGAAGAGGAGGAGGAGGAGGATTATGGGGATAATTATTTTGGGGAGGAGGATGCTTCTCAGGGGGCATGAAAAAATGTTGGCGTGGCAAGGTCAGGTACAGGGTTTGTGCATGACTGGAGGGATGTTGATTTGCCAGAAAGTGCTCCTCCACCCAGCACTCGCAGTGCATCATTGACACCTGGAACATTGGCCCACATGTCTGATTATGCCTTGCAGATCCTAAAAAGGGACCACCGCATTGCCAAAATGATGAACGATGACGACTACTGGTTGGCCAGCATCCTGGATCCACGCTATAAAGGCAAATTCCAAAACATCATGCCACAGGAGAACCTAGAGCTAATATTGGCTAACAAACAAGCAACTCTGGTTAACCGCTTGGTGGGGCATTCCCAGCACACAGCGGCGGTGATGTTTTTCCAACGAGCCGTAGGAGGCAACAAGGAAGAGGTGTTCGTGGTGCACACAGCCAAAGTGGCGTTGGACACAGGGGTTTCATGACCATGGTGTGGACTGACTTTTCAAGTACCGCTCACACGACTGGTTATACTGCATCGATCGAAAGTGACAGGAGACAGCAGTTGTGAACTATGGTAACAAACTACTTCTTGTCCCATATCGATGTTCTCCCTCACCGGTCATTCCCCTTTGACTATTGGGCCTGTAAACTTGAAACCTGGCCTGAATTGTCACAATATGTCTTACAGGAGCTTGCTTGCCCTGCTGCTCCAATTCGTTATCTGAACGAGTCTTCAGTGCTGCTGGATCAATCCTGACAGAAAAAAGGACCCGTCTGTCGACCCAAAATGTTGATGATCTAACCTTCATTACAATGAACCATGCATGGGTTTCAAAGGATTTTGTCCCACCCTCCCCTGCTGTCACGTAGGTTGCCAGAAAAATGGCTTGCTTTTGTCCTCTTCTTCCGCAAACTTCTCCAATTACTCCATTTGCAGCTGCTGAATATCCAACATCAACATATGCCATTTTTTCTACCTCCCTAACTGGGCTGACTCCTCCCACAGGGCCGGGGTCACCACGAGGCACACACACCCGTGCGAGTGCCATTGCTCTGGACAGGTGGGTGGGCACACTCTTTGGCAAAGGCACTGGCACAAGGTCCCTCATAGTAGAATCAAGTGTCTCTGACGGTGGGGGTGCACACCGGCCGTCAGACACACCGGCGTACTAAGAGGGGCCCTGTGCCAGTACCGCCGCCCATGAGTGGGCCCCCCCTGCTTGCTCAGGGCACCAGCACTTGACTTACCTCTCCCTGCTCCACTACTTTGTAGTCTGGCCTGTTAAATACTTCACTGGGACTGCCAATACAAATTTGGTGAAATGATAGATGATGATTAAGAGGTAGGTATGCCCTGTCCTGCTGGGCTCTATCTTCAGATAATCAATGGCTTCCATTTGTTATGGACGTCGACTCACAATGAGATGCAGTGGTGGTTTATCATCAGCTTTCACGGTTTTCCGACTCACAGACGTGTGACATTCCTGCCCACATTTTTAAATGTGTCCTCTCATGCCAATCTAATAGAATCGCCTACGGCCTGTGGCTTGTGTCTTTTGCACTCCAAAGTTACCTGACAGATCATGATAGGCAGTGAGGGCAATGTCTACATCTATCCCTGTGATCACAATTTGATGGAGATGAGTAACGGTGATGGGTTCCACGTTACTGTGATACAGCAAACCTTTCTTCACAAGAACTGTTTTCACTGTCTCCACAGACAAAGTAATTGAGGGTCAGCATCGCCTCTGAGAATTCTCCCGGGAGTTTTTACCGTGATTAGTAATTCCAAAATTTCTGCAATCAGTCGACTTTCTGTCTGTACTTGTATCCATCTCCTTTCCTCTTGCGTAGAGTCTGGACTGTCTTACTGAGACTGAAATATATATGAAGATTGAAAAAATACCCCAACAGTGTATACTTGTGTACGCTTCGAATACATAACCCCTTTTAACTTTTGTCTAAACCATACTGCGGCTGTGAGTGTCTTTGTCGGACTCTGGAAATATACACGCAGATTTTTAATGTTTAAACTATTCTATATATACCTGCTATCCAGTGATACTGTACCCTTTCTCAACTTTGTACAATCACGTCAAATCCATACTGGGCCTGAGACCCTCTGAGTCTGCCTCCTGATATATAGACATAGGTTTTTAATGTTTAAACTATGCTATATATACCTTTTATCCGGTGATACTATACCCTTTCTCAAAGTAATTGAGGGTCAGCATCACCTCTGAGAATTCTCCCGGAAGTTTTTACAGTGATTAGTAATTCTAAAATTTCTGCAATCAGTTGACATTCCGTCTATACTTGTATCCATCTCGTTTCCTCTTGCGGAGAGTCTGGACTCTCTTTCTGAGACTGAAATATATATGAAGATTGAAAAATACCCCAACAGTGTATACTGGTGTACTGTTAAGAATGGGTCGCCGAGGAAAAAAAAAACAACACAAGCTAAGCCTCAGAAAACCAGAGAGGTTGGTAACTATGCGGACTGCAGATCCCTGATTCTAACTCACAACTAGCAGCAGTCGTGGAAGGTTCCTACATTGGTCCTAGACACCTCGTCACAACCGGAGAGCTAAATAAGCCTAAAGCAGGAAAAGAGGAAAACTAACTGCCCCAGAGCAGACCCCAAAGGAAAGACAGCCCCCCACATGTATTGACGGTGTTACAAGATGAAAACACATACAAAGGCAGGAAAATAGGCTGAGCAAACGATGGGGCCAAACTAACTAGAAAGGACAGGAAAGGAAAGACACTGTCTGCAATCTGCCAAACACCCTACCAAAGATAATGTCCAACACATCTGATAGCAAAATTAACCCTGAAGTCACTAGACTTCTCCCACTATATCAGCAAATACAGATAAATAAGAGTGGAAATTCAGCACAGCCCAGCCGGGCTGATTGACCCCACAAAAAACTGAATTGACCAACAAGAGCAAGTGTGAACATTAGCAAAAACAAACTTAACTTGAGAAGACTGGAACAGAGCTGAGTCCAAGACCTGAGAAGCAGACTGAATCACCAGCACCAGGATAGGGCGTCGGCTGTCTTATATCCAGTCTGATACTCCAGAGATCCAATCGTTATCCTTCCTCACCAGGTCGCAGATCACTACCAATTAAACCAAGCTCACTACCTCCTGTCACCACCAGAGGGAGAACGGAAGGAGAACTCTCAACTGGTGGGGTGTACGGTGTGGAGCAGAGCCGGGTCTGTATGGGGTGTACAGAGAGGAGCCGCATGTGTACGAGGTGTACGAAGCAGAGCTGGAGGTGTACGGAGCGGAGGTGTGTACAAGGTCTACGGAGCGGAGCAGTGTGTTTATGAGGTGTACGGAGTGGAGCCAGAGGTTTACGGAGCGAAGGTATGTACAAGGTCTACGGAGCGGAGCCGTGTGTGTACGAGGTGTACGGAGCGGAGCAGAGCCGGGTGTGTACGAAGCGGAGCCGGAGGTGTACGGAGCGGAGGTGTGTACAAAGTCTACGGAGCGGAGCCGTGTGTGTACGAGGTGTACGGGGTGGAGCAGAGCCGGGTGTGTATGGGGTGTACGGAGCGGAGCCGCGTGTGTACGAGGTGTACGAAGCAGAGCCGGAAGTGTACGAGGTGTACGGAGCGGAGGTGTGTGCAAGGTCTACGGAGCCGAGCAGTTTGTGTATAAGGTGTACGGAGCGGAGCCGGAGGTGTATGGAGCGGAGGTATGTACAAGGTCTACGGAGCGGAACCATGTGTGTACGAGGTGTACGGAGCGGAGCCGGATGTGTGCAAGGTGCACGGAGTGGATCAGAGCCGGATCATGGAGCCCTGTGTATACAAAGTGTACGGATCTGAGCCTTGTGTTTACAGAGCGGAGCAGATCCAGGTGTGTACGGAATGAAGCCGCGTGTGTGCGGGGTGTACGGAGCAGAGTGGAGCTGCTTGTGTATGGAGCGGATCCGCGTGTGTACGAGGTGTATGGAGCAAAGTCGCATGTGTTCAAGGTTTACGGAGTGGAGCCATGTGTGTACAAGGTGTACAGAGCGTGGCCACGTGTGTACAAGGCGTACGGAGCAGAGTCGCATGTGTACGAGTTTTACGGAGCGGAGCCATGTGTGTACTGAGTGGAACCATGTGTGCGCGAGGTGTACAGAGCGGAGCCGTGTGTGTACGAGGCGTGCGGAGCCATGCGTGTACGAGGTGTATGGTGGGGAGCATTCATACCTCCCAACTGTCCCGTATCCAATGGGACAGTCCCGATTTTGAGAGAGAGTGACTGCCCCAGCTGGAAGCTTACTTTTCCCGCGGACACAGGAGTACGCGGCGGAGCCCCGAGGAGCACTTTAAAACTCGCACGTGACGTTCTACCGAAAGTGACAAGCTGGAAGCTGACCGGAAATGAGGTAATTTCGAGAGGAGATTGTGACGGAACCATGGAGGCACGTCAGAGAATGCTTCAGATCACCGTGTCCTCCTCCGACAGCGTGGACAGTGGGATTGCCTTGGAATCGGGGATGCCGGCCATGTGAACGGATCATGATATGTCCTGCATCGGGAGGCTCAGGTGGGTATTACATTGGGAGCCGGGCTGCTATAGTATCTTTATACAATACTTGCAGAAGATAAAAAAAGAAAATTTTTTCAGCTCACCCCAAAGAAGACAGCTATAAGTCCGATCGGTGCACGGAATGTGGAAACAGGATCCCTCTGCAGCAAAGCGTAATATGGAAAAAAATTTTCCAGCATCCAGATCAGTAATTAGATTAAAAAAATTTTTATTCCTTTATTCCAAAATTTAAAAAAATCATAAGATTCTCCATCATGATAAGAGACGCATCAGGACGTGTAGTTGGACGCGTTTCGGACAAAAAAACAGTCCTTATTGTCTTAGAATAAGGACTGTTTTTTTGTCCGAAACGCGTCCAACTACACGTCCTGATGCGTCTCTTATCATGATGGAGAATCTTATGATTTTTTTAAATTTTGGAATAAAGGAATAAAAATTTTTTTAATCTAATTACTGATCTGGATGCTGGAATTTTTTTCCATATAATACTTGCAGAAGAGCCTGGCGCTGCCTGGGCATAGTAACTAACTGTGGTTAGTTATAGCAAATTATAATTATCCTCCATCCCATAGTCCCCTGCCCATATACCCATCATACATATCCTCCATCCCATAGTCGAGTGCCCATATACCCATCACACGTCCTCCATCCCATAGTCCCATGCCCATACACCCATCATACATATCCTCCATCCCATAGTTCCGTGCCCATATACCCATCATATATATCCTCCATCCCATAGTCTCGTGCCCATATACCCATCATACATATCCTCCATCCCAGACTCCCGTGCCCATATACCCATCACACATCCTCCATCCCATAGTCCCATGCCCATATACCCATCATACATATTCTCTATCCCATAGTCCCATGCCCATATACCCATCATACATATTCACCATCCCATAGTCGAGTGCCCATATACCCGTCATACATATCCTCCATCACATAGTCCAGTGCCCATATACCCATCACACATCCTCCATCCCATAGTTCCATGCCCATATACCCATCATACATATTCACCATCCCATAGTCGAGTGCCCATATACCCATCACACATCCTTCATCTCATAGTCCCATGCCCATATAACCATCACACATCCTCCATCCCATAGTCCCGTGCCCATATACCCATCATACATATCCGCCATCCCATAGTCCCGTGCCCAAATACCCGTCATACATATCCTCCATCCCATAATCCAGTGCCCATATACCCATCACACATCCTCCATCCCATAGTCCCATGCCCATATACCCATCATACATATTCACCATCTCATAGTCGAGTGCCCATATACCCATCACACATCCTTCATCTCATAGTCCCATGCCCATATACCCATCATACATATCCGCCATCCCATAGTCCCGTGCCCATATACCCGTCATACATATCCTCCATCCCATAATCCAGTGCCCATATACCCGTCATACACATCCTCCATCCCATAGTCAACCATTATGACATCATAATGAGCAGCGGCGGGCCTTGCAACCTATGATGAAATCAGCGTCACCATGGCAACCATTGTGACATCATAATGAGGGGCGGGGCTTGATACACACACACTGTTTCCCCAGTAGGCAAATAGGGGCATTTTGACATCATAATGAGGGGCGGGGCTTGATGCGTACACACTTTTTCCCCCAGTATGTAGATAGGGGCAAAATTGTTTGGTGAATTGGAACACGCGGGGTTAAAATTTCACCTCACAACATAGCTTAGGACGCTCTCGGGGTCCAGACGTGTGACTGTGCCAAATTTTGTGGCTGTAGCTGCGACAGTTCGGATGCCTATCCCGGACATACACACATACAAAGCATATACGTAAGCCTCAGCACCAGTATATACAGTTAGGTGCATATATATTTGGACAGAGACAACATTTTCCTAATGTTGGTTCTAGAGTCTAGACATTACCACAATTAATTTTAAACAAAACAATTCAGATCCAGTTGAAGTTCAGACTTTCAGCTTTCATTTGAGGGTATCCACATTAAAATTAGATGAAGGGTTTAGGAGTTTCAGCTCCTTAACATGTACCACCCTGTTTGTAAAGGGACCAAAAGTAATTGGACAATTGACTCCAAGGCAATTTCATGAACAGGTGTGGGCAATCCCTTTGTTATGTCATTCTCAATTAAGCAGATAAAAGGCCTGGAGTTGATTTGAGGTGTGGTGCTTGCATTTGGAAGGTTTTGCTGTGAAGGAAACATTCGGTCAAAGGAGCTCTCCATGCAGGTGAAACAAGCTACCCTTAAGCTGCAAAAACAGAAAATTCCCATCCAAGAAATTGCTACAACATTAGGAGTGGCAAAATCTACAGTTTGGTACATCCTGAGAAAGAAAGAAAGCACTGGTGAACTCATCAATGCAAAAAGACCTGGGCGCCCACGGAAGACAACAGTGGTGGATGATCGCAGAATAATCTCCATGGTGAAGAGAAACCCCTTCACAACAGCCAACCAAGTGACCAACACTCTCCAGGAGGTAGGCGTATCAATACCCAAATCTACCATAAAGAGAAGACTGCATGACAGTAAATACAGAGGGTTCACTGCACGGTGCAAGCCACTCATAAGCATCAAGAATCAAAGGCTAGACTGGACTTTGCTAAAAAACATCTAAAAAAGCCAGCACAGTTCTGGAAGAACATTCTTTGGACAGATGAAACCAAGATCAACCTCTACCAGAATGATGGAAAGAGAAAAGTATGGCGAAGTCGTGGTACAGCTCATGATCCAAGCCATACCACATCATCTGTAAAACACGGCGGAGGCAGTGATGGCTTGGGCATGCATAGCTGCCAGTGGCACTGGGTCACTAGTGTTTATTGATGATGTGACACAGGGTGGAAGCAGCCGAATGAATTCTGAGGTATTCAGAGCCATACTGTGTGCTCAGATCCAGCCAAATGCAGCCAAACTGATTGGTTATTGTTTCATACTACAGATGGACAATGACCCAAAACATAAAGCCAAAGCAACCCAGGAGATTATTAAAGCAAAGAAGTGGAATATTCTTGAATGGCCAAGTCAGTCACCTGATCTCAACCCAATTGAGCATGCATTTCACTTGTTAAAGACTAAACTTCAGACAGAAAGGCCCACAAACAAACAGCAACTGAAAACCACCGCAGTGAAGGCCTGGCAGAGCATCAAAAAGGAGGAAACACAGCATCTGGTGATGTCCATGAGTTCAAGACTTCAGGCAGTCATTGCCAACAAAGGGTTTTCAACCAAGTACTAGAAATGAACATTTTATTTACAATTATTAAATCTGCCCAATTACTTTTGGTCCCTTTAAAAACAGGGTGGCACATGTTAAGGAGCTGAAACTGCTAAACCCTTCATTCAATTTTAAAGTGGATACCCTCAAATGAAAGCTGAAAGTCTGAACTTCAACTGCATCTGAATTGTTTTGTTTAAAATTCTTTGTGGTAAGGTCTAGAACCAAAATTAGAAAAATGTCCCTGTCCAAATATATATGGACCTAACTGTACATCAGCACCTGTATAATACACAGGTGCTGGGGCTGATGTATATACAGGTGCTGGCGGGGGTGATGTATATACTGGTGCTGACTTGAGGCTGATGTATATATGGGCTGCATGTATATACATCACTGATCAGCCTCTAGTCAGCACCTATATATACACATCAGAACCTGTATATACATCAGCCCCATCACCCGTATATACACCAGCCCCAGTACCTGTATATACATCAGCCCCAGCACCCGCATATACATCTGCCCCAGCACCCGTATATACATCAGCCCCAGCACTCGTATATACATCAGCCCCAGCACTCATATATACATCAGCCCCAGCACTCGTATATACATCAGCCCTAGCACTCGTATATACATCAGCCCCAGCACTCGTATATACATCAGCCCCAGCACCTGTATATACATCAGCCCCAGCACCCTTATATACATCAGCCCCAGCACCCGTATATAAATCAGCCCCAGCACCCGTATATACATCAGCCCCAGCACTCGTATATACATACTGTATGTATATACAGTAGTCTAAATGTGATATATATTCAGCAGTATGTAACATAATATAGTATAATACTGTCAATTATAATGTAGAGTTGTGTGTATATAGTGTAGAGCTGTTCATATAGTATGTTGCTGTGTATATAGTGTGGAATCCACACTATATACACTGGCCTATCTTTACACTATACAGTATATACACAGCACCACTCTATATTCCTTACCACGGTATATATTGTGGAGCTGTATACATTGTGTATACTCCTCCTGTCCTGCATACATGGTGTAAATATAAGTATCTGCTCTAAGTGTGTGTATCTATGAAAATAAAAAGCGCTCCGATGAATTGTGCAAAGTGGTGGACTCTTTATTAGCCCATGTGACAAAGTTTTGGATCTATAACAGATCATTTCTCTGCTATGGAATTGAAATATTACCACGTGGGCTAATAAAGAGTCCTCCACTTTTCTCTTATTTAATCATTTAATCGTTGTGCTGATTATTTTCTTTTTATAAATGCCTTTGATTTACGGGTGTGTGTCCTAAAAGCAATTCACCCACTGCTTAATATTTGGTGGTGCTCAATTATGACACATATCAAGGCTGACATCACCACCCGGCAAAAGCAGGCAATTGCCGTCGGGGACTTGGCATGCTATGGGGCTCGTAAGTAGGGGCTCCGATGCCAGCGCTGACACAGTGGAAAACAATGATGAGTGAGGGAGCCATCTGCTGATGCTCGCTCTCTCATCTTTCCCCCTCTG
The DNA here is from genome assembly GCF_039654945.1 of Dendrobates tinctorius. Classification (NCBI taxonomy): domain Eukaryota; kingdom Metazoa; phylum Chordata; class Amphibia; order Anura; family Dendrobatidae; genus Dendrobates; species Dendrobates tinctorius. The sequence goes on along the minus strand of NW_027361738.1, from coordinate 88,207,255 downwards.
CGTCTGAGCTTTGTGATGTCTTAGTGCAGAGGGTGCAATGACATCACTACAGCGAATCATCTATGCCAAGCAGTGCAGAGGATCAGAATACATTGAGGAAACCAGAGCAGTGGGGACAGGGAGAAGTATTATATGGGGCCCATTGTACTGTATGAAGTAATATATGGGGCCCATTATACTGTTTGAAGTAATATACAGTATGAGGGCCCATTATACTGTATGGGCCATTATATGGGGCCCATAAAACTGTATGCAGTAATGTATGGGGCCCATAATAGTGTATGGAGCATTATATGGGCTCATTTTACCATATGGAGGAATATGTGGGGTCCATTGTACTGTATGGAGCAATATATGGGGCCATTATACTGTATGGAGCATTATGTGTTGCCCATAATACTGTATGGAGGACTATGTGATGCCCATAATACTGTATGTAGGACTATGTTGTGCACATAATATTATGAAGGACTATGTCGTTCCCATAATACTGTATGGAGGACTATGTGGTGCCCATAATACTGTATGGAGGACTATGTGGCGCCCATAGTACTGTATGGAGATCTATGAGGTGCCTATAATACTCTATAGAGGACTATATGGTGCCCATAATACTGTAAAGAGGGCTATGTGGTACCAATAACAATGTATGGAGGACTAAGTTGTGCACATAATACTGTATGGAGGGTTATCCAAATTCGGAAGTTCTCCCCTATCTTTTGGATAGGGGATGACTTTCTGTTTGTTGTGGATCTGACCGCTGGGACCCCCATGATCCTAGGAAACGTAGCTTTGAAAAGCACCATGTAAATGGAGCTGTGGTCCAATCATACGCACAGTGACACCATTAACATGTGGCTCTTTAAATAACTCCTTTAATAGAGTGATGAGGGGACGACAAAGTATAGCAAAAATTCACTGATCGGGGCTGGTGAGTGTTATAATTTGTGGGCTGGTGGGGTTTGTGTGGCAGGGCTGCTTTTTTGTCCCAGTTCGGCCCTGGTTTCCGGAGTGTAATGTAGACGCAAATATATGTTTAAGTCCCTGCAGAAGTCAAAAATTTGAAAAACCAATGAAAAATATTTGAAAAATGTATGTAAATAATTTCAAATCAATCTACTTTTTCCCGGAATGTTATCAGATCTAAAATATAAAAAAATTAGCGTACTTTGCATGGTTGCATTCATAATTGTCCAAACTAATGAAATATTATAATATTTATCCATAATGGTGAACTGCAAAAGAAACGAAAAAAATGAAATAGCAGAATTGTCGTTTTTTGGTCACTTCGACCAGAAAGGCATATGGATCCCAAGATAGTAAAGACAAAACTACAGTTGGTATCAGAAAAACCCCAAGCCCTCACATAATTCTATCAACCCAAGACTAAACATTTTAGAGCTCTTGGAAAGCAAGAAGGAAAAATAGAATTGAAGAGAGGCCCAATGGGAATCTGTCACCCAAGGGCATGAGTGGGGTGTGCACAAGTCACCCACACAGTATGAGGACCCCACTGCTTCCCACTCAATATAATGGCCCTCACATCCCCCTTTCATTATCATGGTCCCCACATCACTTCACACTTTATGAAGGCCCCACACAGCACCTCACACAGTATAGTGGTTGGCATATCCCCTCACGTAGTAGACTAGGCCATTATTTTAAAGTAGGATGCTGGTGAGGTCTTCATGCTGAGTGGGCCATTATACTGAGTGGGGAGATGTGAGAGCCATTTTACTGTGTGAGCGCTATCAAAATGTGTTAGTGGCTGTGGGGAACCATCACACTGTGTGATGGGCTATGGGGGCCACTATAATGGGTGAGGTGCTGTGTGAGGCCACCATAAAGTGTGAGGGGTTGTGGGGGCCATGATACTGAATGAGTGGAAGAGGGGCCCTCATTTTGAGTGGAGGGCTGTGGGGGGGCTTCATTCTGTGAGGGGGCGCTGATACTAATTAAGCGGCTGTGGGGCCATCATACTGAATGGGCTGTGGGGGTCTTCACTTTGAGAGTGGGCTGTTGGTTTCACCATACTAAACGAGGGTTGTTATACTGCATGGAGATCATCATAATGACAGGACATCATGCTGTGTGGAGGCCATGATACTGTTTATGTATGGAGGAGGCGACCATAACTATATCATGCTATGGGGGAACACTATAGGGGCATCATGCTATGGCGGTATTATATTTTGTTGCTCGCACTGCGGGGACATCACAATGTAAGTGTGAAGTGACTCTGTTGGAGCGATTCACTGTGGGAATATCAAAATCCGTGTGTGTGGGGGTAGGGGCATTACTATAAACATGTTTTATAATGGCCGTAAAAGGGGTATCGCTGATGAGGACAATAAGGGGCTTCAGTTGGAAAATAATTGCTGCTTATGTGTCATAATACATGTCCTTCTCCTGGTTGATGAAGGTTGGGACATTGCCGAATATGTATATGTATGTGTGTGTGTTGCGTTGCGTTTAAATATATATTATGTGTATATTTTTATGTAGGGTGTGAGGGAGTGGGGGCAAGTAGAATGGCTGCCTGGAATCATATGATGACACAGTTCCCAGAACACCGCCCCCTATCAGTGGAAATGAAAGAAAATCCAATAATGCCACCAAATGTTTGAAGATTTTATCCTCAGCATTAGAATATATGGTTAGATGTATCTTTCTATACAGAATGAGAAGATAAAGGAAACTGTAAGAAAAAGATTAAATGTGATATAATGTCATAAGATGAGAATTGGAAATAGGAAAAGCTCAGCCAAACCTCTGTAACCACGGCTGTAATCTTATACCTGGAAAACTGCCAGGATTTTACTGTGTTTCATTCATGCCTATGTGTGCCGCCATCATTATTAGCTGCTTTATAAGGGGCAGACAATAAGAGAAAAAGTATTGGTTATTGCTCTGCATTGTGACATCATCACTTTCCATATATGGAAGCTGGTAGTGATGTCACACAGGTGAGTGATGTCACAATAGAGCGGAACCTATAAACACTCCGTCCCATCTCACTGGCTCAGACTTGGTATTTGTTTGTCTCCTGACTGCACTTACCTAGATCTTCTCCTTGTGGATTAGTGATTTTACTTGCGAATTACTTGTGAATTAGCGGATTACGTCTGTATTAGTGGATTACTTCTGGAATTTCCTGAAGATCATTGACTGAGGACTTCTCCATCTGGAGGTAAATCTATTGTGTGCTTTTATTTATGGGGCATGTATGGGGCATAGCGAGCAGCACCATGGATTATGGCAGCATATAATATGGCTCCAATGCTTTCTCATCCCCTTCAGATCTCCCTCCTGACTCTGTCTGGTCCAGGACCACAGAGGGGACGTCAGTCACCACCTACATAAGCTGAGAAGAGAACTTCAGCGTGTACAGGACTCAGCAGAGCCGGACATCTTTAGAGTGAGTATAATGGCGGAGGTGCCGGTTTGTGGTGACCGGGTATACCATCGCTGTACACAGCGTCAGACTGGAGCACCTTGGGCTCACCAGAGAAAATCATTCTTGGGGCCCACTTGTATAGCTACATAGAAATAAATGCAAGACCAACAATTGTGTGGTAAAACACACTTGTGTTATGGTATAAGATAAGGTAGTTCTTGTCTTAATGATATAGCAGGAGTTGGGGTAGCCCCCCTCATGGAATATAATGCAACCCCTCTCACAGAATATAATGTAGCCCTCCTCAGAGTAAAATGTAGCCCCATCACAGGGTATAATGCAGCCCCCCATAGAATATAATGTAGATTCCTCACAGTATAATGAAGCCCCATCACAGAGTATAATGCAGCCCCCCCATAGAATATAATGTAGATTCCTCACAGTATAATGAAGCCCCATCACAGAGTATAATGCAGCCCCCCATAGAATATAATGTAGCCCCCTCGCAGGGTATAATGTAGCCCCCTCATAGGGTATAATGCAGTCCTACATAGAATATAATGTAGTTTCCACATAGGGTATTATCCAGTCCTACAGTTCTATGGCCACCAGTACTCACTCACTTGTTCCCCTGCTGCTCTAGGATCTGCTCCGTTCTCAGCAGCTACACTGCTGTCTGCCCGACACACAACATGTTGCACGATGAAGTGATGTCATTGTGCACCGGCTGTGTCAGAGGCAAAGGGAAATGATGGGGGAGGGAGAATCATCTGACGCGCTGTACTCCATTATTGTTTTCAACTGTATCGGCATCTATGATTCTCCATTATTGTTTTCAACTGTATCGGCATCCATGGGCACTGGGGAGACCACCCTGTAGGGGAAGGGGCTGTAAGCCCTGAAACATTTTAGTATTTATTACCCATTATAAATCAGTTTCAAATATTTCTGAAATTTGAGTGAAAGAAGAACAACATCTGTAATGTGAAATATTATATTATTTGCATTTATATTGTAAAAATAATAATTATCTTTTAATTATAATAAGTATTAATTTCATTGAGAATTTCATGACATTTCCTCAAACATCATATTCCATTTTTGGCAGATTTGCTCTCCTGATTATAGGATGAAGCCTTCCACCATGGCATCCAGCGATCAGGATAAAGGCCTGTTGGCCGTGTTGGACCTGCTCGTTGTCCCACTCCTGGAGGACACTATTCCAGGCATTATCAAATCATATGAGCCTGAAGAAATGAAGACCATGACCAGCATGCTAATAAATCATCTGCATGATCTGGATGGACAGGATTTGGTGAATGCCCTCCTGTTCTTGTCGACCATAACATCTGCCAGAGCGGACGCTGACAACTTTCTGTCTAATGAGCTCATTGATAAGACCTATCAACACATGCTGAAAGCAGAAAGTGAGAAACATCAGGGAATAACTGGTGCAGCTATGACGCTCCTGGCCAATATTGCTGTATACCGCTCCCAAGACGTCATGGAGCGCTTGGAAAGCGATGAGGAGCATCCACAGAGCAGCGCGCTGAAGACATTGGATCTCATTTCCACCAAAACCATCACAGGTTGGAAAGAGAGAAGTGCAGCGCAGAATATACTGACAGTGGATGACTTGATTGCCCCTACACAACATCAAGCTGGACCACCTGACGGATTTGATTTTTATTATCATCTCCTGCACCCTAGCTATGGGTTCATAAATCACCTGGATGACGCTGATGTCCTCCATGACACAGACACAACCCAGGCTGGGATGTGTCGTTACATTACATGTGTCTTAACTGATGAGGAAAGAAGAAAGATCATCCATTACCTGCTTATAGCAATGAGATCTGCTGTCAGAAAGAGCAGACTCATCAGTGTCATGATCTTCTCGGAGCTGTTACTTCATCATCCTGAGCTCCTGGAGGAGAAAATGGCAAAAGATTTAATCTTATTAACGGCTTCAAAGATATACAGTTCGGACGAACTTGAAAACTGTCTTGCTTTAGAAGCTATGGGAAATGCCTGTAAAGGTGCACCAAGACAGGTGCATCAACTGAAGGACCTCATCTATCGATGCCTTTACAGTAAACTAGTGGGTCGTCAGAAGCTAAAAGTGGTCATTGAATCCCTAAAAGCAATGTCAAAGTTTGTTACCCTGCTGAAAAGATCAAAACTTGGCAGTAAATTTGAGAGAATTGTCCAGCGTTGTACTGACTACCTAAACCACCCAAACCCGCTGGTTCGGACATACTCCACTTCACTATTTGCAGACCTCGCCAAGAACTGCAACAGGGACAAGAGAGGCTTCAGCCGCCACGTTAGGACATTCCTACCTGAGTTACTGATAAAGTTACACAGTAAAAACCAGCAGGATAAGGCATCCGGTATTGCAGCCTTGCTGCATTGTCTTCCTTACATCGGATGTAAGAACGTTCAAGAGCTGTTATGTGCTGATGGCGAAAAAGCCTACAAAATATATGAACAGCTCGGGAAAAAGGAACCTGCCCTTCTTGTGAGGATGATGATCCACAGCATTGAATATAATAAGCCGTATATGGCAGACGAGGTAGACGCTGTCATGAAACACCTCACTATGATAAGAGACGCGTTACCCTATGAAGAACTCTATCCGTCAGCATTATCTGACGTGTTTATAGGGTTGAGGAGACTCAATTCTAAGATAAATAATCCAGTGGTGCATGAGGCAAGTATCCGCGCCATTGACATCCTGGGCACCAAGTGGAAGAGCATCAGAACTGTTAAAGCAGTGAAAGTCGGAACAGAGAGTTTCCTGATCTATGAAAAAGTGAAGAGAGTGGAAGTAATATTTTACGAGACTTCAGTGTGAAACATCCATCACCAGATGTTACACCAAGGGTCAATGAATGAGACATCCTGAATACACTTAGATAAAACTCTTGACTATTGAAGACCATCTCAAGAACAATCCCCACATACCCCAATTTTCTTATGAAAAACTTAAAATAAAGAAAATAAAAAGAAAACTTACGGTGTTTCTCTGCTTATTGTAACTGGATGAAATGTTTCTGGACTGTTCCCATATGTATTTTGATCATAATCCTCTATATATAGCTACTAGCTGAAGAGCCCAGCGCTGCCCGGGCATAGTAACTAACTGTGGTTAGTTATAACAAATTATAATTATCCTCCATCCCATAGTCCCGTGCCCATATACCCATCATACATATCCTCCATCCCATAGTCCCGTGCCCATATACCCATCACACATCCTCCATCCCATAGTCCCGTGCCCATATACCATCATACATATCCTCCATCCCATAGTCCCGTGCCCATATACCCATCACACATCCTCCATCCCATAGTCCCGTGCCCATATACCCATCATACATATCTGCCATCCCATAGTCCCGTGCCCATATACCCATCACGCATCCTCCATCCCATAGTCAACCATTATGACATCATAATGAGCGGCGGGGCTTGCAACCTATGATGACATCAGCGCCACCATGCCAACCATTATGACATCATAATGAGGGGCGGGGCTTGATACACACACACTTTTTCCCCATTATGTAGATAGGGGCAAAATTGTTTGGTGAATTGGAACGCGCGGGGTTGAAATTTCACCTCACAACATAGCCTAGGACACTCTCGGGGTCCAGACGTGTGACTGTGCCAAATTTTGTGGCTGTAGCTGCGACGGTGCGGATGCCAATCCTGGACATACACACATACATACATACACACACATATACATACAAACACTTGAGCTTTATATATTAGATCTATCATGATACAGCTCCATCTTAGCATGTCTATGCTTGTTGAGCTCTTAAAGGGGCTTTCTAGACTATGATTTTGATGACATAGGTCATCAACATCAGATTAGTCCCGGTCTGACATGCGAAACTCCTAACGATCAGATGTTAGCAGATCCCTCAGTCAGCAGAAAGCACACAATGCATTGAGCTGGAGCAACATATCTTACGTGTCATCAGTACTGTGGTTCCTGTATGATCCGCAGTCTGATGTTGGCTGGTAATAACAACTCCTGGTATCTCCTGTCTAGCTGACTGCAGAATTCTGAATCCTTACAGCGTGTGCACTACACACTCTCAGTGCTCTCTAGTGTTGCTGGCGACAGTGGGTAATGACGTGACAGCATGAATGCAATTTGCATACATGCGGTCACCTGGCAATTGGATGTCTTTGGCCTTTCTCAATTCACTTGTATTCAATTGAGTGGATGTGGTTCTAAGTATGCAAATCACATACTTGCGCTCAGAGCTGTCACTAGGAATTTCAGGGCCCCATATTGGCAAAATTTTCGGGGCCCCCTTGAGACTCCACCCAGGCTCCACCCCAGCCCCGCCCTCCACCCCTCGAATTGTCCACAGCCCCACCACTCTCTCTTGGAAAAACTCCACTTCTCACCAATCACACATTAACAGTTCCCATCTCCAGATCACACACATAGCCAGCAGCTCTTGTTATGGCCTAAAGATTTTTTAAATCTACCACCATGACATGGTAGACTCTTTTGGCTGGGCCCTACTCTACTCTAACCTATTAAAGATTTGCTAAAATATCCAATACAATTTAGGTATATTTTTTATTTTTCAATTTTTAAAATGACCAATAACATCACATCCAAAGGGACAAATACCACCACACCATGCCCAGACACCATATTACCACCACATGGTGACCAATAATACCACATACAAGGAACAAATACAGCCATACCATGACCAGACCACATATTACCACCAGTGACAGAATAATAGCACATACAAGGGACAAATACCACCGCACCATGACCAGACCACATATTACCAGCACATGGTGACTGGATACTACAATACTGATCATTAATAAAAAAAAAACATATTACTATCACCATAAGTGCCATAATACACAGGAGATCTGTACTTAGTATGTAGTGTCTGTGTACAGGTAATACAGTGATCACCAGTGACATTATACACAGAAGAAGCTCTGTATATAGTGTCAGTGTACATTTAATACAGTGATCACCAGTGATATTATGCACAGGACCTCTGTATATAGTGCCAGTGTACAGGTAATACAGTGATCACTGGTGACATTGTACAAAGGCACTCTGCATATAGTGTATAGTGTCATTGAACAGGTAACACACTGACTCACCAGTGACGTCTCTAGGTAAAATCCTTCATCTTTGCTTTTCATCTTTCATCCAGCACAGATCGCCATCACGTCTTGCAGCCAGGGCTTGTTTCTCCAGGAATTAACCCAGTTATCTAGAGCTCCACTTGCAGAACACATTACTTAATTTTTTTCCAACTTCTACACTACACCAGATGAAGAAAAAAGGTGACATAGTGTCACTCTGCACAGTAACAGAACCTCCCCCCATTTAAAACAGTATCCTCAAAAAAATAAAATAAATACATCACTGCAGTAATAATATCCCTTAATTAGCCCCTATGGTAATAATATCCCCCATCCTGGCTCCAGCCATATTTTCTCTCATCCTGCCCTCATGAGTATCCATTCTGCCCCCACATGATCTCCAGATCCTGCCCCATCTGTCTACATCGTATCCATCCTGCCCCCATGATCATGCACCATGTGTCTCCCATCCTGCCCCCTCCAGTGTCTCACTGTCACATTCTGCCCCCTCCTGTGTCTCACTGTCCCATTCTGCCCCCTTCTGTGTCTTACTGTCACATTCTGCCCCTGTGCCTCACATTCTGCCCCTCCTCTGTTTCACTGTCACATTCTGTCCCCTGTGTCTCACTGTCACATTCTGCACCCTCATGTGTCTCACTGTCACATTTTGCCCCTCCTGTGTCTTACTGTCACATTATACCCCCATGTCCATTCTGACCCCATGTCTCACATTCTGCCCCCATGGTCATTCCGCCCCGTGTCTCGCATTCTGCCACCTCCTGTGTCTCACTGTCACATTCTGCCCCCTCCTGTGTCTCACTGTCATATTCTGCCCCCTCCTGTGTCTCACTGTCACATACTGCCCCATGTCTCATATTATGCCCCCTCCTGTGTCTCACTGTCACATTCTGCCCCCTCCTGTGTCTCACTGTCACATTCTGCCCTCATGTCTCACATTCTGCCCCCTCCTGCGTCTCTGTCACATTCTGCCCCCCCTCCTGTGTCTCAATGTCACATTCTGCCCCCTCCTGTGTCTTACTGTCACATTCTGCCCCATGTCTGCATTCTACCCCCATGTCCTGCATTCTGCCCTCATGTCTCACATACTGCACCCATGTCCATTCTGTCCCCATGTCTTGCATTCTGCCCCCATGTATTGCATTCTGCCCCCTCATGTGTCTCACTGTCATATTCTGCCCCCTCCTGTGTCTTACTGTCACATTCTGCCCCCATGTCTTGCACTCTGCCCCATGTCTCACATTCTGTCCCCTCCTGTGTCTTACTGTCACATTCTGCCCCATTTCTTGCATTCTGCCCCCATGTCTTGTATTCTGCTCCCACGTCTTGTATTCTGCTCCCACGTTCTGCATTCTGCTCCCATGTCCATTCTGCCCCGTGTCTCACATTCTGCCCCCATGTCTTGTATTCTGCCCCATGTCTCACATTCTGCCCCCTCCTGTGTCTCACTGTCACATTCTGCCCCATTTCTTGCATTCTGCCCCCATGTCTTGCATTCTGCCCCATGTCTTGTATTCTGCTCCCACGTCTTGTATTCTGCTCCCACGTTCTGCATTCTGCTCCCATGTCCATTCTGCCCCGTGTCTCACATTCTGCCCCCATGTCTTGTATTCTGCTCTCACGTTCTGCATTCTGCTCCCATGCCCATTCTGCCCCGTGTCTCATATTCTGCCCCCATGTCTCGCATTCTGCCCCATCATGTCTGCATTCTGCACCCATGTCTTGTATTCTGCCCCATGTCTTGTATTCTGCCCCCATGTCTGCATTCTGCCCCCATGTCTTGTATTCTGCCCCCATGTCTTGCATTTTGCCCCCGTCATGTCTGCATTCTGCCCCCATCATGTGTCCATTCTGCCCCCATGTCTCGTATTCTGCCCCATGTCTGCATTCTGCCCCATGTCTCGCATTCTGCCCCCATGTCTCACATTCTGCCCCATGTCTCACATTCTGCCCCCGTGTCTACATATTTGCCCGTGTGTCTGCAATCCTGCCCCGTCTCCATATTTGCCCCTGTATGTCTCCGATCCTGTCCCCGTGTCTACATTCTGCCAGGGAAACATATTGCCCCTTTCAATAATAAAAATAAAAACTTTGTTCTTACCTGACCTCGCTCCTGCGGTGAAGATGGAGCTGCTGTTGTGTGAGCTGAAATGACCTGTGGTGACGTCATCGTCATGTGATCAGGGGGCGGAGCTGATCAATGCTGAAGGCCTGTGATAATGATGACGTCACCACAGGTCCTTCAGCACTTCTCTAACTTTTGGATGTCGGGCGCTGTGGTGGCTCTGCTGATGTGTGCGCTGCAGGCCTGGCTGCAGCGCACACTTGGGGCCCGACCGCAGCACACACTTGGGGCTCACCCGGTGCCCCTATGACGCACAGCACTTGGGGCCCGATGACTGGCAGCACAGGAGCGGGGCCCTTGATCTGCGGGCCCTCTTCTGTTCTGCTGTTCACCGGGCCCCATACAGCAGTAAGGGCTGTCATGCCCTGATGGCGGCCCTGCTTGCGCTCACATGACCACCTGCTCTTGCCGGCGACACCTGATAGCAATGGCCGCATGCCATGCACACGCTGTAATGATTCTGAAGTCTACAGTCATAAGAGTGATTACAGTCTTTCATCAGAAGACCGGACAACCCCTTTAACAATGGGAAAAGAGATACTAGGAGTTGTTTTGTACTGATGGTAGTTCTGGTGATGTAGTCATGTACTAACGGTGGTTCTGGTTATGTATCCATGTACTGATGGTGGTTGTAGTAAGGTAGTCATATACTGATGGTGGGTCTAGTGATTTAGCTCAGCAAACATCATGGTTCTGGTGATGTATGCAGTGGCGGGCTGGGCCGGGTGGCAGGGATGCATTTGCCTCCCGGGCCGGTCCCCAGACGGCTGTTCAGGGCCGCCAGAGGCCTGGCACTGTACTTTTTATTGCGGCCGCCAAAACTTCATTTGTGGCCGGGCTGGCAGACTCCTTCCTGATCGCGCATGAATGATGTATTCAGATGTATTTGCATCTTTGAGACGCGAATACATTTGAATGCATTATATCTGGCACAGAGCAGAGCCGTTGTTGCTGCTCCGCAGCCTAGCATGCGGCAGAGTGTTGAGGTCATCATGCTGCGACCTCCTCACACTGCTGCTGGCGACGCAGAGCAAGGCAGAAGAGGCGGGGACAAGGCGGCCGGCGGGAAAAATGGTGAGCAGCAGCGCTCCAATGAGTTGCAGGAGCTGAACTGCTGAAGATTGGAGAGCTGTCATTTGCTGTGCATGCATAAGGTATGGGGCATGAATCCATGGTGTTTGTCAACAAGGGCAGCCGCACAGCATTGTGTGTATGAGAGTGTGTGTGTATGAGTGTGTGTAAGTGTGGTGTGTGTGTATATATGTATATATATATATATGTGTGTGTGTGTGTAAGTGAGTGTGTGTGTATGAGTATGTGTAAGTGAGTGTGTGTATGAGTACGTTTAAATGACTGTGTGTGTGTATGAGTATGTGTAAGTGAGTGTATGACTGTGTGTATTAGTATGTGTAAGTGAGTGTGTATGAGTATGTGTGAGTGTGTGTGTGTATGAGTATGTGTGAGTGTGTGTATGAGTATGTGTAAGTGAGTGTGTGTGTATGAGTATGTGTAAGTGAGTGTGTGTATGAGAATGTGTAAGTGTGTGTGTATGAGTATGTGTGAGTGTGGTATGTGTGTGGTATGTGTGTGTATGAGTATGTGTAAGTGAGTGTGTGTGTGTGTGTGTGTGTGTGTGAGTATGTGTAAGTGTGTGTGTGTGTGTGTGTATGAGTATGTGTGAGTGTGTATGAGTAAGTGACTGTGTGTGTGTATGAGTATGTGTAAGTGAGTGTGTGTGTGTGTGTTCAGACCAGCAGTGTGGAGGGAGGACATTATAGAGACTAGGGGCAGTATGTGGGGGACATTATGGAGACGAACAATATGGAGAGGGATGGTGTAGGTGGGATATTATGGGATGGAGAGGTATGTTTTGGAGACGGGTGGTGTATGGGGTATATTATATGGAGAGTCAGCGAAGGGGATATTATGAAGAGGGGTGGTGTAGGCAGGATATTATGGAGAGGGACATTTATCATGGGGAGGGGCGGCATGTGTGGGGGTATATTTTGGTGAGGGGCGGTGTAGGGGGTATATTATGGAGAGGGGTGGTGTGGGGGGTATAATGGTGAGTGGCGGTGTAGGTGGTATATTATGGAGAGGGGTTGTGTGGGGGGTATATTATGGAGAGGGGTGGTGTGGGGGGTCTATTATGGGGAGGGGTGCAGTGTGTGGGAAGTATCTTATGGGGCGGTGCGGTGTAGGGGGTATATTATAGGGAGGTGCGGTGTAGGGGGTATATTATAGGGAAGTGTGGTGTAGGGGGTATATTATGGTGAGGGGTGGTGTAGGGGGTATATTATGGGGAGGTGAGGGGTGGGGAAGGGGGTATATTATGGGGAGGTGTGGTGTAGGGGGTATATTATGGAGAAGGGTGGTGTGGGAGGGATATTATGGAGGGACAGTCTAGGGGGATTTTTTGTGCAGGAAGCACATTGAAGGGCAATTATTTCGTCAGGGGCACAACATGGTAGATATTTATACTTTGTTGGCAGTATAATGATTTTACAACGGCACAAAATACTCCTGGCCATGATGAGAGCCACGCACGTTGTTTATAAAAGCTCAGCGTCCATGCCGCCGCATGCGGCTCTCATCGTGGCCAGGAGTATTTTGCACCGTTGTAAAATCATAAGCGCACAGCAAAAGGGCTAAGCCTCCTGATGTGCCCTAATATGATACGCGTTGAGGCAACATTGCTGAGATGTGACAGAGCTTAATATCACGGCTTAACATCTCAGGCACATTGTGGACATATTAATCCCATTATGAGTACGGGGATGAGGCAAAATTGCCGGGATGTGGTAGAGCCTTACGTTTATGGCTCAGTATACTGGCAGACTATATTAATGTTTCTCGCATGTGAATAAGGGGATAGCATGTGCATGTGAGAGGTGACATCTACGGACTGAGTGAGTGAGATAAATCATTCGGTCACTCGCTGGCATCTGCTTCAATTGGGCAAAGGAGCCTTTGTGTAGTCAACGGATGACACTGTATTAGGGAGATTCCGTTATTCTATTGGGGACAATGTGCAATAGCATTAGCACTTTAGTCTACGGATATTGGAGTGTAAAATTGGCTATTAATGATTGAGAATGATGCAATGGTATATCCATATATGCAATAATTGTTAAACACTTCCCTCAAAAAAGGATGCCTAGTGAGATTTTCCCTCGTTAAAGGGTGTCTTGGAGTCCATGAATACAATGCTGTATAATTATATTAGTGTCCTTTATGACCCCCTCTTGTGGTAGGGGTTGATTGGACAGACTGCACACAAGCACGGTGGATGATTTGATATATTATTTATTCACAATTTATTAAAAGATAAGTTTTATTATTTTTCCACCACAGTCAGTGATTTTTGTAATTTCGGTAATTGGCTGGATTTGTATCTGGTGTAAGGGTGACAATTCAGTGATATCTCTAATACTGACTACATCTCATAAGTAGTGAGGTTCCTGTATGGTCCGCTGTCTGATGATAAAGGTAGCAATAACTCCCAGTATCTTCTTACCATAGTTAAGGACATACTGGGAGCTACATGTTCATGTCATACAAGTGTATCATGGGGCTGATCTAACACTGAAATTGACCACTGTAATAAGCGTGGTGCTACATTCATCTACTGACTGTGGTTCTAATGTTACATTCATCTACTGACGGTGGTTCTATCGCTGCATTCATCTACTGACGGTGGTTCTATCGCTGCATTCATCTACTAATGGTATTCATGACCCTGCATTCATCTACTGATGGTGGTTCTGTCCCTGCATTCATCTAGTGATGGTGGTTCTGTCCCTGCAATCATCTACTGATGGTGGATCTGTTGCTGCATTCATCTACTGATGGTGGTTCTGTCCCTGCATTCATCTACTGATGGTGGTTCTGGCCCTGCATTCATCTACTGATGGTGGTTCTGGCGCTGCATTCATCTACTGATGGTGGTTCTGGCGCTGCATTCATCTACTGATGGTGGCTGTGTCCCTGCATTCATCTACTGATGTTGGTTCTGTTGCTGCATTCATCTACTGATGGTGGTTCTGTTGCTGCATTCATCTACTGATGTTGGTTCTGTTGCTGCATTCATCTACTGATGGTGGTTCTGTTGCTGCATTCATCTACTGATGGTGGTTCTGTTGCTGCATTCATCTACTGATGGTGGTTCTGTTGCTGCATTCATCTACTGATGGTGGTTCTGTTGCTGCATTCATCTACTGATGGTGGTTCTGTTGCTGAATTCATCTACTGATGGTGGTTCTGTTGCTGCATTCATCTACTGATGGTGGCTGTGTCCCTGCATTCATCTATTATTGATGGTGGTTCTGGCGCTGCATTCATCTACTGATGGTGGTTCTGGCCCTGCATGTATTCACTGATGGTGGTTTTGGCCCTGCATGTATCTACTGATTTTGGTTCTGTGTTGTGAGTTCATTTTCCCCTTTACTACTGAGGCCCAAGGAACTCCCTCTTCTGGTAGAGAAAGGTAATGAGCCTGATTGTCAAACACCTGGGTCTGATCATGATGACTGGCTGAGTGGAGGGACTGACTGGATATAAGGCTGCCGACGCCCTTTTTCCCTGCGGGTGATTTCTCTGTGGACTTCTAGGAAACCAGTCTGATTCCTGGTCCTCTAAAGCTAAAATTTCTGCTTTGCCTTTTTGCATTAGTGTTTTGTTTTCCCTGCTTTTCTGGATTCTGCCATTCCCTGCTGGGGTGAGCAGAATCTCCTTTAGCCTGTTGCTCTGTCTTCAGAATATTCCTGAGTACTGACATAGCCTTTTTGAAGCCTAGCGTCTTCAGGGCCTTTTTTACTGTTAGTTTGTTGGCTCTTATTTTCATAGGGTTTTTCACGGATTGCAGACAGCAGCCATCCTGACCTTTCCTATCTAAGTTAGTTTGGGCCCCATCTTTGCTCAGTCTATCTTTCTGTCTGTGTTTTGTTCTTTCTTCTTGCTTCACCGTCATTATATGTGGGGGCTGCCTTTTGCTTTGGGGTCTGCTCTGGGGCAGTTTAGATTTCCCTTTCTGTCTTTAGGCTATGTAGTCCTCCGGCTGTGATCGAGGGGCCTAGGGCATCATAGGAGCCCCCCACGGCTACTGCTAGTTGTGTTGATAGGTTCAGGGGTCTGCAATCCGATAGCTGCCAACCTCTCTGGTTTTCTGGACTTAGCTAGCATTTCTATTTTTGCCTCCCACGGTGACTCAATCATAACAGTTCTGTTTCTGGATTCATCTACTGATGGTGGTTCTGTTGCTGCATTCATCTACTGATGGTGGTTCTGTTACTGCATTCATCTACTGATGGTGATTCTGACCCTGCATTCATCTACTGATGGTGGCTGTGTCCCTGCATTCATCTACTGATGGTGATTCTGGCCCTGCATTCATCTACTGATGGTGGTTCTGTTGCTGCATTCATCTACTGATGGTGGTTCTGTTGCTGCATTCATCTACTGATGGTGGTTCTATTGCTGCATTCATCTACTGATGGTGGTTCTGTTGCTGCATTCATCTACTGATGGTGGTTCTGTTGCTGCATTCATCTACTGATGGTGGTTCTGTTGCTGCATTCATCTACTGATGTTGGTTCTGTTGCTACATTCATCTACTGATGGTGGTTCTGTTGATGCATTCATCTACTGATGGTGGTTCTGGCCCTGTATTCATCTACTGATGGTGGCTGTGTCCCTGCAATCATCTACTGACGGTGATTCTGGCCCTGCATTCATCTATTGATGGTGGTTCTGTTGCTGCATTCATCTACTGATGGTGGTTCTGCTGCTGCATTCATCTACTGATGGTGGTTCTGACCCTGCATTCATCTACTGATGGTGGCTGTGTCCCTGCATTCATCTACTGATGGTGGTTCTGGCCCTGCATTCATCTACTGATGGTGGTTCTGTTGCTGCATTCATCTACTGATGGTGGTTCTGGCCCTGCATTCATCTACTGATGGTGGTTCTGTTGCTGCATTCATCTACTGATAGTGGTTCTGTTGCTGCATTCATCTACTGATGGTGGTTCTGTTGCTGCATTCATCTACTGATGGCGATTCTGACCCTGCATTCATCTACTGATGGTGGCTGTGTCCCTGCATTCATCTACTGACGGTGATTCTGGGCTTGCATTCATCTATTGATGGTGGTTCTGTTGCTGCATTCATCTACTGATGGTTGTTCTGTTGCTGCATTCATATACTGATGGTGGTTCTGTTGCTGCATTCATCTACTGATGGTGGCTGTGTCCCTGCATTCATCTATTGATGGTGGTTCTGGCCCTGCATTCATCTACTGATGGTGGTTCTGGCCCTGCATGTATCTACTGATGGTGGTTTTGGCCCTGCATGTATCTACTGATTTTGGTTCTGTTTCTGGATTCATCTACTGATGGTGGTTCTGTTGCTGCATTCATCTACTGATGGTGGTTCTGTTGCTGCATTCATCTACTGATGGTGGTTCTGGCCCTGCATGTATCTACTGATGGTGGTTCTGGCCCTGCATGTATCTACTGATGGTGGTTCTGGCCCTGCATGTATCTACTGATGGTGGTTTTGGCCCTGCATGTATCTACTGATTTTGGTTCTGTTTCTGTATTCATCTACTGATGGTGGTTCTGTTGCTGCATTCATCTACTGATGGTGGTTCTGTTGCTGCATTCATCTACTGATGGTGGTTCTGTTGCTGCATTCATCTACTGATGGTGGATCTGACCCTGCATTCATCTACTGATGGTGGTTCTGTTGCTGCATTCATCTACTGATGGTGGATCTGACCCTGCATTCATCTACTGATGGTGGTTCTGTTGCTGCATTCATCTACTGATGGTGGTTCTGTTGCTGCATTCATCTACTGATGGTGGTTCTGTTGCTGCATTCATCTTCTGATGGTGGTTCTGTTGCTGCATTCATCTACTGATGGTGGTTCTGTTGCTACATTTATCTACTTGTCGGTGGTTCTGGTGCTGCATGTATCTACTGATGGGGGTTTTGGCCCTGCATTCATCTACTGATAGGGGTTCTGTTGCTGCATTCATCTACTGATGGTGGTTCTGTTGCTGCATTCATCTACTGATGGTGGTTCTGTTGCTGCATTCATCTTCTGATGGTGGTTCTGTTGCTGCATTCATCTACTGATGGTGGTTCTGTTGCTACATTTATCTACTTGTCGGTGGTTCTGTTGCTGCATTTATCTACTGATGGGGGTTTTGGCCTTGCATTCATCTACTGATGGGGGTTCTGTTGCTACATTTATCTACTTGTCGGTGGTTCTGCTGCTGCATGTATCTACTGATGGGGGTTTTGGCCTTGCATTCATCTACTGATGGGGGTTCTGTTGCTACATTTATCTACTTGTCGGTGGTTCTGGTGCTGCATGTATCTACTGATGGGGGTTTTGGCCCTGCATTCATCTACTGATAGGGGTTCTGTTGCTACATTTATCTACTTGTCGGTGGTTCTGGTGCTGCATGTATCTACTGATGGTTCTGTCACTTCATTCTACTACTGGTTCTGATCATGCACACATGTAGCAAACCATAATGTGCTTCATGGCTATGTTAAAACTGAAACTTATATGTTTCCATATGTGATATCTGAGGTACTGTAGGCAGGTCCAGGTGTGACCAGTATAGAGCATTGGAAAAAAAAATCCTAGGTAATGTTGAGAAGCATTGCATACTTTGCTTTACTACATATCTGAAAATGTATATCCAGTTTAAAATTAGTAATACATGAGCATAATATGTGATTTGTCTGATCAATAGAAACGCTCATCTGAGCTGATCCCAGTACTTTCTGGTTTTTCTTTGAACAGCTCTCAGTCAATACAGTAGTAGGCATATAGCCTATGAAGCAGCCGGAGGTAAACATGTTAAAGGGGTTGTCCAGATTTAAGTTACAAGTCACTCTGTGACTGCAGACTCGTGAATCCTCACATTGCTCGCAGTGCTGTTGTGATTCGGCGGGCGCGTGACTGCCGGTATGTGATTTGCATACATGACAACTAGCCTTGCTCGGCCCCACTTATTACACCTGTATTGAGCAAGGCCAGAAGCAGTCTAGTTGTAATATGGCTGGGAATATACAGATCACATACTTGGTCACATAAGTGCCCGCTCCCACCGCCAGCACCAGAGAATCTTCACAGCGCACATGATGTGAGGATTCACATACAGTATAGTGACTTTAGACTTGTAGCTTAAGATCGGACAACCTTTTTAGCGATGGGCCGCTACTCATGGGCCACTGCTGTGTGCTTGCCCCCCAGGCTAAAATGTGCCAGCCAGCCCCTGGATGTATGCATGTACTGATGGTGGTTGTAGTGATGTATTCATGTACTAATTGATGGTTCTTGTGCTGTATTCTCTCATTAAAGATAAAGAAGAAAAAAAATTGGTACAGCCAGATCAGTAAAAGATTTGGATATCAAAATTGTCAAAATATAAAACTATTTATCCCTTACGGTAATGAGAAAAACATAAGCATTACAAACCAAACATTTCTTTTAGCAAAATAAAGAATTCAGGAAAGTTTAGTCCAGCTGTAATGACACTGACCTGTAGAATCATGTTCATGGGTCTCCTTTATCAAGTAATGAATAACTTAAAATCAAATATGAAAAAAAACTATGATTTAATTGCATTTGTTTACTTCAGATTTATATTGTACTGCAGGGACGAGCAATTTCAATTTTCTCCATAGTTAGCAAAAAAGCTAGAATTGGCCCTGGCTGCAGTCACTACTCTGCTGTTACTTAATGTCTTATACTCTAGTCACATCCTGAGCTGCAGTAACCATTCTTCTGCTGTATCAAATTTTATTCTTCTATCACACCCAGAGCTGCAGTCATTTTTCTGTATTAAATCTTGTTTTATACTCTAGTTATATCCAGAGCTGCATTCACTATTCTGCTGTTACATCATGTTTTAAATTCTAGTCCAGACCTGGTCAAAGTGTGACCCATGGGCCACATCAGGATATTTGGTTGTTTCTATCTGGCACATGGAGCGGGACAGCCCAAGGGCAAGAACCTGTGCCATCCCACACCACATGGCCTACCCCTGCCTGGCATTTCAATTTCCCAAGGATGCAGATAGCCATGTGTATACAGTTTGACATTCCATGCAGTATGACCGCCCATAGCTCCCATACAAAGTCTGATGCCACATAGCCCCTATATACAGTATGATGACCCATAGCTCTGACCTAGTATGGTACCCCATAGCCTCTATTCATGGTATACTTTCCTTTAGCCCATACACAAATTATGATGCACCATATCCTCACTTTTCACAGTATGAGGTCCAAAAGCCTCTATGCCGAGTATGATGGCCTCCACAGTATACTCCTCCATATAATGCCACCACAGCTCCCTCAACTCCCAGGATATCCAAAAAGCTTATACTCACCCAGCCTTGGTTCAATGTCCACTGCAGCCTCCATCTCCTCTTCCAGCTTGTATAATAATGAGCAGAAGCTGCCCGTGCCTGTCAGTGTAACTGGTGGAGCAAGGAGCAGATGGCTTTCTGCTCCCCAACAGGGTTTAACAGTATCAGTGTCCAAAGGATACTATTAAAAGTGTTGCATACTAATGCCGTCCACTGACCATTTGGCATTTGCCAGAATTTCCAGTCCAGCCCCGCTGCATCGCATTAGAATAACTTCTATGTCAGTCTGTCATTTATCAGAGTCATTAACCCCTTTATGACCTATGACGTGCCGTGTCCGTCATAGGTCACCCGCCCCTCTTTGTTGCAGTCTCCAGAGCCTGATCTCATCAGCTGTCATGTGCCCCTAACAGCAGTGGGTAGAATCGCGATCCCCCCGGGGCTGTTAACTAGTTAAATGCCGCTGTTAATCTCAGCATTTAACTCACGCAAACGGGATGCGTGTCTCAGCTCCGCCCATCTGCGCCCGTGTGACATTACCGTGGGTCGCCGATGGGGTTGTCATTGCTGAACTGATGCCAAAACCAGGGGAAGAGTCTTGAGGAGATCATTTGCATATTCCCAGTGCCTTCTGGGATAAGTGAAGAGTCTCCGCGAGCTCAACGATCACTGGGTTTTGGCCGTTGCAGCTGAAAAGAGGAAATCGGAGAAACCGCGCGCCTATCGGCGCACGAATTTTGGCTCATCTTTCATCTTTTTAAGAAATCTCAAGGTGGAAGAGGCCAGGAGCCATTTGGTGAGCTGCATTTCTTGCTACATGTTCACAGATTTACCAGTGGAAAAGCCAAACTTCACATGCCACAAATGCAAGCTTGTGACCCTGTTGGAGGAAAAGTTGCAAAATCTCGAAGAGAGGTTAGCTACGTTGAAGATCATTAAGGAAGGTGAAGAGTTCTTGGACAGAGCAGAATTATCTCTTCATGTTACAGAAAGAGAAGAAATTCGAAGTGCACCTGAAGAAACAGAGGATTGGAGACATGTGACCCAGAGAAGCAGGAGGATCAGGAGGCAGTCAGCACCCATACTGCTCAGAAACCAGTACCAGGCTCTCACGCAGGAAAACGATGAAGAAATACATCAGGATAAGACTTTGCCAACAAACAGCAACCTTGTACGCCTTCAGAGTCCTCCTGGATGGAGAAAGAAAAATGTTGTGAAGAAGAAACGGAGAGTGGTGGTCATGGGGGATTCCCTGTTGAGAGGAACAGAGGCCGCTATCTGCAGACCGGATATAACTTCAAGAGAAATGTGCTGTCTTCCAGGTGCAAGAATTAAAGATGTGTCTGACAGGATATCAGGACTCTTCAGACCTACAGATGACTACCCATTCCTGCTACTACATGTGGGGACAAATGACACCGCAAGAAACGACCTGGAAACCATCTGCAGAGACTTTGAAGACTTAGGCAAGAAAGTGAAAGAACTGGGAGCGCAGGTGGTCTTCTCTTCCATCCTCCCAGTGGATGGCCATGGAACAAGGAGGTGGAATAAGATTCTGCAGGTGAACAACTGGCTACGTCGATAGTGCCGTCAGCAACGATTTGGATTTCTGGATCACGGAGTGAACTACTTATACGATGGACTACTTGCTAGAGATGGGGTGCACCTTACGAAGACTGGAAAGCATGTATTCGGAAGTCGCCTTGCTACACTTGTAAGGAGAGCTTTAAACTAGAACAACATGGGAAGGGAAGCAAAAGACCAGAAAAAGCCATACACCTGACAAATGCTACTGAGAACTCTGCTATTAGAAGTGGAAAGGAAGAACAAAGACGAAAGAATCTAATTAAAAAAAATATTGGAGAAAGAGAAACCAATCACAAACTAAAATGTTTCTATACTAATGCACAAAGCATGGCCAACAAACAAGGAGAATTGGAACTACTAACACAGGAAAAGAAATATGATGTCATTGGAATCACTGAAACTTGGTGGGACAATACACATGATTGGAATACAAGACTAGAAGGATACAACTTATTTGCAAGAAACAGACTTGATAAACGAGGAGGGGGTGTCGCATTGTATGTTAGAAATGCGTATATCTGCACAGAGATTGAAGCTTCAGAGACTGGGAGTTCTGTGGAAACTGTTTGGGTAAGAATACAAGGACAGAACAATGGAAAGGACACCATTGTAGGCATTTACTACAGGCCGCCTGTGCAAGCTGAAGATATGGATGAACTCTTTATGCATCAAATGGCCAAGTTCTCCAAAAAATATGACATAGTTGTCATGGGAGATTTCAACTATCCAGACATTTGTTGGGAATCTCTCTCAGGCAAAACTAACAGGTCAAGGAAATTCTTATCCTCTCTTGCTGACAACTTTATCTTCCAAAAGGTAAAGGAGAAAACAAGGGGAACTGCTACCTTGGATCTAATCCTTATAAACAGGGAGGAAATGGTTGAGGAGGTAAAAGTGGCTGGGACCCTAGGAGGTAGCGACCATGCTATTTTAGAATTTTGGATAACTAGAGGCGGAAGACCTGTGAAGACTCAGACGTCAAGGTTAGATTTCAGAAAGGCAGATTTTAAGGGATTCAGAAAGAGAATTGGAGGGATCCAATGGCTGGATATCCTTAAAGACAAAAATGTCCAGGAAGGATGGGAAATCTTGAAAAATGAAATTCTCAAAGCACAGTTGTTAACAATTCCGAAAAGAGGGAAGAATAGGAAGCATTTAAGGAAACCAGGATGGATGAACACAGAACTTAAGCACATGCTAAAAAGGAAGCAAAAAATGTTTATAAAATGGAAAGAAGGAGGCATATCTAAAGAAGAATATAATGCTGTCTGCAGAACCTGCAAGGCACAAATCAGATTATCTAAAGCTGAAAATGAATTGAGGCTTGCAAGAGATGTCAAAAGCAATAATAAAGGATTTTGGGGATATGTCAAAAGTAAAAGAAAAGTCAAAGATGCTATAGGATTTTTACAGGATGAAAATGATGAAATGGTAAGACAGGATGTTGAGAAGGCTGAACTTTTAAATTCCTATTTTGCATCTGTTTTCGCTCAGAAAGGAAATGTAACATCAACTGTTATTCACTGTCCTATTAAGGGAATAGAAGAATCCAGGATATCTATAAACAGAAAGATAGTGAGGAAACACTTAGCTAACCTAAATGTATTCAAGTCTCCAGGTCCAGATGAATTACACCCCAGAGTACTGAAGGAGATAGCAGAAGAAATTTTTGAACCCCTCTCCATAATCTTTGAAAATTCTTGGAGAACAGGAGAAGTGCCAGAAGACTGGAGAAGAGCAAATGTTGTTCCTATCTTCAAAAAGGGGAAGAAGGTGGACCCAGGCAACTATAGGCCGGTGAGTCTGACTTCTATACCAGGAAAGATCTTTGAACAAATTATTAAACAACATGTATGTCAATACCTGGATAAGAATGAAGTGATTAAACAGAGTCAGCATGGGTTTGTAACTAATAAGTCATGTCAGACTAATTTAATTTCCTTCTATGATGGTATTACTGATTGGGTGGATCAAGGAAATGCTGTAGATATAGTATATCTTGACTTCAGCAAAGCATTTGACAAAGTCTCTCATACAATCCTTATTGAAAAAATGACTAAGTATGGAATGGACAAGGCAACTGTTAGGTGGATTCATAACTGGCTTAGTGATCGGACCCAAAGAGTGGTCGTAAATGGCTGCACATCCAGTTGGAAGAATGTCTCAAGTGCGGTACCACAGGGCTCTGTCCTGGGCCCTGTATTGTTCAACATCTTTATCAACGATTTAGATGAAGGAATTGAGGGTAAACTGATTAAATTTGCTGATGACACAAAGCTAGGAGGGATAGCTAATACTAGAGAAGAGAGAGAGGATTCAAAAAGATTTACATAAACTGGAGAAGTGGGCAGCAACTAACAGAATGGTTTTTAACAGGGAGAAATGCAAAGTACTACATCTGGGCAATAAAAATGAAAAAAGCATATATAGAATGGGAGGAATAGGGCTAAGTGACAGCACATGTGAAAAAGACTTGGGTATACTAATAGATCACAGACTGAATATGAGTCAACAGTGTGATGCAGCAGCAAAAAAGGCAAATGCAATTCTAGGATGTATTAACAGAAGCATACAGTCTAGATCACGTGAAGTAATTATTTCCCTCTACTCCTCTTTGGTCAGACCTCATCTGGAATATTGTGTCCAATTTTGGGCACCACATTTTAAAAAAGACATCAACAAACTGGAGCAAGTTCAGAAAAGAGCGACCAGAATGGTGACCGGTCTGCAAACCCTGTCTTATGAGGAAAGGTTGCAGGATTTGGGAATGTTTAGTTTGCAAAAGAGAAGACTGAGAGGAGACTTAATAGCTGTCTACAAATATCTAAAGGGCTGTCACATTGTAGAAGGATCAACTTTATTCTCATTTGCACAAGGAAAGACTAGAAGCAATGGGATGAAGCTGAATGGGAGGAGACACAGATTAGATATTAGAAAAAACTTTTTGACAGTTAGAGTGATCAATGAGTGGAACACGCTGCCACGAGAAGTGGTGAGTTCTCCTTCAATGGAAGTCTTCAAACAGAGGCTGGACAGACATCTAACTGGGATGATTTAGCGAATCCTGCTTTGAGCAGGGGGTTGGACCAGATGGCCCAGGAGGTCCCTTCCAACTCTACGATTCTATGATTCTATGATTCTATGATTCTATGAACTGCTATGATCATTTTTGTTACACATTGCAGTTCTGCAGCCCTGCTATGTGTAACAGAAGTTATCAGATGATCGCAGCTTCTAGTCTACCACGGACACTATTGGAACAAGTAAAAAAAAAAATTTTAAACATTAAAAAATTGTTAAAAGTGTAAAAATTCAAATTACCCCCATTTGGCCCATTCAAAGTAAAATAAAAAATACACATATTTGGTATCGCATCATTCAGAATCACCTAATGTATCAAGATATAAAAAGAATTAATCCGAACTGTAAACGGTATAACGAGAAAACAATCTAAAGGCCAGAATTAAGTTTTTTAGTCGCTGCAACATTGCAATAAAATACAATAACGGGTGGTCAAAACATCATATCTACCCCAAATAGTGTCCATAAAAACATCAGGTCGGCACGCAAAACATATGCACTCTCCCAGCTCCAGATCCTGGGAAAAAGGAGACGCTACGGGTCTTGGAAAATGGCGCCATTTCTAAAGAAATTTGACAAACTTTGGATTTTTTTTCACCACTTAAATAAATAATAACCTTTACATGTTTGGTATCTACGAACTTGTAATCACCTGGGGAATGATAGTGGCAGTTTTCCTGAAGATAGTAAAAAAAAATCCAAAACACTATTGTGGAATTGCCCTTTTTTGCCATTTCACTGCACTTAGAATTTTTTTCCCCCATTTTCCAGTGTACAGTCTGGTAAAAGCAATGGTGTTGTTCAAAAGCAAAATTCGTCTCGCAAAAAAAACAAGCTGTCACATGTCCGTAGCGATGGAAAAATAACAAAAGTTATGGATCTGAGAAGAAGGGGAGCGAAAAATGGAAACGCAAAATCAGAAATATCCTTGGTCTTTAAGGGGTTAATAGGTATGTGTTTAGGGTTTATTAGTGAATCGCCAATTACTGGAATAACTTACTTTGACTTGTCATTGCTTCATGACTGTGAATTTGTCACAAGAGCACAATTAACATTCACTCGACTTGATACCTTCAGAAAATCTGCAAGAACGGACTTACGATTGACTGGGCAGCCGTCATAGTTATTCACAGTAGACGTAGAGTAAAGTGCTTCATAGATACTGGTGGAGATCTTTGGCCTTTGAGTTGAGGTCAGATGTCAGTTCTTAAAATATTTCTTAAAAATTGTCATTAAGTCCGATATCTGTGCACTTGAATCTGATTATAAATCCCAAGAAGAAAGATTGGCTGAGAGATAATGGACCACTGACTGAGTTTAGACTGTATATAACGTGATCTGCCACTTTACCTAGAAACGTCTAGAAACGTGCTGGATCAATTTTTTTTGGTTCTGCTGCCATCAAAACTGCAGCAATTCAGTGTGGCATAAATGTGAAAAAGTGATGACATTGTAGTGTAGGAATATTGGAGATGCCGACACTATAGCTACTCGCAATTGCCACAGATTAGATAAAAGCCTCAAGGAAGGACTGCTCTTCATATGTCCATCCACAGGTATCAGAGGAGCAGGGTGTGCAAAGATAACCTTCCCCGCACCGTTACTACACTTACGTCAGTCTGCAGGAAGGGGTCATACATCCGGTATCTGAGGAACTAGGGTGCACCAAGAAAGCATTCTCCCACCATTATTCCACCCTATAAATGTTCAATAAGGGGTCATCCATCCACAGGAATCACCGGAGTTAGAGAGTGCCGAGAAAACAATACCCTATCATTATTCTAACCTACTAGCTTGCAGGAATAGGTCATCTACCCACAGGAATCTGAGGAGCTAGGGTGCAATAATAAAACATTCCCCCACCATTACTCCATCATACCAGCCTTCAGCAAGGGTTAATCCTTCAACGGGTATCGTAGGAGATGCAGAGAGGCGAGACAACATTCTCCACAACATTACTCCACCTGCATGGCAGAAAGGGGTCATCAATCCAAAGGTATCAGGGGTCACAATGTGCCAAGAAAACATTCCATCACCATCACTCTCAAGCAGCCTGAATTGGTGAAACAGAAATATATATAGATTCATCTGTCCTGATTAGAGTTGAGCAAAACGGGTCGGTCATATTCAAAAGTCGGCGTCTTTCGCTGAAGTCGGGTTTCATGAAATGAAACCCGACCATAGCGTGAGGTCGGCCACGAGTTCGGTGACCAGAGCGCCAAAGTCGCGTTTCAAAAGATGCTTCCAGCGCCCTTTTTCAGCCAATGATGGAGGACGCGCACTGTGGGCAACGCGATGACATAGGCATCGGTCACCACCATCTTTGAGAAGGGCATGCAAGTGATTGGCTGGCTTTGTGTGGCGTCACAGGGGCTATAAAAGGGCGTGCACACCGACCGCCATCTTAATTCTGCCGATCTTAGCATTAGGGAGAGGTTGCTGCTGCTGATTCTGTAGGGAGAGCGTTAGGCAGGGAAGAAGAACCAAAAATCTGCTTCTGCTGTTAGCGATTTCCACTTACAACACAACACTTTGTGTGCAGTGACAGGGGAGGATATATTTTTGTGCATCAGCTCTGTTGGTTATTAGGCTGCCTTATAAGGGTCCCTGATAGCTGCATTGCTGTTTGCACACTGCTGTGCAAACTGCTATTTTAAAAGCAAAAATACTTTTTTTCCTCCTTTCTGCACAGTTAGCAAGCGTTCATTTTTCCACCCTTTTGTGTGTGCAGCAGTCCTGCTTATTAGGCCGCCTGCGTCCATACTTGGACTGAGAGCATCATTGTCAGCGTCCTCAAATCTCTAGTGACATGCAAATTCTCACTAATCCTATAGACACCATCCACCTTGTCATACACCATCCAATTTCAGCCTGTTACATTGAGGTGTATTCTCTCCTGGGCCTGAGACAATAGTTCAGCGTCCTCAAATCTATAGTGAGATTCCAATTCTCACCAATCCTATAGACACCCTCCACCTTGTCATACACCATCCAATTTCAGCCCGTTACATTGAGGTGTAATCTCTCCCTGGCCTGAGACAATAGTTCAGCGTCCTCAAATCTGTAGTGAGATTCCAATTCTCACCAATCCTATAGACACCCTCCACCTTGTCATACACCATCCAATTTCAGTCTGCTACTTTGAGGTGTAATCTCTCCTGGGCCTGAGACAAAAGTTCAGCGTCCCTAAATCTATAGTGAGATTCAAATTCTCACCATTCCTGTAGACACCCTCCTCCATGTCATACACCATCCAATTTCAGCCTGCTACATTGAGGTGTAATCTCTCCTGGGCTTGAGACAATAGTTCAGCGTTCTCAAATCTATAGTAAGATTCAAATTCTCACCCATCCTATAGACACCCTCCACCTTGTCATACACCATCCAATTTCAGCCTGTTACATCGAGGTGTAATCTCTCCTGGGCCTGAGACATTAGTTCAGCGTCCTCAAATCTATAGTGAGATTCCAATTCTCACCAATCCTATAGATACCATATAGCTGGTGGTATTTTGGGTTCATTTTCGCAAAAATGAGGAAGTATGGGGGAAGACACCATGGAAGTGGGCAGGGGTTGCCAGCTGGTCCCGATGGTGGTGGTGGTGTTGCATCTGTTGGTAGTGGCAAAAGCACAATAGCACCTAAGGCAGGAGGTGTTGAGCCTGCGTCATCGTCTGGCTCCACAAGGCCTCGAAGGCGCTCTTTTCTGGGAGTAGGTAAACCGCTTTTAAAGCCGGAGCTTCAAGAACAAGTTTTGGCATACATTGCTGACACAGCCTCCAGCTCTCTCACCTCCTCTTCTGAAGTTTCAAAAAATAAAAGCACTGAGTCGTCAGTGGATGCTCCTGTTTAGGAACAACACCTATCCTTGTGTCCTTCACCCCTACCAAAAGTGAAGGATGTGGCAGGCCACACTACCTATTACTTCATGGAGCTCTTTTCACATGCCATGCCTGGGATAGCAAGTCAAATCGTGAATTCCCCAGTCCAAGATGAATCTGACATGGAGTGCACTGGTGCACTGATTTTTCTGCTGGTACATTCACTAAGAGCACGACATTGTCCTCGCAGTGTACTGAGGCAGAATCAGACCCTGATGAAACTCCGGTGCCCCTTCCCGCATAATATACCACCTTACACGGTGAAACAGAGTAAGGTGCACATGAAATTGAAGAGGAGGTGATGGATGACCCAGTTGTTGACCCAGATTGGCATCCATTGGGGGAAGAGGGTGCCGCTGCCTACAACTCAGAAGAGGAGGAGGAGGATTTGCAGAAGGCAACGACATCGCAACAGCTGTTATCTGGCATGACCGTAGCAGTCCAAAAACATGTGACAAAAATCAAAAGAGTTGCAGGACAGCTTGGCCAGACGGTCAAATTAGCACAGCGTGCAAGGTCTCAAAATGTCTTCCATAGTAGGAAGAGTGCAGTGTGGCACTTTTTGAACAAAATCTTAATGATCAGGCAAAAGTTATCTGTAAGAAGTGCGCAAAGACCTTTAGCCAAGGGAAAAATCTGAGAAATTTGAATACAAGTTGCATGATTAGACATTTAACCACCATGCACTTGCAAGCGTGGACGGACTACCAAACCTCACGTACCACATGTGCACCTGTTCCGAATGAAGGTAGTCAGCAATGCTACATCGCTTCCCCCACTGTAAGCCCACCAGTTAGCACACCACCAGCAGCAAAAGTCGAGGTGTCGTCGCAAGGGCAAAGCAGTCATGGAATCACAATGTTATTGCTATGAAAGACTGAATCTAGGCCATCAGCAACACCACCAACACCATCACCATCACCAACCCTCTCTCAGTCCGCCATGTCCACCGCTAGTTCCACCATATGCAGCTCTCAAGTCCAGCTCACCCTAAAAGAGACTCTCAGTAGGACAAGAAAGTACTCATCCTCTCATCCGCATACACTGGCTTTGAACGCCCACATTGCCAAACTAATCTCGTTAGAGATGATGCCCTACCGGTTGTTAGAAAGCAAAGCTTTCCACGAGCTCATGGCCTACGCAGTACCACGCTATGACCTACCCAGTTGGCACTTTTTTTCGCAAAAAGCCATCCCAGCCCTCCACGTGCATGTGAAAGACCGCATTGTCCATGCACTCAAGCAATCGGTGAGTGGAAAGGTGCACCTCACAACAGATGCATGGTCCAGTAATCATGGCCACGGCCGTTATGTGTCCATCACTGCACACTGGGTCAATGTGGTGGATGCAGGGTCCACAGGGGACAGCGGCGGTGGGACAGTGCTGCCTAGCCCACGGTATAGGAAACAGTTGGCTGTAGGCGTTCGACCCTCCTTCTCCTCCAGAAGCGAAAGCTCGTCCACAGAGCGCAGTCGCACGAGCACTCCATCCGCAGCTGCCAGTGTTGCACACGAGTTGTCCCACTATCGAACAGCTAGTGGTAAGCGTCAGCAGGCTGTGATGAAGATGATGTGTTTGGGCGACAACAGACACACCGCGGAGGTACTGGCCGACTACTTGCAGCGACAAACTGAGTCATGGCTAGGCAGTCTACATCTTGAGGCAGGCAAGGTAGTTAGTGATAACGGACGGAATTTTGTGGCAGCCATAGCCCTTTCAAAACTCAGACACATACCATGCCTGGCTTACACCTTGAACCTGGTGGTGCAGTGCTTCCTCAATAATTATCCGGAGTTAACACCCCTGCTCCATAAGGTGCGAAGACTGTGCTCGCACATCCGCCGGTCACCCCTACACTCCAGTCGTATGCAGAAGCTGCAGCGATTGCTCCACCTTCCCAAGCACCGCCTAATTATCGACGTTGCAACAAGGTGGAACTCCACCCTGCACATGGTTCAGAGGCTGTACAAACAGAGGCAGGCTGTAATTCATTTGTGGGAGGATACACGGGCAGGCAGTTTGCAGGCAGACATGGAGTTGTCTGGTGTGCAGTGGTCGAAGCTGAAAGACCTCTGTTAAGTCCTTCAGTGTTTTGAGGAATGCACATGGCTGGTAAGCGCAGATGACGCCATCATAAGCATGAGCATCCCACTTATGCGTCTGCTCATGCAAACTTTGACGCACATTAAGGAGCAGGCATCTGCAGCCGAGGAGGAAGAGGAAGAGGGAAGCCTTGATGACAGTCAGCCATTGTCTGCTCAGGGAAGTCTCATGGACGAGGTGGAGGAAGAAGAGGAGGAGGAGGAGGATTATGGGGATAATTATTTTGGGGAGGAGGATGCTTCTCAGGGGGCATGAAAAAATGTTGGCGTGGCAAGGTCAGGTACAGGGTTTGTGCATGACTGGAGGGATGTTGATTTGCCAGAAAGTGCTCCTCCACCCAGCACTCGCAGTGCATCATTGACACCTGGAACATTGGCCCACATGTCTGATTATGCCTTGCAGATCCTAAAAAGGGACCACCGCATTGCCAAAATGATGAACGATGACGACTACTGGTTGGCCAGCATCCTGGATCCACGCTATAAAGGCAAATTCCAAAACATCATGCCACAGGAGAACCTACAGCTAATATTGGCTAACAAACAAGCAACTCTGGTTAACCGCTTGGTGGGGCATTCCCAGCACACAGCGGCGGTGATGTTTTTCCAACGAGCCGTAGGAGGCAACAAGGAAGAGGTGTTCGTGGTGCACACAGCCAAAGTGGCGTTGGACACAGGGGTTTCATGACCATGGTGTGGACTGACTTTTCAAGTACCGCTCACACGACTGGTTATACTGCATCGATCGAAAGTGACAGGAGACAGCAGTTGTGAACTATGGTAACAAACTACTTCTTGTCCCATATCGATGTTCTCCCTCACCGGTCATTCCCCTTTGACTATTGGGCCTGTAAACTTGAAACCTGGCCTGAATTGTCACAATATGTCTTACAGGAGCTTGCTTGCCCTGCTGCTAGTTTGTTATCTGAACGAGTCTTCAGTGCTGCTGGATCAATCCTGACAGAAAAAAGGACCCGTCTGTCGACCCAAAATGTTGATGATCTAACCTTCATTACAATGAACCATGCATGGGTTTCAAAGGATTTTGTCCCACCCTCCCCTGCTGTCACGTAGGTTGCCAGAAAAATGGCTTGCTTTTGTCCTCTTCTTCCGCAAACTTCTCCAATTACTCCATTTGCAGCTGCTGAATATCCAACATCAACATATGCCATTTTTTCTACCTCCCTAACTGGGCTGACTCCTCCCACAGGGCCGGGGTCACCACGAGGCACACACACCCGTGCGAGTGCCATTGCTCTGGACAGGTGGGTGGGCACACTCTTTGGCAAAGGCACTGGCACAAGGTCCCTCATAGTAGAATCAAGTGTCTCTGACGGTGGGGGTGCACACCGGCCGTCAGACACAACGGCGTACTAAGAGGGGCCCTGTGCCAGTACCGCCGCCCATGAGTGGGCCCCCCCTGCTTGCTCAGGGCACCAGCACTTGACTTACCTCTCCCTGCTCCACTACTTTGTAGTCTGGCCTGTTAAATACTTCACTGGGACTGCCAATACAAATTTGGTGAAATGATAGATGATGATTAAGAGGTAGGTATGCCCTGTCCTGCTGGGCTCTATCTTCAGATAATCAATGGCTTCCATTTGTTATGGACGTCGACTCACAATGAGATGCAGTGGTGGTTTATCATCAGCTTTCACGGTTTTCCGACTCACAGACGTGTGACATTCCTGCCCACATTTTTAAATGTGTCCTCTCATGCCAATCTAATAGAATCGCCTACGGCCTGTGGCTTGTGTCTTTTGCACTCCAAAGTTACCTGACAGATCATGATAGGCAGTGAGGGCAATGTCTACATCTATCCCTGTGATCACAATTTGATGGAGATGAGTAACGGTGATGGGTTCCACGTTACTGTGATACAGCAAACCTTTCTTCACAAGAACTGTTTTCACTGTCTCCACAGACAAAGTAATTGAGGGTCAGCATCGCCTCTGAGAATTCTCCCGGGAGTTTTTACCGTGATTAGTAATTCCAAAATTTCTGCAATCAGTCGACTTTCTGTCTGTACTTGTATCCATCTCCTTTCCTCTTGCGTAGAGTCTGGACTGTCTTACTGAGACTGAAATATATATGAAGATTGAAAAAATACCCCAACAGTGTATACTTGTGTACGCTTCGAATACATAACCCCTTTTAACTTTTGTCTAAACCATACTGCGGCTGTGAGTGTCTTTGTCGGACTCTGGAAATATACACGCAGATTTTTAATGTTTAAACTATTCTATATATACCTGCTATCCAGTGATACTGTACCCTTTCTCAACTTTGTACAATCACGTCAAATCCATACTGGGACTGAGACCCTCTGAGTCTGCCTCCTGATATATAGACATAGGTTTTTAATGTTTAAACTATGCTATATATACCTTTTATCCGGTGATACTATACCCTTTCTCAAAGTAATTGAGGGTCAGCATCACCTCTGAGAATTCTCCCGGAAGTTTTTACAGTGATTAGTAATTCTAAAATTTCTGCAATCAGTTGACATTCCGTCTATACTTGTATCCATCTCGTTTCCTCTTGCGGAGAGTCTGGACTCTCTTTCTGAGACTGAAATATATATGAAGATTGAAAAATACCCCAACAGTGTATACTGGTGTACTGTTAAGAATGGGTCGCCGAGGAAAAAAAAACAACACAAGCTAAGCCTCAGAAAACCAGAGAGGTTGGTAACTATGCGGACTGCAGATCCCTGATTCTAACTCACAACTAGCAGCAGTCGTGGAAGGTTCCTACGTTGGTCCTAGACACCTCGTCACAACCGGAGAGCTAAATAAGCCTAAAGCAGGAAAAGAGGAAAACTAACTGCCCCAGAGCAGACCCCAAAGGAAAGACAGCCCCCCACATGTATTGACGGTGTTACAAGATGAAAACACATACAAAGGCAGGAAAATAGGCTGAGCAAACGATGGGGCCAAACTAACTAGAAAGGACAGGAAAGGAAAGACACTGTCTGCAATCTGCCAAACACCCTACCAAAGATAATGTCCAACACATCTGATAGCAAAATTAACCCTGAAGTCACTAGACTTCTCCCACTATATCAGCAAATACAGATAAATAAGAGTGGAAATTCAGCACAGCCCAGCCGGGCTGATTGACCCCACAAAAAACTGAATTGACCAACAAGAGCAAGTGTGAACATTAGCAAAAACAAACTTAACTTGAGAAGACTGGAACAGAGCTGAGTCCAAGACCTGAGAAGCAGACTGAATCACCAGCACCAGGATAGGGCGTCGGCTGTCTTATATCCAGTCTGATACTCCAGAGATCCAATCGTTATCCTTCCTCACCAGGTCGCAGATCACTACCAATTAAACCAAGCTCACTACCTCCTGTCACCACCAGAGGGAGAACGGAAGGAGAACTCTCAACTGGTGGGGTGTAAGGTGTGGAGCAGAGCCGGGTCTGTATGGGGTGTACAGAGAGGAGCCGCATGTGTACGAGGTGTACGAAGCAGAGCTGGAGGTGTACGGAGCGGAGGTGTGTACAAGGTCTACGGAGCGGAGCAGTGTGTTTATGAGGTGTACGGAGCGGAGCCAGAGGTTTACGGAGCGAAGGTATGTACAAGGTCTACGGAGCGGAGCCGTGTGTGTACGAGGTGTACGGAGCGGAGCAGAGCCGGGTGTGTACGAAGCGGAGCCGGAGGTGTACGGAGCGGAGGTGTGTACAAAGTCTACGGAGCGGAGCCGTGTGTGTACGAGGTGTACGGGGTGGAGCAGAGCCGGGTGTGTATGGGGTGTACGGAGCGGAGCCGCGTGTGTACGAGGTGTACGAAGCAGAGCCGGAAGTGTACGAGGTGTACGGAGCGGAGGTGTGTGCAAGGTCTACGGAGCCGAGCAGTTTGTGTATAAGGTGTACGGAGCGGAGCCGGAGGTGTATGGAGCGGAGGTATGTACAAGGTCTACGGAGCGGAACCATGTGTGTACGAGGTGTACGGAGCGGAGCCGGATGTGTGCGAGGTGCACGGAGTGGATCAGAGCCGGATCATGGAGCCCTGTGTATACAAAGTGTACGGATCTGAGCCTTGTGTTTACGGAGCGGAGCAGATCCAGGTGTGTACGGAATGAAGCCGCGTGTGTGCGGGGTGTACGGAGCGGAGTGGAGCTGCTTGTGTATGGAGCGGATCCGCGTGTGTACGAGGTGTATGGAGCAAAGTCGCATGTGTTCAAGGTTTACGGAGTGGAGCCATGTGTGTACAAGGTGTACAGAGCGTGGCCACGTGTGTACAAGGCGTACGGAGCAGAGTCGCATGTGTACGAGTTTTACGGAGCGGAGCCATGTGTGTACTGAGTGGAACCATGTGTGCGCGAGGTGTACAGAGCGGAGCCGTGTGTGTACGAGGCATACAAAGCTGGACCGTGTGTGTATGAGGCGTGCGGAGCCATGCGTGTACGAGGTGTATGGTGGGGAGCATTCATACCTCCCAACTGTCCCGTATCCAATGGGACAGTCCCGATTTTGAGAGAGAGTGACTGCCCCAGCTGGAAGCTTACTTTTCCCGCGGACACAGGAGTACGCGGCGGAGCCCCGAGGAGCACTTTAAAACTCGCACGTGACGTTCTACCGAAAGTGACGTGCTGGAAGCTGACCGGAAATGAGGTAATTTCGAGAGGAGATTGTGACGGAACCATGGAGGCACGTCAGAGAATGCTTCAGATCACCGTGTCCTCCTCCGACAGCGTGGACAGTGGGATTGCCTTGGAATCGGGGATGCCGGCCATGTGAACGGATCATGATATGTCCTGCATCGGGAGGCTCAGGTGGGTATTACATTGGGAGCCGGGCTGCTATAGTATCTTTATACAATACTTGCAGAAGAGCCTGGCGCTGCCTGGGCATAGTAACTAACTGTGGTTAGTTATAGCAAATTATAATTATCCTCCATCCCATAGTCCCCTGCCCATATACCCATCATACATATCCTCCATCCCATAGTCGAGTGCCCATATACCCATCACACGTCCTCCATCCCATAGTCCCATGCCCATACACCCATCATACATATCCTCCATCCCATAGTTCCGTGCCCATATACCCATCATATATATCCTCCATCCCATAGTCTCGTGCCCATATACCCATCATACATATCCTCCATCCCAGACTCCCGTGCCCATATACCCATCACACATCCTCCATCCCATAGTCCCATGCCCATATACCCATCATACATATTCTCTATCCCATAGTCCCATGCCCATATACCCATCATACATATTCACCATCCCATAGTCGAGTGCCCATATACCCGTCATACATATCCTCCATCACATAGTCCAGTGCCCATATACCCATCACACATCCTCCATCCCATAGTTCCATGCCCATATACCCATCATACATATTCACCATCCCATAGTCGAGTGCCCATATACCCATCACACATCCTTCATCTCATAGTCCCATGCCCATATAACCATCACACATCCTCCATCCCATAGTCCCGTGCCCATATACCCATCATACATATCCGCCATCCCATAGTCCCGTGCCCAAATACCCGTCATACATATCCTCCATCCCATAATCCAGTGCCCATATACCCATCACACATCCTCCATCCCATAGTCCCATGCCCATATACCCATCATACATATTCACCATCTCATAGTCGAGTGCCCATATACCCATCACACATCCTTCATCTCATAGTCCCATGCCCATATACCCATCATACATATCCGCCATCCCATAGTCCCGTGCCCATATACCCGTCATACATATCCTCCATCCCATAATCCAGTGCCCATATACCCGTCATACACATCCTCCATCCCATAGTCAACCATTATGACATCATAATGAGCAGCGGCGGGGCTTGCAACCTATGATGAAATCAGCGTCACCATGGCAACCATTGTGACATCATAATGAGGGGCGGGGCTTGATACACACACACTGTTTCCCCAGTAGGCAAATAGGGGCATTTTGACATCATAATGAGGGGCGGGGCTTGATGCGTACACACTTTTTCCCCCAGTATGTAGATAGGGGCAAAATTGTTTGGTGAATTGGAACACGCGGGGTTAAAATTTCACCTCACAACATAGCTTAGGACGCTCTCGGGGTCCAGACGTGTGACTGTGCCAAATTTTGTGGCTGTAGCTGCGACAGTTCGGATGCCTATCCCGGACATACACACATACAAAGCATATACGTAAGCCTCAGCACCAGTATATACAGTTAGGTCCATATATATTTGGACAGAGACAACATTTTCCTAATTTTGGTTCTAGACATTACCACAATTAATTTTAAACAAAACAATTCAGATCCAGTTGAAGTTCAGACTTTCAGCTTTCATTTGAGGGTATCCACATTAAAATTAGATGAAGGGTTTAGGAGTTTCAGCTCCTTAACATGTACCACCCTGTTTGTAAAGGGACCAAAAGTAATTGGACAATTGACTCCAAGGCAATTTCATGAACAGGTGTGGGCAATCCCTTTGTTATGTCATTCTCAATTAAGCAGATAAAAGGCCTGGAGTTGATTTGAGGTGTGGTGCTTGCATTTGGAAGGTTTTGCTGTGAAGGAAACATTCGGTCAAAGGAGCTCTCCATGCAGGTGAAACAAGCTACCCTTAAGCTGCAAAAACAGAAAATTCCCATCCAAGAAATTGCTACAACATTAGGAGTGGCAAAATCTACAGTTTGGTACATCCTGAGAAAGAAAGAAAGCACTGGTGAACTCATCAATGCAAAAAGACCTGGGCGCCCACGGAAGACAACAGTGGTGGATGATCGCAGAATAATCTCCATGGTGAAGAGAAACCCCTTCACAACAGCCAACCAAGTGACCAACACTCTCCAGGAGGTAGGCGTATCAATACCCAAATCTACCATAAAGAGAAGACTGCATGACAGTAAATACAGAGGGTTCACTGCACGGTGCAAGCCACTCATAAGCATCAAGAATCAAAGGCTAGACTGGACTTTGCTAAAAAACATCTAAAAAAGCCAGCACAGTTCTGGAAGAACATTCTTTGGACAGATGAAACCAAGATCAACCTCTACCAGAATGATGGAAAGAGAAAAGTATGGCGAAGTCGTGGTACAGCTCATGATCCAAGCCATACCACATCATCTGTAAAACACGGCGGAGGCAGTGATGGCTTGGGCATGCATGGCTGCCAGTGGCACTGGGTCACTAGTGTTTATTGATGATGTGACACAGGGCGGAAGCAGCCGAATGAATTCTGAGGTATTCAGAGCCATACTGTGTGCTCAGATCCAGCCAAATGCAGCCAAACTGATTGGTTATTGTTTCATACTACAGATGGACAATGACCCAAAACATAAAGCCAAAGCAACCCAGGAGATTATTAAAGCAAAGAAGTGGAATATTCTTGAATGGCCAAGTCAGTCACCTGATCTCAACCCAATTGAGCATGCATTTCACTTGTTAAAGACTAAACTTCAGACAGAAAGGCCCACAAACAAACAGCAACTGAAAACCACCGCAGTGAAGGCCTGGCAGAGCATCAAAAAGGAGGAAACACAGCATCTGGTGATGTCCATGAGTTCAAGACTTCAGGCAGTCATTGCCAACAAAGGGTTTTCAACCAAGTACTAGAAATGAACATTTTATTTACAATTATTAAATCTGCCCAATTACTTTTGGTCCCTTTAAAAACAGGGTGGCACATGTTAAGGAGCTGAAACTGCTAAACCCTTCATTCAATTTTAAAGTGGATACCCCCAAATGAAAGCTGAAAGTCTGAACTTCAACTGCATCTGAATTGTTTTGTTTAAAATTCTTTGTGGTAAGGTCTAGAACCAAAATTAGAAAAATGTCCCTGTCCAAATATATATGGACCTAACTGTACATCAGCACCTGTATAATACACAGGTGCTGGGGCTGATGTATATACAGGTGCTGGCGGGGGTGATGTATATACTGGTGCTGACTTGAGGCTGATGTATATATGGGCTGCATGTATATACATCACTGATCAGCCTCTAGTCAGCACCTATATATACACATCAGAACCTGTATATACATCAGCCCCAGCACCCGTATATACACCAGCCCCAGTACCTGTATATACATCAGCCCCAGCACCCGCATATACATCTGCCCCAGCACCCGTATATACATTAGCCCCAGCACCCTTATATACATTAGCCCCAGCACTCATATATACATCAGCCCCAGCACTCGTATATACATCAGCCCCAGCACTCGTATATACATCAGCCCCAGCACTCGTATATACATCAGCCCCAGCACTCGTATATACATCAGCCCCAGCACCTGTATATACATCAGCCCCAGCACCCTTATATACATCAGCCCCAGCACCCGTATATACATCAGCCCCAGCACCCGTATATACATCAGCCCCAGCACTCGTATATACATATGTATATACAGTAGTCTAAATGTGATATATATTCAGCAGTATGTAACATAATATAGTATAATACTGTCAATTATAATGTAGAGTTGTGTGTATATAGTGTAGAGCTGTTCATATAGTATGTTGCTGTATATAGTGTGGAATCCACACTATATACACTGGCCCATCTTTACACTATACAGTATATACACAGCACCACTCTATATTCCTTACCACGGTATATATTGTGGAGCTGTATACATTGTGTATACTCCTCCTGTCCTGCATACATGGTGTAAATATAAGTATCTGCTCTAAGTGTGTGTATCTATGAAAATAAAAAGCGCTCCGATGAATTGTGCAAAGTGGTGGACTCTTTATTAGCCCATGTGACAAAGTTTTGGATCTATAACAGATCATTTCTCTGCTATGGAATTGAAATATTACCACATGGGCTAATAAAGAGTCCTCCACTTTTCTCTTATTTAATCATTTAATCGTTGTGCTGATTATTTTCTTTTTATAAATGCCTTTGATTTACGGGTGTGTGTCCTAAAAGCAATTCACCCACTGCTTAATATTTGGTGGTGCTCAATTATGACACATATCAAGGCTGACATCACCACCCGGCAAAAGCGGGCAATTGCCGTCGGGGACTTGGCATGCTATGGGGCTCGTAAGTAGGGGCTCCGGTGCCAGCGCTGACACAGTGGAAAACAATGATGAGTGAGGGAGCCATCTGCTGATGCTCGCTCTCTCATCTTTCCCCCTCTGCGTCTGAGCTTTGTGATGTCTTAGTGCAGAGGGTGCAATGACATCACTACAGCGAATCATCTATGCCAAGCAGTGCAGAGGATCAGAATACATTGAGGAAACCAGAGCAGTGGGGACAGGGAGAAGTATTATATGGGGCCCATTGTACTGTATGAAGTAATATATGGGGCCCATTATACTGTTTGAAGTAATATACAGTATGAGGGCCCATTATACTGTATGGGCCATTATATGGGGCCCATAAAACTGTATGCAGTAATGTATGGGGCCCATAATAGTGTATGGAGCATTATATGGGCTCATTGTACCATATGGAGGAATATGTGGGGTCCATTGTACTGTATGGAGCAATATATGGGGCCATTATACTGTATGGAGCATTATGTGTTGCCCATAATACTGTATGGAGGACTATGTGATGCCCATAATACTGTATGTAGGACTATGTTGTGCCCATAATATTATGAAGGACTATGTCGTTCCCATAATACTGTATGGAGGACTATGTGGTGCCCATAATACTGCATGGAGGACTATGTGGCGCCCATAGTACTGTATGGAGGTCTATGAGGTGCCTATAATACTCTATAGAGGACTATATGGTGCCCATAATACTGTAAAGAGGGCTATGTGGTACCAATAACAATGTATGGAGGACTAAGTTGTGCACATAATACTGTATGGAGGGTTATCCAAATTCGGAAGTTCTCCCCTATCTTTTGGATAGGGGATGACTTTCTGTTTGTTGTGGATCTGACCGCTGGGACCCCCATGATCCTAGGAAACGTAGCTTTGAAGAGCACCATGTAAATGGAGCTGTGGTCCAATCATACGCACAGTGACACCATTAACATGTGGCTCTTTAAATAACTCCTTTAATAGAGTGATGAGGGGACGACAAAGTATAGCAAAAATTCACTGATCGGGGCTGGTGAGTGTTATAATTTGTGGGCTGGTGGGGTTTGTGTGGCAGGGCTGCTTTTTTGTCCCAGTTCGGCCCTGGTTTCCGGAGTGTAATGTAGACGCAAATATATGTTTAAGTCCCTGCAGAAGTAAAAAATTTGAAAAACCAATGAAAAATATTTGAAAAATGTATGTAAATAATTTCAAATCAATCTACTTTTTCCCGGAATGTTATCAGATCTAAAATATAAAAAAATTAGCGTACTTTGCATGGTTGCATTCATAATTGTCCAAACTAATGAAATATTATAATATTTATCCATAATGGTGAACTGCAAAAGAAACGAAAAAAAATGAAATAGCAGAATTGTCGTTTTTTGGTCACTTCGACCAGAAAGGCATATGGATCCCAAGATAGTAAAGACAAAACTACAGTTGGTATCAGAAAAACCCCAAGCCCTCACATAATTCTATCAACCCAAGACTAAACATTTTAGAGCTCTTGGAAAGCAAGAAGGAAAAATAGAATTGAAGAGAGGCCCAATGGGAATCTGTCACCCAAGGGCATGAGTGGGGTGTGCACCAGTCACCCACACAGTATGAGGACCCCACTGCTTCCCACTCAATATAATGGCCCTCACATCCCCCCTTTCATTATCATGGTCCCCACATCACTTCACACTTTATGAAGGCCCCACACAGCACCTCACACAGTATAGTGGTTGGCATATCCCCTCACGTAGTAGACTAGGCCATTATTTTAAAGTAGGATGCTGGTGAGGTCTTCATGCTGAGTGGGCCATTATACTGAGTGGGGAGATGTGAGAGCCATTTTACTGTGTGAGCGCTATCAAAATGTGTTAGTGGCTGTGGGGAACCATCACACTGTGTGATGGGCTATGGGGGCCACTATAATGGGTGAGGTGCTGTGTGAGGCCACCATAAAGTGTGAGGGGTTGTGGGGGCCATGATACTGAATGAGTGGAAGAGGGGCCCTCATTTTGAGTGGAGGGCTGTGGGGGGGCTTCATTCTGTGAGGGGGCGCTGATACTAATTAAGCGGCTGTGGGGCCATCATACTGAATGGGCTGTGGGGGTCTTCACTTTGAGAGTGGGCTGTTGGTTTCACCATACTAAACGAGGGTTGTTATACTGCGTGGAGATCATCATAGTGACAGGACATCATGCTGTGTGGAGGCCATGATACTGTTTATGTATGGAGGAGGCGACCATAACTATATCATGCTATGGGGGAACACTATAGGGGCATCATGCTATGGCGGTATTATATTTTGTTGCTCGCACTGCGGGGACATCACAATGTAAGTGTGAAGTGACTCTGTTGGAGCGATTCACTGTGGGAATATCAAAATCCGTGTGTGTGGGGGTAGGGGCATTACTATAAACATGTTTTATAATGGCCATAAAAGGGGTATCGCTGATGAGCACAATAAGGGGCTTCAGTTGGAAAATAATTGCTGCTTATGTGTCATAATACATGTCCTTCTCCTGGTTGATGAAGGTTGGGACATTGCCGAATATGTATATGTATGTGTGTGTGTTGCGTTGCGTTTAAATATATATTATGTGTATATTTTTATGTAGGGTGTGAGGGAGTGGGGGCAAGTAGAATGGCTGCCTGGAATCATATGATGACACAGTTCCCAGAACACCGCCCCCTATCAGTGGAAATGAAAGAAAATCCAATAATGCCACCAAATGTTTGAAGATTTTATCCTCAGCATTAGAATATATGGTTAGATGTATCTTTCTATACAGAATGAGAAGATAAAGGAAACTGTAAGAAAAAGATTAAATGTGATATAATGTCATAAGATGAGAATTGGAAATAGGAAAAGCTCAGCCAAACCTCTGTAACCACGGCTGTAATCTTATACCTGGAAAACTGCCAGGATTTTACTGTGTTTCATTCATGCCTATGTGTGCCGCCATCATTATTAGCTGCTTTATAAGGGGCAGACAATGAGAGAAAAAGTATCGGTTATTACTCTGCATTGTGACATCATCACTTTCCATATATGGAAGCTGGT
Source organism: Dendrobates tinctorius (assembly GCF_039654945.1). Lineage (NCBI taxonomy): Eukaryota > Metazoa > Chordata > Amphibia > Anura > Dendrobatidae > Dendrobates > Dendrobates tinctorius. Next base: position 88,164,437 of record NW_027361738.1, on the reverse strand, counting down.
AGTGATGTCACACAGGTGAGTGATGTCACAATAGAGCGGAACCTATAAACACTCCGTCCCATCTCACTGGCTCAGACTTGGTATTTGTTTGTCTCCTGACTGCACTTACCTAGATCTTCTCCTTGTGGATTAGTGATTTTACTTGCGAATTACTTGTGAATTAGCGGATTACGTCTGTATTAGTGGATTACTTCTGGAATTTCCTGAAGATCATTGACTGAGGACTTCTCCATCTGGAGGTAAATCTATTGTGTGCTTTTATTTATGGGGCATGTATGGGGCATAGCGAGCAGCACCATGGATTATGGCAGCATATAATATGGCTCCAATGCTTTCTCATCCCCTTCAGATCTCCCTCCTGACTCTGTCTGGTCCAGGACCACAGAGGGGACGTCAGTCACCACCTACATAAGCTGAGAAGAGAACTTCAGCGTGTACAGGACTCAGCAGAGCCGGACATCTTTAGAGTGAGTATAATGGCGGAGGCGCCGGTTTGTGGTGACCGGGTATACCATCGCTGTACACAGCGTTAGACTGGAGCACCTTGGGCTCACCAGAGAAAATCATTCTTGGGGCCCACTTGTATAGCTACATAGAAATAAATGCAAGACCAACAATTGTGTGGTAAAACACACTTGTGTTATGGTATAACATAAGGTAGTTCTTGTCTTAATGATATAGCAGGAGTTGGGGTAGCCCCCCTCATGGAATATAATGCAACCCCTCTCACAGAATATAATGTAGCCCTCCTCAGAGTAAAATGTAGCCCCATCACAGGGTATAATGCAGCCCCCCATAGAATATAATGTAGATTCCTCACAGTATAATGAAGCCCCATCACAGAGTATAATGCAGCCCCCCCATAGAATATAATGTAGATTCCTCACAGTATAATGAAGCCCCATCACAGAGTATAATGCAGCCCCCCCATAGAATATAATGTAGATTCCACACAGTATAATGAAGCCCCATCACAGAGTATAATGCAGCCCCCCCATAGAATATAATGTAGATTCCTCACAGTATAATGAAGCCCCATCACAGAGTATAATGCAGCCCCCCCATAGAATATAATGTAGATTCCTCACAGTATAATGAAGCCCCATCACAGAGTATAATGCAGCCCCCCCATAGAATATAATGTAGATTCCTCACAGTATAATGAAGCCCCATCACAGAGTATAATGCAGCCCCCCCATAGAATATAATGTAGATTCCACACAGTATAATGAAGCCCCATCACAGAGTATAATGCAGCCCCCCATAGAATATAATGTAGCCCCCTCGCAGGGTATAATGTAGCCCCCTCATAGGGTATAATGCAGTCCTACATAGAATATAATGTAGTTTCCACATAGGGTATTATCCAGTCCTACAGTTCTATGGCCACCAGTACTCACTCACTTGTTCCCCTGCTGCTCTAGGATCTGCTCCGTTCTCAGCAGCTACACTGCTGTCTGCCCGACACACAACATGTTGCACGATGAAGTGATGTCATTGTGCACCGGCTGTGTCAGAGGCAAAGGGAAATGATGGGGGAGGGAGAATCATCTGACGCGCTGTACTCCATTATTGTTTTCAACTGTATCGGCATCTATGATTCTCCATTATTGTTTTCAACTGTATCGGCATCCATGGGCACTGGGGAGACCACCCTGTAGGGGAAGGGGCTGTAAGCCCTGAAACATTTTAGTATTTATTACCCATTATAAATCAGTTTCAAATATTTCTGAAATTTGAGTGAAAGAAGAACAACATCTGTAATGTGAAATATTATATTATTTGCATTTATATTGTAAAAATAATAATTATCTTTTAATTATAATAAGTATTAATTTCATTGAGAATTTCATGACATTTCCTCAAACATCATATTCCATTTTTGGCAGATTTGCTCTCCTGATTATAGGATGAAGCCTTCCACCATGGCATCCAGCGATCAGGATAAAGGCCTGTTGGCCGTGTTGGACCTGCTCGTTGTCCCACTCCTGGAGGACACTATTCCAGGCATTATCAAATCATATGAGCCTGAAGAAATGAAGACCATGACCAGCATGCTAATAAATCATCTGCATGATCTGGATGGACAGGATTTGGTGAATGCCCTCCTGTTCTTGTCGACCATAACATCTGCCAGAGCGGACGCTGACAACTTTCTGTCTAATGAGCTCATTGATAAGACCTATCAACACATGCTGAAAGCAGAAAGTGAGAAACATCAGGGAATAACTGGTGCAGCTATGACGCTCCTGGCCAATATTGCTGTATACCGCTCCCAAGACGTCATGGAGCGCTTGGAAAGCGATGAGGAGCATCCACAGAGCAGCGCGCTGAAGACATTGGATCTCATTTCCACCAAAACCATCACAGGTTGGAAAGAGAGAAGTGCAGCGCAGAATATACTGACAGTGGATGACTTGATTGCCCCTACACAACATCAAGCTGGACCACCTGACGGATTTGATTTTTATTATCATCTCCTGCACCCTAGCTATGGGTTCATAAATCACCTGGATGACGCTGATGTCCTCCATGACACAGACACAACCCAGGCTGGGATGTGTCGTTACATTACATGTGTCTTAACTGATGAGGAAAGAAGAAAGATCATCCATTACCTGCTTATAGCAATGAGATCTGCTGTCAGAAAGAGCAGACTCATCAGTGTCATGATCTTCTCGGAGCTGTTACTCCATCATCCTGAGCTCCTGGAGGAGAAAATGGCAAAAGATTTAATCTTATTAACGGCTTCAAAGATATACAGTTCGGACGAACTTGAAAACTGTCTTGCTTTAGAAGCTATGGGAAATGCCTGTAAAGGTGCACCAAGACAGGTGCATCAACTGAAGGACCTCATCTATCGATGCCTTTACAGTAAACTAGTGGGTCGTCAGAAGCTAAAAGTGGTCATTGAATCCCTAAAAGCAATGTCAAAGTTTGTTACCCTGCTGAAAAGATCAAAACTTGGCAGTAAATTTGAGAGAATTGTCCAGCGTTGTACTGACTACCTAAACCACCCAAACCCGCTGGTTCGGACATACTCCACTTCACTATTTGCAGACCTCGCCAAGAACTGCAACAGGGACAAGAGAGGCTTCAGCCGCCACGTTAGGACATTCCTACCTGAGTTACTGATAAAGTTACACAGTAAAAACCAGCAGGATAAGGCATCCGGTATTGCAGCCTTGCTGCATTGTCTTCCTTACATCGGATGTAAGAACGTTCAAGAGCTGTTATGTGCTGATGGCGAAAAAGCCTACAAAATATATGAACAGCTCGGGAAAAAGGAACCTGCCCTTCTTGTGAGGATGATGATCCACAGCATTGAATATAATAAGCCGTATATGGCAGACGAGGTAGACGCTGTCATGAAACACCTCACTATGATAAGAGACGCGTTACCCTATGAAGAACTCTATCCGTCAGCATTATCTGACGTGTTTATAGGGTTGAGGAGACTCAATTCTAAGATAAATAATCCAGTGGTGCATGAGGCAAGTATCCGCGCCATTGACATCCTGGGCACCAAGTGGAAGAGCATCAGAACTGTTAAAGCAGTGAAAGTCGGAACAGAGAGTTTCCTGATCTATGAAAAAGTGAAGAGAGTGGAAGTAATATTTTACGAGACTTCAGTGTGAAACATCCATCACCAGATGTTACACCAAGGGTCAATGAATGAGACATCCTGAATACACTTAGATAAAACTCTTGACTATTGAAGACCATCTCAAGAACAATCCCCACATACCCCAATTTTCTTATGAAAAACTTAAAATAAAGAAAATAAAAAGAAAACTTACGGTGTTTCTCTGCTTATTGTAACTGGATGAAATGTTTCTGGACTGTTCCCATATGTATTTTGATCATAATCCTCTATATATAGCTACTAGCTGAAGAGCCCAGCGCTGCCCGGGCATAGTAACTAACTGTGGTTAGTTATAACAAATTATAATTATCCTCCATCCCATAGTCCCGTGCCCATATACCCATCATACATATTCTCCATCCCATAGTTGAGTGCCCATATACCCATCACACATCCTCCATCCCATAGTCCCATGCCCATATACCCATCATACATATTCTCCATCCCATAGTTGAGTGCCCATATACCCATCATACATATTCTCCATCCCATAGTCCCGTGCCCATATACCCATCATACATATTCTCCATCCCATAGTTGAGTGCCCATATACCCATCACACATCCTCCATCCCATAGTCCCATGCCCATATACCCATCATACATATTCTCCATCCCATAGTACCATGCCCATATACCCATCCTACATATCCTCCATCCCATAGTCCCGTGCCCATATACCATCATACATATCCTCCATCCCATAGTCCCGTGCCCATATACCCATCACACATCCTCCATCCCATAGTCCCGTGCCCATATACCCATCACACATATCTGCCATCCCATAGTCCCGTGCCCATATACCCATCACACATCCTCCATTCCATAGTCCCGTGCCCATATACCCGTCATACATATCCGCCATCCCATAGTCCCGTGCCCATATACCCATCACGCATCCTCCATCCCATAGTCAACCATTATGACATCATAATGAGCGGTGGGGCTTGCAACCTATGATGACATCAGCGCCACCATGGCAACCATTATGACATCATAATGAGGGGCGGGGCTTGATACACACACACTTTTTCCCCATTATGTAGATAGGGGCAAAATTGTTTGGTGAATTGGAACGCGCGGGGTTGAAATTTCACCTCACAACATAGCCTAGGACACTCTCGGGGTCCAGACGTGTGACTGTGCCAAATTTTGTGGCTGTAGCTACGACGGTGCGGATGCCAATCCTGGACATACACACATACATACAAACATACATACAAACACTTGAGCTTTATATATTAGATATATCATGATACAGCTCCATCTTAACATGTCTATGCTTGTTGAGCTCTTAAAGGGGCTTTCTAGACTATGATTTTGATGACATAGGTCATCAACATCAGATTAGTCCCGGTCTGACATGCGAAACTCCTAACGATCAGATGTTAGCAGATCCCTCAGTCAGCAGAAAGCACACAATGCATTGAGCTGGAGCAACATAGCTTACGTGTCATCAGTACTGTGGTTCCTGTATGATCCGCAGTCTGATGTTGGCTGGTAATAACAACTCCTGGTATCTCCTGTCTATCTGACTGCAGAATTCTGAATCCTTACAGCGTGTGCACTACACACTCTCAGTGCTCTCTAGTGTTGCTGGCGACAGTGGGTAATGACGTGACAGCATGAATGCAATTTGCATACATGCGGTCACCTGGCAATTGGATGTCTTTGGCCTTTCTCAATTCACTTGTATTCAATTGAGTGGATGTGGTTCTAATTATGCAAATCACATACTTGCGCTCAGAGCTGTCACTAGGAATTTCAGGGCCCCATATTGGCAAAATTTTCGGGGCCCCCTTGAGACTCCACCCAGGCTCCACCCCAGCCCCGCCCTCCACCCCTCGAACTGTCCACAGACCCACCACTCTCTCTTGGAAAAACTCCACTTCTCACCAATCACACATTAACAGTTCCCATCTCCAGATCACACACATAGCCAGCAGCTCTTGTTATGGCCTAAAGATTTTTTAAATCTACCACCATGACATGGTAGACTCTTTTGGCTGGGCCCTACTCTACTCTAACCTATTAAAGATTTGCTAAAATATCCAATACAATTTAGGTATATTTTTTATTTTTCAATTTTTAAAATGACCAATAACATCACATCCAAAGGGACAAATACCACCACACCATGCCCAGACACCATATTACCACCACATGGTGACCAATAATACCACATACAAGGAACAAATACAGCCATACCATGACCAGACCACATATTACCACCAGTGACAGAATAATAGCACATACAAGGGACAAATACCACCGCACCATGACCAGACCACATATTACCAGCACATGGTGACTGGATACTACAATACTGATCATTAATAAAAAAACATATTACTATCACCATAAGTGCCATAATACACAGGAGATCTGTACTTAGTATGTAGTGTCTGTGTACAGGTAATACAGTGATCACCAGTGACATTATACACAGAAGAAGCTCTGTATATAGTGTCAGTGTACAGTTAATACAGTGATCACCAGTGATATTATGCACAGGACCTCTGTATATAGTGCCAGTGTACAGGTAATACAGTGATCACTGGTGACATTGTACAAAGGAACTCTGCATATAGTGTATAGTGTCATTGAACAGGTAACACACTGACTCACCAGTGACGTCTCTAGGTAAAATCCTTCATCTTTGCTTTTCATCTTTCATCCAGCACAGATCGCCATCACGTCTTGCAGCCAGGGCTTGTTTCTGCAGGAATTAACCCAGTTATCTAGAGCTCCACTTGCAGAACACATTACTTAATTTTTTTCCAACTTCTACACTACACCAGATGAAGAAAAAAGGTGACATAGTGTCACTCTGCACAGTAACAGAACCTCCCCCCATTTAAAACAGTATCCTCAAAAAAATAAAATAAATACATCACTGCAGTAATAATATCCCTTAATTAGCCCCTATGGTAATAATATCCCCCATCCTGGCTCCAGCCATATTTTCTCTCATCCTGCCCTCATGAGTATCCATTCTGCCCCCACATGATCTCCAGATCCTGCCCCATCTGTCTACATCGTATCCATCCTGCCCCCATGATCATGCACCATGTGTCTCCCATCCTGCCCCCTCCAGTGTCTCACTGTCACATTCTGCCCCCTCCTGTGTCTCACTGTCACATTCTGCCCCTGTGCCTCACATTCTGCCCCTCCTCTGTTTCACTGTCACATTCTGTCCCCTGTGTCTCACTGTCACATTCTGCACCCTCATGTGTCTCACTGTCACATTTTGCCCCTCCTGTGTCTTACTGTCACATTATACCCCCATGTCCATTCTGACCCCATGTCTCACATTCTGCCCCCATGGTCATTCCGCCCCGTGTCTCGCATTCTGCCCCCTCCTGTGTCTCACTGTCACATTCTGCCCCCTCCTGTGTCTCACTGTCATATTCTGCCCCCTCCTGTGTCTCACTGTCACATACTGCCCCATGTCTCATATTATGCCCCCTCCTGTGTCTCACTGTCACATTCTGCCCCCTCCTGTGTCTCACTGTCACATTCTGCCCTCATGTCTCACATTCTGCCCTCTCCTGCGTCTCTGTCACATTCTGCCCCCCCTCCTGTGTCTCAATGTCACATTCTGCCCCCTCCTGTGTCTTACTGTCACATTCTGCCCCATGTCTGCATTCTACCCCCATGTCCTGCATTCTGCCCTCATGTCTCACATACTGCACCCATGTCCATTCTGTCCCCATGTCTTGCATTCTGCCCCCATGTATTGAATTCTGCCCCCTCATGTGTCTCACTGTCATATTCTGCCCCCTCCTGTGTCTTACTGTCACATTCTGCCCCCATGTCTTGCACTCTGCCCCATGTCTCACATTCTGTCCCCTCCTGTGTCTCACTGTCATATTCTGCCCCATTTCTTGCATTCTGCCCCCATGTCTTGCATTCTGCCCCCATGTCTTGTATTCTGCTCCCACGTCTTGTATTCTGCTCCCACGTTCTGCATTCTGCTCCCATGTCCATTCTGCCCCGTGTCTCACATTCTGCCCCCATGTCTTGTATTCTGCTCTCACGTTCTGCATTCTGCTCCCATGTCCATTCTGCCCCGTGTCTCATATTCTGCCCCCATGTCTCGCATTCTGCCCCATCATGTCTGCATTCTGCACCCATGTCTTGTATTCTGCCCCATGTCTTGTATTCTGCCCCCATGTCTTGCATTCTGCCCCCATGTCTGCATTCTGCCCCCATGTCTGCATTCTGCCCCCATGTCTTGCATTTTGCCCCCGTCATGTCTGCATTCTGCCCCCATCATGTGTCCATTCTGCCCCCATGTCTCGTATTCTGCCCCATGTCTGCATTCTGCCCCATGTCTCGCATTCTTCCCCCATGTCTCACATTCTGCCCCATGTCTCACATTCTGCCCCCGTGTCTACATATTTGCCCGTGTGTCTGCAATCCTGCCCCGTCTCCATATTTGCCCCTGTATGTCTCCGATCCTGTCCCCGTGTCTACATTCTGCCAGGGAAACATATTGCCCCTTTCAATAATAAAAATAAAAACTTTGTTCTTACCTGACCTCGCTCCTGCGGTGAAGATGGAGCTGCTGTTGTGTGAGCTGAAATGACCTGTGGTGACGTCATCGTCATGTGATCAGGGGGCGGAGCTGATCAATGCTGAAGGCCTGTGATAATGATGACGTCACCACAGGTCCTTCAGCACTTCTCTAACTTTTGGATGTCGGGTGCTGTGGTGGCTCTGCTGATGTGTGCGCTGCAGGCCTGGCTGCAGCGCACACTTGGGGCCCGACCGCAGCGCACACTTGGGGCTCACCCGGTGCCCCTATGACGCACAGCACTTGGGGCCCGATGACTGGCAGCACAGGAGCGGGGCCCTTGATCTGCGGGCCCCCTTCTGTTCTGCTGTTCACCGGGCCCCATACAGCAGTAAGGGCTGTCATGCCCTGATGGCGGCCCTGCTTGCGCTCACATGACCACCTGCTCTTGCCGGCGACACCTGATAGCAATGGCCGCATGCCATGCACACGCTGTAATGATTCTGAAGTCTACAGTCATAAGAGTGATTACAGTCTTTCATCAGAAGACCGGACAACCCCTTTAACAATGGGAAAAGAGATACTAGGAGTTGTTTTGTACTGATGGTAGTTCTGGTGATGTAGTCATGTACTAACGGTGGTTCTGGTTATGTATCCATGTACTGATGGTGGTTGTAGTAAGGTAGTCATATACTGATGGTGGGTCTAGTGATTTAGCTCAGCAAACATCATGGTTCTGGTGATGTATGCAGTGGCGGGCTGGGCCGGGTGGCAGGGATGCATTTGCCTCCCGGGCCGGTCCCCAGACGGCTGTTCAGGGCCGCCAGAGGCCTGGCACTGTACTTTTTATTGCGGCCGCCAAAACTTCATTTGTGGCCGGGCTGGCAGACTCCTTCCTGATCGCGCATGAATGATGTATCCAGATGTATTTGCATCTTTGAGACGCGAATACATTTGAATGCATTATATCTGGCACAGAGCAGAGCCGTTGTTGCTGCTCCGCAGCCTAGCATGCGGCAGAGTGTTGAGGTCATCATGCTGCGACCTCCTCACACTGCTGCTGGCGACGCAGAGCAGGGCAGAAGAGGCGGGGACAAGGCGGCCGGCGGGAAAAATGGTGAGCAGCAGCGCTCCAATGAGTTGCAGGAGCTGAACTGCTGAAGATTGGAGAGCTGTCATTTGCTGTGCATGCATAAGGTATGGGGCATGAATCCATGGTGTTTGTCAACAAGGGCAGCCGCACAGCATTGTGTGTATGAGAGTGTGTGTGTATGAGTGTGTGTAAGTGTGGTGTGTGTGTATATATGTATATATATATATATATATATGTGTGTGTGTGTGTAAGTGAGTGTGTGTGTATGAGTATGTGTAAGTGAGTGTGTGTATGAGTACGTTTAAATGACTGTGTGTGTGTATGAGTATGTGTAAGTGAGTGTATGACTGTGTGTATTAGTATGTGTAAGTGAGTGTGTATGAGTATGTGTGAGTGTGTGTGTGTATGAGTATGTGTGAGTGTGTGTATGAGTATGTGTAAGTGAGTGTGTGTGTATGAGTATGTGTAAGTGAGTGTGTGTATGAGTATGTGTAAGTGTGTGTGGTATGTGTGTGTATGAGTATGTGTAAGTGTGTGTGTGTGTGTGTGTGTGAGTATGTGTAAGTGTGTGTGTGTGTGTGTGTATGAGTATGTGTGAGTGTGTATGAGTAAGTGACTGTGTGTGTGTATGAGTATGTGTAAGTGAGTGTGTGTATGACTGTGTGTGTGTATGAGTATGTGTGAGTGTGTGTATGTGTGTGTGTTCAGACCAGCAGTGTGGAGGGAGGACATTATAGAGACTAGGGGCAGTATGTGGGGGACATTATGGAGACGAACAATATGGAGAGGGACGGTGTAGGTGGGATATTATGGGATGGAGAGGTATGTTTTGGAGACGGGTGGTGTATGGGGTATATTATAGGGAGAGTCAGCGAAGGGGATATTATGGAGAGGGGTGGTGTAGGCAGGATATTATGGAGAGGGACATTTATCATGGGGAGGGGCGGCATGTGTGGGGGTATATTTTGGTGAGGGGCGGTGTAGGGGGTATATTATGGAGAGGGGTGGTGTGGGGGGTATAATGGTGAGTGGCGGTGTAGGTGGTATATTATGGAGAGGGGTTGTGTGGGGGGTATATTATGGAGAGGGGTGGTGTGGGGGTTATATTATGGGGAGGGGTGCAGTGTGTGGGAAGTATCTTATGGGGCGGTGCGGTGTAGGGGGTATATTATAGGGAGGTGCGGTGTAGGGGGTATATTATAGGGAAGTGTGGTGTAGGGGGTATATTATGGTGAGGGGTGGTGTAGGGGGTATATTATGGGGAGGTGAGGGGTGGGGAAGGGGGTATATTATGGGGAGGTGTGGTGTAGGGGGTATATTATGGAGAAGGGTGGTGTGGGAGGGATATTATGGAGAGACAGTCTAGGGGGATTTTTTGTGCAGGAAGCACATTGAAGGGCAATTATTTCGTCAGGGGCACAACACGGTAGATATTTATACTTTGTTGGCAGTATAATGATTTTACAACGGCACAAAATACTCCTGGCCATGATGAGAGCCACGCACGTTGTTTATAAAAGCTCGGCGTCCATGCCGCCGCATGCGGCTCTCATCATGGCCAGGAGTATTTTGCACCGTTGTAAAATCATAAGCGCACAGCAAAAGGGCTAAGCCTCCTGATGTGCCCTAATATGATACGCGTTGAGGCAACATTGCTGAGATGTGACAGAGCTTAATATCACGGCTTAACATCTCAGGCACATTGTGGACATATTAATCCCATTATGAGTACGGGGATGAGGCAAAATTGCCGGGATGTGGTAGAGCCTTACGTTTATGGCTCAGTATACTGGCAGACTATATTAATGTTTCTCGCATGTGAATAAGGGGATAGCATGTGCATGTGAGAGGTGACATCTACGGACTGAGTGAGTGAGATAAATCATTCGGTCACTCGCTGGCATCTGCTTCAATTGGGCAAAGGAGCCTTTGTGTAGTCAACGGATGACACTGTATTAGGGAGATTCCGTTATTCTATTGGGGACAATGTGCAATAGCATTAGCACTTTAGTCTACGGATATTGGAGTGTAAAATTGGCTATTAATGATTGAGAATGATGCAATGGTATATCCATATATGCAATAATTGTTAAACACTTCCTCAAAAAAGGATGCCTAGTGAGATTTTCCCTCGTTAAAGGGTGTCTTGGAGTCCATGAATACAATGCTGTATAATTATATTAGTGTCCTTTATGACCCCCTCTTGTGGTAGGGGTTGATTGGACAGACTGCACACAAGCACGGTGGATGATTTGATATATTATTTATTCACAATTTATTAAAAGATAAGTTTTATTATTTTTCCACCACAGTCAGTGATTTTTGCAATTTCGGTAATTGGCTGGATTTGTATCTGGTGTAAGGGTGACAATTCAGTGATATCTCTAATACTGACTACATCTCATAAGTAGTGAGGTTCCTGTATGGTCCGCTGTCTGATGATAAAGGTAGCAACAACTCCCAGTATCTTCTTACCATAGTTAAGGACATACTGGGAGCTACATGTTCATGTCATACAAGTGTATCATGGGGCTGATCTAACACTGAAATTGACCACTGTAATAAGCGTGGTGCTGCATTCATCTACTGACTGTGGTTGTAATGTTACATTCATCTACTGACGGTGGTTCTATCGCTGCATTCATCTACTGACGGTGGTTCTATCGCTGCATTCATCTACTAATGGTATTCATGACCCTGCATTCATCTACTGATGGTGGTTCTGTCCCTGCATTCATCTAGTGATGGTGGATCTGTTGCTGCATTCATCTACTGATGGTGGTTCTGTCCCTGCATTCATCTACTGATGGTGGTTCTGGCCCTGCATTCATCTACTGATGGTGGTTCTGGCGCTGCATTCATCTACTGATGGTGGTTCTGGCGCTGCATTCATCTACTGATGGTGGCTGTGTCCCTGCATTCATCTACTGATGTTGGTTCTGTTGCTGCATTCATCTACTGATGTTGGTTCTGTTGCTGCATTCATCTACTGATGGTGGTTCTGTTGCTGCATTCATCTACTGATGGTGGTTCTGTTGCTGCATTCATCTACTGATGGTGGTTCTGTTGCTGCATTCATCTACTGATGGTGGTTCTGTTGCTGCATTCATCTACTGATGGTGGTTCTGTTGCTGCATTCATCTACTGATGGTGGTTCTGTTGCTGCATTCATCTAGTGATGGTGGCTGTGTCCCTGCATTCATCTATTATTGATGGTGGTTCTGGCGCTGCATTCATCTACTGATGGTGGTTCTGGCCCTGCATGTATTCACTGATGGTGGTTTTGGCCCTGCATGTATCTACTGATTTTGGTTCTGTGTTGTGAGTTCATTTTCCCCTTTACTACTGAGGCCCAAGGAACTCCCTCTTCTGGTAGAGAAAGGTAATGAGCCTGATTGTCAAACACCTGGGTCTGATCATGATGACTGGCTGAGTGGAGTTACTGACTGGATATAAGGCTGCCGACGCCCTTTTTCCCTGCGGGTGATTTCTCTGTGGACTTCTAGGAAACCAGTCTGATTCCTGGTCCTCTAAAGCTAAAATTTCTGCTTTGCCTTTTTGCATTAGTGTTTTGTTTTCCGTGCTTTTCTGGATTCTGCCATTCCCTGCTGGGGTGAGCAGAATCTCCTTTTGCCTGTTGCTCTGTCTTCAGAATATTCCTGAGTACTGACATAGCCTTTTTGAAGCCTAGCGTCTTCATGGCCTTTTTTACTGTTAGTTTGTTGGCTCTTATTTTCATAGGGTTTTTCACGGATTGCAGACAGCAGCCATCCTGACCTTTCCTATCTAAGTTAGTTTGGGCCCCATCTTTGCTCAGTCTATCTTTCTGTCTGTGTTTTGTTCTGTCTTCTTGCTTCACCGTCATTATATGTGGGGGCTGCCTTTTGCTTTGGGGTCTGCTCTGGGGCAGTTTAGATTTCCCTTTCTGTCTTTAGGCTATGTAGTCCTCCGGCTGTGATCGAGGGGCCTAGGGCATCATAGGAGCCCCCCACGGCTACTGCTAGTTGTGTTGATAGGTTCAGGGGTCTGCAATCCGATAGCTGCCAACCTCTCTGGTTTTCTGGACTTAGCTAGCATTTCTATTTTTGCCTCCCACGGTGACTCAATCATAACAGTTCTGTTTCTGGATTCATCTACTGATGGTGGTTCTGTTGCTGCATTCATCTACTGATGGTGGTTCTGTTACTGCATTCATCTACTGATGGTGATTCTGACCCTGCATTCATCTACTGATGGTGGCTGTGTCCCTGCATTCATCTACTGATGGTGATTCTGGCCCTGCATTCATCTACTGATGGTGGTTCTGTTGCTGCATTCATCTACTGATGGTGGTTCTGTTGCTGCATTCATCTACTGATGGTGGTTCTATTGCTGCATTCATCTACTGATGGTGGTTCTGTTGCTGCATTCATCTACTGATGGTGATTCTGTTGCTGCATTCATCTACTGATGGTGGTTCTGTTGCTGCATTCATCTACTGATGTTGGTTCTGTTGCTGCATTCATCTACTGATGGTGGTTCTGTTGATGCATTCATCTACTGATGGTGGTTCTGGCCCTGTATTCAACTACTGATGGTGGCTGTGTCCCTGCAATCATCTACTGACGGTGATTCTGGCCCTGCATTCATCTATTGATGGTGGTTCTGTTGCTGCATTCATCTACTGATGGTGGTTCTGCTGCTGCATTCATCTACTGATGGTGGTTCTGACCCTGCATTCATCTACTGATGGTGGCTGTGTCCCTGCATTCATCTACTGATGGTGGTTCTGGCCCTGCATTCATCTACTGATGGTGGTTCTGTTGCTGCATTCATCTACTGATAGTGGTTCTGACCCTGCATTCATCTACTGATGGTGGTTCTGTTGCTGCATTCATCTACTGATGGTGGTTCTGTTGCTGCATTCATCTACTGATGGCGATTCTGACCCTGCATTCATCTACTGATGGTGGCTGTGTCCCTGCATTCATCTACTGACGGTGATTCTGGGCTTGCATTCATCTATTGATGGTGGTTCTGTTGCTGCATTCATCTACTGATGGTTGTTCTGTTGCTGCATTCATCTACTGATGGTGGTTCTGTTGCTGCATTCATCTACTGATGGTGGCTGTGTCCCTGCATTCATCTATTGATGGTGGTTCTGGCCCTGCATTCATCTACTGATGGTGGTTCTGGCCCTGCATGTATCTACTGATGGTGGTTTTGGCCCTGCATGTATCTACTGATTTTGGTTCTGTTTCTGGATTCATCTACTGATGGTGGTTCTGTTGCTGCATTCATCTACTGATGGTGGTTCTGTTGCTGCATTCATCTACTGATGGTGGTTCTGTTGCTGCATTCATCTACTGATGGTGGTTCTGTTGCTGCATTCATCTACTGATGGTGGTTCTGTTGCTGCATTCATCTACTGATGGTTTTTCTGTTGCTGCATTCATCTACTGATGGTGGTTCTGTTGCTGCATTCATCTACTGATGGTGGTTCTGTTGCTGCATTCATCTACTGATGGTGGTTCTGTTGCTGCATTCATCTACTGATGGTGGTTCTGTTGCTGCATTCATCTTCTGATGGTGGTTCTGTTGCTGCATTCATCTACTGATGGTGGTTCTGTTGCTACATTTATCTACTTGTCGGTGGTTCTGGTGCTGCATGTATCTACTGATGGGGGTTTTGGCCCTGCATTCATCTACTGATAGGGGTTCTGTTGCTGCATTTATCTACTTGTCGGTGGTTCTGGTGCTGCATGTATCTACTGATGGTGGTTTTTTCCCTGCATGTATCTACTGATTTTGGTTCTGTTTCTGGATTCATCTACTGATGGTGGTTCTGTTGCTGCATTCATCTACTGATGATGGTTCTGTTGCTGCATTCATCTACTGATGGTGATTCTGACCCTGCATTCATCTACTGATGGTGGCTGCGTCCCTGCATTCATCTACTGATGGTGATTCTGGCCCTGCATTCATCTACTGATGGTGGTTCTGTTGCTGCATACATCTACTGATGGTGGTTCTGTTGCTGCATTCATCTACTGATGGTGGTTCTGTTGCTGCATTCATCTACTGATGGTGGTTCTGTTGCTGCATTCATCTAGTGATGGTGGCTGTGTCCCTGCATTCATCTATTATTGATGGTGGTTCTGGCGCTGCATTCATCTACTGATGGTGGTTCTGGCCCTGCATGTATTCACTGATGGTGGTTTTGGCCCTGCATGTATCTACTGATTTTGGTTCTGTGTTGTGAGTTCATTTTCCCCTTTACTACTGAGGCCCAAGGAACTCCCTCTTCTGGTAGAGAAAGGTAATGAGCCTGATTGTCAAACACCTGGGTCTGATCATGATGACTGGCTGAGTGGAGTTACTGACTGGATATAAGGCTGCCGACGCCCTTTTTCCCTGCGGGTGATTTCTCTGTGGACTTCTAGGAAACCAGTCTGATTCCTGGTCCTCTAAAGCTAAAATTTCTGCTTTGCCTTTTTGCATTAGTGTTTTGTTTTCCGTGCTTTCCTGGATTCTGCCATTCCCTGCTGGGGTGAGCAGAATCTCCTTTTGCCTGTTGCTCTGTCTTCAGAATATTCCTGAGTACTGACATAGCCTTTTTGAAGCCTAGCGTCTTCATGGCCTTTTTTACTGTTAGTTTGTTGGCTCTTATTTTCATAGGGTTTTTCACGGATTGCAGACAGCAGCCATCCTGACCTTTCCTATCTAAGTTAGTTTGGGCCCCATCTTTGCTCAGTCTATCTTTCTGTCTGTGTTTTGTTCTGTCTTCTTGCTTCACCGTCATTATATGTGGGGGCTGCCTTTTGCTTTGGGGTCTGCTCTGGGGCAGTTTAGATTTCCCTTTCTGTCTTTAGGCTATGTAGTCCTCCGGCTGTGATCGAGGGGCCTAGGGCATCATAGGAGCCCCCCACGGCTACTGCTAGTTGTGTTGATAGGTTCAGGGGTCTGCAATCCGATAGCTGCCAACCTCTCTGGTTTTCTGGACTTAGCTAGCATTTCTATTTTTGCCTCCCACGGTGACTCAATCATAACAGTTCTGTTTCTGGATTCATCTACTGATGGTGGTTCTGTTGCTGCATTCATCTACTGATGGTGGTTCTGTTACTGCATTCATCTACTGATGGTGATTCTGACCCTGCATTCATCTACTGATGGTGGCTGTGTCCCTGCATTCATCTACTGATGGTGATTCTGGCCCTGCATTCATCTACTGATGGTGGTTCTGTTGCTGCATTCATCTACTGATGGTGGTTCTGTTGCTGCATTCATCTACTGATGGTGGTTCTATTGCTGCATTCATCTACTGATGGTGGTTCTGTTGCTGCATTCATCTACTGATGGTGATTCTGTTGCTGCATTCATCTACTGATGGTGGTTCTGTTGCTGCATTCATCTACTGATGTTGGTTCTGTTGCTGCATTCATCTACTGATGGTGGTTCTGTTGATGCATTCATCTACTGATGGTGGTTCTGGCCCTGTATTCAACTACTGATGGTGGCTGTGTCCCTGCAATCATCTACTGACGGTGATTCTGGCCCTGCATTCATCTATTGATGGTGGTTCTGTTGCTGCATTCATCTACTGATGGTGGTTCTGCTGCTGCATTCATCTACTGATGGTGGTTCTGACCCTGCATTCATCTACTGATGGTGGCTGTGTCCCTGCATTCATCTACTGATGGTGGTTCTGGCCCTGCATTCATCTACTGATGGTGGTTCTGTTGCTGCATTCATCTACTGATAGTGGTTCTGACCCTGCATTCATCTACTGATGGTGGTTCTGTTGCTGCATTCATCTACTGATGGTGGTTCTGTTGCTGCATTCATCTACTGATGGCGATTCTGACCCTGCATTCATCTACTGATGGTGGCTGTGTCCCTGCATTCATCTACTGACGGTGATTCTGGGCTTGCATTCATCTATTGATGGTGGTTCTGTTGCTGCATTCATCTACTGATGGTTGTTCTGTTGCTGCATTCATCTACTGATGGTGGTTCTGTTGCTGCATTCATCTACTGATGGTGGCTGTGTCCCTGCATTCATCTATTGATGGTGGTTCTGGCCCTGCATTCATCTACTGATGGTGGTTCTGGCCCTGCATGTATCTACTGATGGTGGTTTTGGCCCTGCATGTATCTACTGATTTTGGTTCTGTTTCTGGATTCATCTACTGATGGTGGTTCTGTTGCTGCATTCATCTACTGATGGTGGTTCTGTTGCTGCATTCATCTACTGATGGTGGTTCTGTTGCTGCATTCATCTACTGATGGTGGTTCTGTTGCTGCATTCATCTACTGATGGTGGTTCTGTTGCTGCATTCATCTACTGATGGTGGTTCTGTTGCTGCATTCATCTACTGATGGTGGTTCTGTTGCTGCATTCATCTACTGATGGTGGTTCTGTTGCTGCATTCATCTACTGATGGTGGTTCTGTTGCTGCATTCATCTACTGATGGTGGTTCTGTTGCTGCATTCATCTTCTGATGGTGGTTCTGTTGCTGCATTCATCTACTGATGGTGGTTCTGTTGCTACATTTATCTACTTGTCGGTGGTTCTGGTGCTGCATGTATCTACTGATGGGGGTTTTGGCCCTGCATTCATCTACTGATAGGGGTTCTGTTGCTGCATTTATCTACTTGTCGGTGGTTCTGGTGCTGCATGTATCTACTGATGGTGGTTTTTTCCCTGCATGTATCTACTGATTTTGGTTCTGTTTCTGGATTCATCTACTGATGGTGGTTCTGTTGCTGCATTCATCTACTGATGATGGTTCTGTTGCTGCATTCATCTACTGATGGTGATTCTGACCCTGCATTCATCTACTGATGGTGGCTGCGTCCCTGCATTCATCTACTGATGGTGATTCTGGCCCTGCATTCATCTACTGATGGTGGTTCTGTTGCTGCATACATCTACTGATGGTGGTTCTATTGCTGCATTCATCTACTGATGGTGGTTCTGTTGCTGCATTCATCTACTGATGGTGGTTCTGTTGCTGCATTCATCTACTGATGGTGGTTCTGTTGCTGCATTCATCTACTGATGGTGGTTCTGTTGCTGCATTCATCTACTGATGGTGAATCTGACCCTGCATTCATCTACTGATGGTGGTTCTGTTGCTGCATTCATCTACTGATGGTGGATCTGACCCTGCATTCATCTACTGATGGTGGTTCTGTTGCTGCATTCATCTACTGATGGTGGTTCTGTTGCTGCATTCATCTACTGATGGTGGTTCTGTTGCTGCACTCATCTACTGATGGTGGTTCTGTTGCTGCATTCATCTACTGATGGTGGTTCTGTTGCTGCATTCATCTACTGATGGTGGTTCTGTTGCTGCATTCATCTACTGATGGTGGTTCTGTTGCTGCATTCATCTACTGATGATGGTTCTGTTGCTGCATTCATCTACTGATGGTGATTCTGACCCTGCATTCATCTACTGATGGTGGCTGCGTCCCTGCATTCATCTACTGATGGTGATTCTGGCCCTGCATTCATCTACTGATGGTGGTTCTGTTACTGCATACATCTACTGATGGTGGTTCTATTGCTGCATTCATCTACTGATGGTGGTTCTGACCCTGCATTCATCTACTGATGGTGGTTCTGTTGCTGCATTCATCTACTGATGGTGGTTCTGTTGCTGCATTCATCTACTGATGGTGGTTCTGTTGCTGCATTCATCTACTGATGGTGGTTCTGTTGCTGCATTCATCTACTGATGGTGGATCTGACCCTGCATTCATCTACTGATGGTGGTTCTGTTGCTGCATTCATCTACTGATGGTGGATCTGACCCTGCATTCATCTACTGATGGTGGTTCTGTTGCTGCATTCATCTACTGATGGTGGTTCTGTTGCTGCATTCATCTACTGATGGTGGTTCTGTTGCTGCATTCATCTACTGATGGTGGTTCTGTTGCTGCATTCATCTTCTGATGGTGGTTCTGTTGCTGCATTCATCTACTGATGGTGGATCTGACCCTGCATTCATCTACTGATGGTGGTTCTGTTGCTGCATTCATCTACTGATGGTGGTTCTGTTGCTGCATTCATCTACTGATGGTGGTTCTGTTGCTGCATTCATCTTCTGATGGTGGTTCTGTTGCTGCATTCATCTACTGATGGTGGTTCTGTTGCTACATTTATCTACTTGTCGGTGGTTCTGGTGCTGCATGTATCTACTGATGGGGGTTTTGGCCCTGCATTCATCTACTGATAGGGGTTCTGTTGCTGCATTTATCTACTTGTCGGTGGTTCTGGTGCTGCATGTATCTACTGATGGGGGTTTTGGCCTTGCATTCATCTACTGATGGGGGTTCTGTTGCTACATTTATCTACTTGTCGGTGGTTCTGCTGCTGCATGTATCTACTGATGGGGGTTTTGGCCTTGCATTCATCTACTGATGGGGGTTCTGTTGCTACATTTATCTACTTGTCGGTGGTTCTGGTGCTGCATGTATCTACTGATGGGGGTTTTGGCCCTGCATTCATCTACTGATAGGGGTTCTGTTGCTGCATTTATCTACTTGTCGGTGGTTCTGGTGCTGCATGTATCTACTGATGGGGGTTTTGGCCCTGCATTCATCTACTGATAGGGGTTCTGTTGCTACATTTATCTACTTGTCGGTGGTTCTGGTGCTGCATGTATCTACTGATGGTTCTGTCACTTCATTCTACTACTGGTTCTGATCATGCACACATGTAGCAAACCATAATGTGCTTCATGGCTATGTTAAAACTGAAACTTATATGTTTCCATATGTGATATCTGAGGTTCTGTAGGCAGGTCCAGGTGTGACCAGTATAGAGCATTGGAAAAAAAAATCCTAGGTAATGACGAGAAGCATTGCATACTTTGCTTTACTACATATCTGAAAATGTATATCCAGTTTAAAATTAGTAATACATGAGCATAATATGTGATTTGTCTGATCAATAGAAACGCTCATCTGAGCTGATCCCAGTACTTTCTGGTTTTTCTTTGAACAGCTCTCAGTCAATACAGTAGTAGGCATATAGCCTATGAAGCAGCCGGAGGTAAACATGTTAAAGGGGTTGTCCAGATTTAAGTTACAAGTCACTCTGTGACTGCAGACTCGTGAATCCTCACATTGCTCGCAGTGCTGTTGTGATTCGGCGGGCGCGTGACTGCCGGTATGTGATTTGCATACATGACAACTAGCCTTGCTCGGCCCCACTTATTACACCTGTATTGAGCAAGGCCAGAAGCAGTCTAGTTGTAATATGGCTGGGAATATACAGATCACATACTTGGTCACATAAGTGCCCGCTCCCACCGCCAGCACCAGAGAATCTTCACAGCGCACATGATGTGAGGATTCACATACTGTATAGTGACTTTAGACTTGTAGCTTAAGATCGGACAACCTTTTTAGCGATGGGCCGCTACTCATGGGCCACTGCTGTATGCTTGCCCCCCAGGCTAAAATGTGCCAGCCAGCCCCTGGATGTATGCATGTACTGATGGTGGTTGTAGTGATGTATTCATGTACTAATTGATGGTTCTGGTGCTGTATTCTCTCATTAAAGATAAAGAAGAAAAAAAATTGGTACAGCCAGATCAGTAAAAGATTTGGATATCAAAATTGTCAAAATATAAAACTATTTATCCCTTACGGTAATGAGAAAAACATAAGCATTACAAACCAAACATTTTTTTTAGCAAAATAAAGAATTCAGGAAAGTTTAGTCCAGCTGTAATGACACTGACCTGTAGAATCATGTTCATGGGTCTCCTTTATCAAGTAATGAATAACTTAAAATCAAATATGAAAAAAAACTATGATTTAATTGCATTTGTTTACTTCAGATTTATATTGTACTGCAGGGACGAGCAATTTCAATTTTCTCCATAGTTAGCAAAAAGCTAGAATTGGCCCTGGCTGTAGTCACTACTCTGATGTTACTTAATGTCTTATACTCTAGTCACATCCTGAGCTGCAGTAACCATTCTTCTGCTGTATCAAATTTTATTCTTCTATCACACCCAGAGCTGCAGTCATTTTTCTGTATTAAATCTTGTTTTATACTCTAGTTATATCCAGAGCTGCATTCACTATTCTGCTGTTACAGCATGTTTTAAATTCTAGTCCAGACCTGGTCAAAGTGTGACCCATGGGCCACATCAGGATATTTGGTTGTTTCTATCTGGCACATGGAGCACGACAGCCCAAGGGCAAGAACCTGTGCCATCCCACACCACATGGCCTACCCCTGCCTGGCATTTCAATTTCCCAAGGATGCAGATAGCCATGTGTATACAGTTTGACATTCCATGCAGTATGACCGCCCATAGCTCCCATACAAAGTCTGATGCCACATAGCCCCTATATACAGTATGATGACCCATAGCTCTGACCTAGTATGGTACCCCATAGCCTCTATACATGGTATACTTT
The DNA here is from genome assembly GCF_039654945.1 of Dendrobates tinctorius. Classification (NCBI taxonomy): domain Eukaryota; kingdom Metazoa; phylum Chordata; class Amphibia; order Anura; family Dendrobatidae; genus Dendrobates; species Dendrobates tinctorius. Next base: position 88,142,753 of record NW_027361738.1, on the reverse strand, counting down.
CCTTTAGCCCATATACAAATTATGATGCACCATTTCCTCACTTTTCATAGTATGAGGGCCAAAAGCCTCTCTGCCGAGTATGATGGCCTCCACAGTATACTCCTCCATATAATGCCACCACAGCTCCCTCAACTCCCAGGATATCCAAAAAGCTTATACTCACCCAGCCTTGGTTCAATGTCCACTGCAGCCTCCATCTCCTCTTCCAGCTTGTATAATAATGAGCAGAAGCTGCCCGTGCCTGTCAGTGTAACTGGTGGAGCAAGGAGCAGATGGCTTTCTGCTCCCCAACAGGGTTTAACAGTATCAGTGTCCAAAGGATACTAATAAAAGTGTTGCATACTAATGCCGTCCACTGACCATTTGGCATTTGCCAGAATTTCCAGTCCAGCCCCGCTGCATCGCATTAGAATAACTTCTATGTCAGTCTGTCATTTATCAGAGTCATTAACCCCTTTATGACCTATGACGTGCCGTGTCCGTCATAGGTCACCCGCCCCTCTTTGTTGCAGTCTCCAGAGCCTGATCTCATCAGCTGTCATGTGCCCCTAACAGCAGTGGGTAGAATCGCGATACACCCGGGGCTGTTAACTAGTTAAATGCCGCTGTTAATCTCGGCATTTAACTCACGCAAACGGGATGCGTGTCTCAGCTCCGCCCATCTGCGCCCATGTGACATTACCGTGGGTCGCCGATGGGGTTGTCATTGCTGAACTGCTATGATCATTTTTGTTACACATTGCAGTTCTGCAGCCCTGCTATGTGTAACAGAAGTTATCAGATGATCGCAGCTTCTAGTCTACCACGGAGACTATTGGAACAAGTAAAAAAAAATTTTTAAATATTAAAACATTGTTAAAAGAGTAAAAATTCAAATTACCCCCATTTGGCCCATTCAAAGTAAAATAAAAAATACAAATATTTGGTATCACATCATTCAGAATCACCTAATGTATCAAGATATAAAAAGAATTAATCCAAACTGTAAACGGTATAACGAGAAAACAATCTAAAGGCCAGAATTAAGTTTTTTTAGTTGCTGCAACATTGCAATAAAATACAATAACGGGTGGTCAAAACATCATATCTACCCCAAATAGTGTCCATAAAAACATCAGGTCGGCACGCAAAACATATGCACTCTCCCAGCTCCAGATCCTGGGAAAAAGGAGACGCTACGGGTCTTGGAAAATGGCGCCATTTCTAAAGAAATTTGACAAACTTTGAATTTTTTTTAACCACTTAAATAAATAATAACCTTTACATGTTTGGTATCTACGAACTTTTTTGCCATTTCACTGCACTTAAAATTTTTTTCCCCCATTTTCCAGTGTACAGTCTGGTAAAAGCAATGGTGTTGTTCAAAAGCAAAATTCGTCTCGCAAAAAAAACAAGCTGTCACGTGTCCGTAGAGATGGAAAAATAACAAAAGTTATGGATCTGAGAAGAAGGGGAGCGAAAAATGGAAACGCAAAATCGGAAATATCCTTGGTCTTTAAGGGGTTAATAGGTATGTGTTTAGGGTTTATTAGTGAATCGCCAATTACTGGAATAACTTACTTTGACTTGTCATTGCTTCATGACTGTGAATTTGTCACAAGAGCACAATTAACATTCACTCGACTTGATACCTTCAGAAAATCTGCAAGAACGGACTTACGATTGACTGGGCAGCCGTCATAGTTATTCACAGTAGACGTAGAGTAAAGTGCTTCATAGATACTGGTGGAGATCTTTGGCCTTTGAGTTGAGGTCAGATGTCAGTTCTTAAAATATTTCTTAAAAATTGTCATTAAGTCCGATATCTGTGCACTTGAATCTGATTATAAATCCCAAGAAGAAAGATTGGCTGAGAGATAATGGACCACTGACTGAGTTTAGACTGTATATAACGTGATCTGCCACTTTACCTAGAAACGTCTAGAAACGTGCTGGATCAAATTTTTTTGGTTCTGCTGCCATCAAAACTGCAGCAATTCAGTGTGGCATAAATGTGAAAAAGTGATGACATTGTAGTGTAGGAATATTGGAGATGCCGACACTATAGCTACTCGCAATTGCCACAGATTAGATAAAAGCCTCAAGGAAGGACTGCTCTTCATATGTCCATCCACAGGTATCAGAGGAGCAGGGTGTGCAAAGATAACCTTCCCCGCACCGTTACTACACTTACGTCAGTCTGCAGGAAGGGGTCATACATCCGGTATCTGAGGAACTAGGATGCACCAAGAAAGCATTCTCCCACCATTATTCCACCCTATAAATGTTCAATAAGGGGTCATCCATCCACAGGAATCACCGGAGTTAGAGAGTGCCGAGAAAACAATACCCTATCATTATTCTAACCTACTAGCTTGCAGGAATAGGTCATCTATCAACAGGAATCTGAGGAGCTAGGGTGCAATAATAAAACATTCCCCCACCATTACTCCATCATACCAGCCTTCAGCAAGGGTTCATCCTTCAACGGGTATCGTAGGAGATGCAGAGAGCCGAGACAACATTCTCCACAACATTACTCCACCTGCATGGCAGAAAGGGGTCATCAATCCAAAGGTATCAGGGGTCACAATGTGCCAAGAAAACATTCCATCACCATCACTCTCAAGCAGCCTGAATTGGTGAAGCAGAAATATATATAGATTCACCTGTTCTGATTAGAGTTGAGCAAAACGGGTCGGTCATATTCAAAAGTCGGCGACTTTCGCTGAAGTCGGGTTTCATAAAATGAAACCCGACCATAACATGAGGTCGGCCACGAGTTCGGCGACCAGAGCGCCAAAGTCGCATTTCAAAAGATGTTTCCAGCGCCCTTTTTCAGCCAATGATGGAGGACGCACACTGTGTGCAACGCGATGACATAGGCATCGGTCACCACATCTTTGAGAAGGGCATGCAAGTGATTGGCTGGCTTTGTGTGGCGTCACAGGGGCTATAAAAGGGCGTGCACACCGACCGCTATCTTACTTCTGCCGATCTTAGCATTAGGGAGAGGTTGCAGCTGCTGATTCTGAATAAGGGAGAGCGTTAGGCAGGGAAGAAGAACCAAAAAACTGCTTCTGCTGTTAGCGATTTTCACTTACAACACAACACTTTGTGTGCAGTGACAGGGGAGGATATATTTTTGTGCATCAGCTCTGTTGGTTATTAGGCTGCCTTATAAGGCTCCCTGATAGCTGCATTGCTGTTTGCACACTGCTGTGCAAACTGCTATTTTAAAAGCAAAAATACTTTTTTTCCTCCTTTCTGCACAGTTAGCAAGCGTTCATTTTTCCACCCTTTTGTGTGTGCAGCAGTCCTGCTTATTAGGCTGCATGCGTCGATACTTGGACTGAGAGCATCATTGTCAGCGTCCTCAAATCTCTAGTGAAATCTCAAAATTCTCACTAATCCTATAGACACCCTCCACCTTGTCATACACCATCCAATTTCAGCCTGTTACATTGAGGTGTAATCTCTCCTGGGCCTGAGACAATAGTTCAGCGTCATCAAATCTATAGTGAGATTCAAATTCTCACCAATTCTAAAGACACCCTCCACCTTGTCATACACCATCCAATTTCAGCCTGTTACATTGAGGTGTAATCTCTCCTGGGCCTGAGACAATAGTTCAGCGTCCTCAAATCTATAGTGAGATTCCAATTCTCACCAATCCTATAGACACCCTCCACCTTGTCATACACCATCCAATTCAAGCCTGTTACATTGAGGTGTAATCTCTCCTGGGCCTGAGACAATAGTTCAGTGTTCTCAAATCTATAGTAAGATTCAAATTCTCACCAATCCTATAGACACCCTCCACCTTGTCATACACCATCCAATTTCAGCCTGTTACATCGAGGTGTAATCTCTCTTGGGCCTGAGACATTAGTTCAGCGTCCTCAAATCTATAGTGAGATTCCAATTCTCACCAATCCTATAGACATCCTCCACCTTGTCATACACCATCCAATTTCAGCCTGTTACATTGAGGTGTAATCTCTCCTGGGCCTGAGACAATAGTTCAGTGTACTCAAATCTATAGTGAGATTCAAATTCTCACCAATCCTATAGATGCCATATAGCTGGTGGTATTTTGGGTTCATTTTCACAAAAATGAGGAAGTATGGGGGAAGACGCCATGGAAGTGGGCAGGGGTGGACAGCTGGTCCCGATGGTGGTGGTGGTGGTGTTGCATCTGTTGGTAGTGGCAAAAGCACAATAGCACCTAAGGCAGGAGGTGTTGAGCCTGTGTCATTGTCTGGCTCCACAAGGCCTCGAAGGCTCTCTTTTCTGGGAGTAGGTAAACCGCTTTTAAAGCCGGAGCTTCAAGAACAAGTTTTGGCTTACATTGCTGACACAGCCTCCAGCTCTCTCACCTCCTCTTCTGAAGTTTCAAAAAATAAAAGCACTGAGTCGTCAGTGGAGGCTGCTGGTCAGGAACAACACCTATCCTTGTGTCCTTCACCCCTACCAAAAGTGAAGGATGTGGCAGGCCACACTACCTATTACTCCATGGAGCTCTTTTCACATGCCATGCCTGGGATAGCAAGTCAAATTGTGAATTCCCAGTCCAAGATGAATCTGTCATGGAGTGCACTGATGCACAGCCACTGCTAGATTTTTCTGTTGGTATATTCACTCAGAGCACGACATTGTCCTCGCAGTGTACTGAGGCAGAATCAGACCCTGATGAAACTCCGGTGCCCCTTCCCGCATAATATACCACCTTACACGGTGAAACAGAGGAAGGTGCACATGAAATTGAAGAGGAGGTGATGGATGACCCAGTTGTTGACCCAGATTGGCATCCATTGGGGGAAGAGGGTGCCGCTGCCTACAACTCAAAAGAGAAGGAGGAGGATTTGCAGAAGGCAACGACATCGCAACAGCTGTTATCTGGCATGACCGTAGCAGTCCAAAAACATGTTACAATAACCAAAAGAGTTGCAGGACAGCTTGGCCAGACGGTCAAATTAGCACAGCGTGCAAGGTCTCAAAATGTCTTCCATAGTAGGAAGAGTGCAGTGTGGCACTTTTTGAACAAAATCTTAATGATCAGGCAAAAGTTATCTGTAAGAAGTGCGCAAAGACCTTTAGCCGAGGGAAAAATCTGAGAAATTTGAATACAAGTTGCATGATTAGACATTTAACCACCATGCAATTGCAAGCGTGGACGGACTACCAAACCTCACGTACCACAAGTGCACCTGTTCCGAATGAAGGTAGTCAGCAATGCTACATCGCTTCCCCCACTGTAAGCCCACCGGTTAGCACACCACCAGCAGCAAATGTCGAGGTGTCATCGCAAGGACAAAGCAGTCATGGAATCACAATTGAATTGCTATGATAGACTGAATCTAGGCCATCAGCAACACCACCAACACCATCACCATCACCAACCCTCTCTCAGTCCGCCATGTCCACCGCTTTTCCACCATATGCAGCTCTCAAGTCCAGCTCACCCTAAAAGAGACTCTCAGTAGGACAAGAAAGTACTCATCCTCTCATCCGCGTACACTGGCTTTGAACGCCCACATTGCCAACCTAATCTCGTTAGAGATGATGCCCTACTGGTTGGTAGAAAGCAAAGCTTTCCGCGAGCTCATGGCCTACGCAGTACCACGCTATGACCTACCCAGTCGGCACTTTATTTCGCAAAAAGTCATCCCAGCCCTCCACGTGCATGTGAAAGACCGCATTGTCCATGCACTCAAGCAATCAGTGAGTGGAAAGGTGCACCTCACAACAGATGCATGGTCCAGTAGGCATGGCAAGGGCCGTTATGTGTCCATCACTGCGCACTGGGTTAATGTGGTGGATGCAGGGTCCACAGGGGACAGCGACGGTGGGACATTGCTGCCTAGCCCACGGTATAGGAAACAGTTGGCTGTAGTCATTCGACCCTCCTTCTCCTCCAGAAGCGAAAGCCCGTCCACAGAGCGCAGTCGCACGAGCACTCCATCCGCAGCTGCCAGTGTTGCACACGAGTTGTCCCACTATCGAACAGCTAGTGGTAAGCGTCAGCAGGCTGTGATGAAGATGATGTGTTTGGGCGACAACAGACACACCGCGGAGGTACTGGCCGACTACTTGCAGCGATAAACTGAGTCATGGCTAGTCAGTCTACATCTTGAGGCAGGCAAGGTAGTTAGTGATAACGGATGGAATTTTGTGGCAGCCATAGCCCTTTCAAAACTCAGACACATACCATGCCTGGCTCACACCTTGAACCTGGTGGTGCAGTGCGTCCTCAATAATTATCCGGAGTTAACACCCCTGCTCCATAAGGTGCGAAGACTGTGCTCGCACATCCGCCGGTCACCCCTACACTCCAGTCATATGCAGAAGCTGCAGCGATTGCTCCACCTTCCTAAGCACCGCCTAATTATCGACGTTGCAACAAGGTGGAACTCCACCCTGCACATGGTTCAGAGGCTGTGCAAACAGAGGCAGGCTGTAATTCATTTGTGGGAGGAGACACGGGCAGGCAGTTTGCAGGCAGACATGGAGTTGTCTGGTGTGCAGTGGTCGAAGCTGAAAGACCTCTGTAAAGTCCTTCAGTGTTTTGAGGAATGCACATGGCCGGTAAGCGCAGACGACGCCATCATAAGCGTGAGCATCCCACTTATGCGTCTGCTCATGCAAACTTTGACGCACATTAAGGAGCAGGCATCTGCAGCCGAGGAGGAAGAGGGAAGCCTTGATGACAGTCAGCCATTGTCTGCTCAGGGAAGTCTCATGGACGAGGTGGAGGAAGAAGAGGAGGAGGAGGAGGATTATGGGGATAATTATTTTGGGGAGGAGGATGCTTCTCAGGGGGCAAGAAAAAATGTTGGCGTGGCAAGGTCAGGTACAGGGTTTGTGCATGACTGGAGGGATGTTGATTTGCCAGAAAGTGCTCCTCCACCCAGCACTCGCAGTGCATCATTGACACCTGGAACATTGGCCCACATGTCTGATTATGCCTTGCAGCTCCTAAAAAGGGACCACCGCATTGCCAAAATGATGAACGATGATGACTACTGGTTGGCCAGCATCCTGGATCCACGCTATAAAGGCAAATTCCAAAACATCATGCCACAGGAGAACCTAGAGCTAATATTGGCTAACAAACAAGCAACTCTGGTTAACCGCTTGGTGGGGCATTCCCAGCACACAGCGGCGGTGATGTTTTTCCAACGAGCCGTAGGAGGCAACATGGAAGAGGTGTTCGTGGTGCACACAGCCAAAGTGGCATTGGACACAGGGGTTTCATGACCATGGTGTGGACTGACTTTTCAAGTACCGCTCACACGACTGGTTATACTGCATCGATCGAAAGTGACAGGAGACAGCAGTTGTCAACTATGGTAACAAACTACTTCTTGTCCCATATCGATGTTCTCCCTCACCGGTCATTCCCCTTTGACTATTGGGCCTGTAAACTTGAAACCTGGCCTGAATTGTCACAATATGTCTTACAGGAGCTCGCTTGCCCTGATGCTAGTTTGTTATCTGAACGAGTCTTCAGTGCTGCTGGATCAAACCTGACAGAAAAAAGGACCCGTATGTCGACCCAAAATGTTGATGATCTAACCTTCATTAAAATGAACCATGCATGGGTTTCAAAGGATTTTGTCCCACCCTCCCCTGCTGTCACGTAGGTTGCCAGAAAAATGCCTTGCTTTTGTCCTCTTCTTCCGCAAACTTCTCCAATTACTCCATTTGCAGCTGCTGAATATCCAACATCAACATATGCCATTTTTTCCACCTCCCTAACTCGGCTGCCTCCTCCCACAGGGCCGGGGTCACCACGAGGCGCACGCACCCGTGCGAGTGCCATTGCCCTGGACAGGTGGGTGGGCACGCTCTTTGGCAAAGGCACTGGCACAAGGTCCCTCATAGTAGAATCAAGTGTCTCTGACAGTGGGGGTGCACACCGGCCGTCAGACACACCGGCGTACTATGAGGGGCCCTGTGCCAGTACCGCCGCCCATGAGTGGGCCCCCCCTGCTTGCTCAGGGCACCAGCACTTGACTTACCTCTCCCTGCTCCACTACTGTGTAGTCTGGCCTGTTAAATACTTCACTGGGACTGCCAATGCAAATTTGGTGAAATGATAGATGATGATTAAGAGGTAGGTATGCCCTGTCCTGCTGGGCTCTATCTTCAGATAATCAATGGCTTCCATTTGTTATGGACGTCGACTCACAATGAGATGCAGTGGTGGTTTATCATCAGCTTTCACAGTTTTCCGACTCACAGACGTGTGACATTCCTGCCCACATTTTTAAATGTGTCCTCTCATGCCAATCCAATAGAATCGCCTATGGCCTGTGGCTTGTGTCTTTTGCACTCCAAAGTTACCTGACAGATCATGATAGGCAGTGAGGGCAATGTCTACATCTGTCCCTGTGATCACAATTTGATGGAGATGAGTAACGGTGATGGGTTCCACGTTACTGCGATACAGCAAACCTTTCTTCACAAGAACTGTTTTCACTGTCTCCACAGACAAAGTAATTGAGGGTCAGAATTGCCTCTGAGAATTCTCCCGGGAGTTTTTACCGTGATTAGTAATTCCAAAATTTCTGCAATCAGTCGACTTTCCGTCTGTACTTGTATCCATCTCGTTTCCTCTTGCGTAGAGTCTGGACTGTCTTACTGAGACTGAAATATATATGAAGATTGAAAAATACCCCAACAGTGTATACTTGTGTACGCTTCGAATACATAACCCTTTTTACTTTTGTCTAAACCATACTGAGGCTGTGAGTGTCTTTGTCGGACTCCGGAAATAAACACTCAGATTTTTAATGTTTAAACTATTCTATATATACCTGCTATCCAGTGATACTGTACCCTTTCTCAACTTTGTACAATCACGTCAAATCCATACTGGGCCTGAGACCCTCTGAGTCTGCCTCCTGATATATAGACATAGGTTTTTAATGTTTAAACTATGCTATATATACCTCTTTATGTCGTTTTTATCTGATGGTATGAAGATTTTATATTCTCAATAAAGCAATTGTTATTTTATCTCCTGGAGACGCTGGAAAAATCCTTCTTTATTTTATATATACCTGTTATCCGGTGATACTGTACCCTTTCTCAAAGTAATTGAGGGTCAGCATCACCTCTGAGAATTCTCCCGGAAGTTTTTACAGTAATTAGTAATTCTAAAATTTCTGCAATCAGTTGACTTTCCGTCTATACTTGTATCCATCTCGTTTCCTCTTGCGGAGAGTCTGGACTCTCTTTCTGAGACTGAAATATATATGAAGATTGAAAAATACCCCAACAGTGTACGCTGTGTACTGTTATGAATGGGTTGCCGAGGAAAAAAAAAAACAACACAAGCTAAGCCTCAGAAAACCAGAGAGGTTGGTAACTATGCAGACTGCAGATCCCTGATTCTAATTCACAACTAGCAGCAGTCGTGGAAGGTTCCTACGTTGGTCCTAGACGCCTCGTCACAACCGGATAGCTAAATAAGCCTAAAGCAGGAAAAGAGGAAAACTAACTGCCCCAGAGCAGACCCCAAAGGAAAGATAGCCCCCCACATGTATTGACGGTGTTACAAGATGAAAACACATACAAAGGCAGGAAAATAAGCTGAGCAAACGATGGGGCCAAACTAACTAGAAAGGACAGGAAAGGAAAGACACTGCAATCTGCCAAACACCCTACCAAAGATAATGTCCAACACATCTGATAGCAAAATTAACCCTGAAGTCACTAGACTTCTCCCACTATATCAGCACTCTGAAATATTCTGAGACAGAGCAAAAAGAGGCCAATCTAATAAGGGACAAAAAAAGCAAATTGGCAAATACAGATAAATAAGAGTGGAAATTCAGCACAGCCCAGCCGGGCTGACTGACCCCACAAAAAACTGAATTGACCAACAAGAGCAAGTGTGAACATTAGCAAAAACAAACTTAACTTGAGAAGACTGGAACAGAGCTGAGTCCAAGACCTGAGAAGCAGACTGAATCACCAGCACCAGGATAGGGCGTCGGCTGTCTTATATCCAGTCTGATACTCCAGAGATCCAATCTTTATCCTTCCTCACCAGGTGGCAGATCACTACCAATTAAACCAAGCTCACTACCTCCTGTCACCACCAGAGGGAGAACGAGGTGTACGAAGCAGAGCCGGAAGTGTACGGAGCGGAGGTGTGTACAAGGTCTACGGAGCGGAGCAGTGTGTTTATGAGGTGTACGGGGTGGAGCAGAGCCGGGTGTGTATAGGGTGTACGGAGCGGAGCCGCGTGTGTACGAGGTATACGAAGCAGAGCCGGAGGTGTACGGAGCGGAAGTGTGTGCAAGGTCTACGTAGCGGAGCAGTGTGTGTATAAGGTGTACGGAGCAGAGCCGGAGGTGTATGGAGCGGAGGTATGTACAAGGTCTACGGAGCGGAACCATGTGTCTACGAGGTGTACGGAGCGGAGCCGGATGTGTGCTAGGTGTACGGAGTGGAGCAGAGCCGGGTGTGTACGAAGCGGAGCCGGAGGTGTGTACAAAGTCTACGGAGCGTAGCCGTGTGTGTACAAGGTGTATGGAATGGAGCCCTGTGTATACAAAGTGTACGAATCTGAGCCTTGTGTTTACGGAGCGGAGCAGATCCGGGTGTGTACGGAAAGAAGCCGCGTGTGTGCGGGGTGTACGGAGCGGAGTGGAGCTGCTTGTGTATGGAGCGGATCTGCGTGTGTATGAGGTGTATGGAGCAAAGTCGCATGTGTTCAAGGTTTAGGAGTGGAGCCATGTGTGTACAAGGTGTACAGAGCGTGGCCACGTGTGTACAAGGCGTACGGAGCAGAGTCGCATGTGTATGAGTTTTACGGAGCGGAGCCATGTGTGTACTGAGTGGAACCATGTGTGCGCGAGGTGTACAGAGTGGAGCCGTGTGTGTAAGAGGCATACAAAGCTAGACCGTGTGTGTATGAGGCGTGCGGAGCCATGCGTGTACGAGGTGTATGGTGGGGAGGATTCATACCTCCCAACCGTCCCCTATCCAATGGAACAGTCCCGATTTTGAGAGAGAGAGACTGCCCCAGCTGGAAGCTTACTTTTCCCGCGGACACAGGAGTATGCGGCGGAGCCCGGAGGAGCACTTTAAAACTCGCACGTGACGTTCTACCGAAAGTGACGTGCTGGAAGCTGACCGGAAATGAGGTAATTTCGGGAGGAGATTGTGACAGAACCGTGGAGGCACGTCAGAGAATGCTTCAGATCACCGTGTCCTCCTCCGACAGCGTGGACAGTGGGATTGCCTTGGAATCGGGGATGCCGGCCATGAGAACGGATCATGATATGTCCTGCATCGGGAGGCTCAGGTGGGTATTACATTGGGAGCCGGGCTGCTATAGTATCTTTATACAATACTTGCAGAAGAGCCCGGCGCTGCCCGGGCATAGTAACTAACTGTGGTTAGTTATAGCAAATTATAATTATCCTCCATCCCATAGTCCCCTGCCCATATACCCATCATACATATCCTCCATCCCATAGTCGAGTGCCCATATACCCATCACACGTCCTCCATCCCATAGTCCCATGCCCATACACCCATCATACATATCCTCCATCCCATAGTCCCGTGCCCATATACCCATCATATATATCCTCCATCCCATAGTCCCATGCCCATATACCCATCATACATATCCTCCATCCCAGAGTCCCGTGCCCATATACCCATCATACATATCCTCCATCCCAGAGTCCCGTGCCCATATACCCATCACACATCCTCCATCTCATAGTCCCATGCCCATATACCCATCATACATATTCTCCATCAAATAGTCCAATGCCCATATACCCATCATACATATTCTCCATCCCATAGTCCAATGCCCATATACCCATCATACATATTCTCCATCTCATAGTCCCATGCCCATATACCCATCATACATATTCTCCATCCCATAGTCCCATGCCCATATACCCATCATACATATTCTCCATCCCATAGTCCAATGCCCATATACCCATCATACATATTCACCATCCCATAGTTGAGTGCCCATATACCCGTCATACATATCCTCCATCACATAGTCCAGTGCCCATATACCCATCACACATCCTCCATCCCATAGTCCCATGCCCATTTACCCATCATACATATTCTCCATCCCATAGTCCCATGCCCATATACCCATCATACATATTCACCATCCCATAGTTGAGTGCCCATATACCCGTCATACATATCCTCCATCACATAGTCCAGTGCCCATATACCCATCACACATCCTCCATCCCATAGTCCCATGCCCATATACCCATCATACATATTCGCCATCCCATAGTCGAGTGCCCATATACCCATCACACATCCTTCATCTCATAGTCCCATGCCCATATACCCATCACACATCCTCCATCCCATAGTCCCGTGCCCATATACCCATTATACATATCCTCCATCCCATAATCCAGTGCCCATATACCCGTCATACATATCCTCCATCCCATAGTCAACCATTATGATATCATAATGAGCAGCGGCGGGGCTTGCAACCTATGATGACATCAGCGTCACCATGGCAACCATTGTGACATCATAATGAGGGGCGGGGCTTGATACACACACTTTTTCCCCCAGTATGTAGATAGGGGCAAAATTGGTGAATTGGAACGCGCGGGGTTAAAATTTCACCTCACAACATAGGTTAGGACGCTCTCGGGGTCCAGACGTGTGACTGTGCCAAATTTTGTGGCTGTAGCTGCGACAGTTCGGATGCCTATCCCGGACATACACACATACATACACACATACATACACACTTTGAGCATTAAATATTAGATTTCTTTATCTCTGTTTCTTTCTCTCTCTGTTCTTTCCTTCTTTCTCTCTCTAATCTTTCTTTTTTCTTTCTCTGTCTCTGTTCTTTCTTTTCCTCAGTACCAGCCACTGTGCCAAAAATGGCTGATGTATATACACTATACACTGTATATACATCAGCCTCGAGTCAGCACCTATCTATACATAAGCCTCAGCAACAGCATATACGTAAGCCTCAGCACTAGTATATACAGTTAGGTCCATATATATTTGGACAGAGACAACATTTTCCTAATTTTGGTTCTAGAGTCTAGACATTACCACAATGAATTTTAAACAAAACAATTCAGATCCAGTTGAAGTTCAAACTTTCAGCTTTCATTTGAGGGTATCCACATTAAAATTAGATGAAGGGTTTAGGAGTTTCAGCTCCTTAACATGTGCCACCCTGTTTTTAAAGGGACCAAAAGTAATTGGACAATTGACTCCAAGGCAATTTCATGAACAGGTGTGGGCAATCCCTTTGTTATGTCATTCTCAATTAAGCAGATAAAAGGCCTGGAGTTGATTTGTGGTGTGGTGCTTGCATTTGGAAGGTTTTGCTGTGAAGGAAACATTCGGTCAAAGGAGCTCTCCATGCAGGTGAAACAAGCTACCCTTAAGCTGCAAAAACAGAAAATTCCCATCCAAGAAATTGCTACAACATTAGGAGTGGCAAAATCTACAGTTTGGTACATCCTGAGAAAGAAAGAAAGCACTGGTGAACTCATCAATGCAAAAAGACCTGGGCGCCCACGGAAGACAACAGTGGTGGATGATCGCAGAATAATCTCCATGGTGAAGAGAAACCCCTTCACAACAGCCAACCAAGTGACCAACACTCTCCAGGAGGTAGGTGTATCAATATCCAAATCTACCATAAAGAGAAGACTGCATGACAGTAAATACAGAGGGTTCACTGCACGGTGCAAGCCACTCATAAGCATCAAGAATAAAAAGGCTAGACAGGACTTTGCTAAAAAACATCTAAAAAAGCCAGCACAGTTCTGGAAGAACATTCTTTGGACAGATGAAACCAAGATCAACCTCTACCAGAATGATGGAAAGAGAAAAGTATGGCGAAGGCGTGGTACAGCTCATGATCCAAACCATACCACATCATCTGTAAAACACGGCGGAGGCAGTGTGATGGCTTGGGCATGCATGGCTGCCAGTGACACTGGGTCACTAGTGTTTATTGATGATGTGACAGAGGACAGAAGCAGCCGGATGAATTCTGAGGTATTCAGAGCCATACTGTGTGCTCAGATCCAGCCAAATGCAGCCAAACTGATTGGTTATCGTTTCATACTACAGATGGACAATGACCCAAAACATAAAGCCAAAGCAACCCAGGAGTTTATTAAAGCAAAGAAGTGGAATATTCTTGAATGGCCAAGTCAGTCACCTGATCTCAACCCAATTGAGCATGCATTTCACTTGTTAAAGACTAAACTTCAGACAGAAAGGCCCACAAACAAACCGCAACTGAAAACCACCGCAGTGAAGGCCTGGCAGAGCATCAAAAAGGAGGAAACACAGCATCTGGTGATGTCCATGAGTTCAAGACTTCAGGCAGTCATTGCCAACAAAGGCTTTTCAACCAAGTACTAGAAATGAACATTTTATTTACAATTATTAAATCTGCCCAATTACTTTTGGTCCCTTTAAAAACAGGGTGGCACATGTTAAGGAGCTGAAACTGCTAAACCCTTCATTCAATTTTAAAGTGGATACCCTCAAATGAAAGCTGAAAGTCTGAGCTTCAACTGCATCTGAATTGTTTTGTTTAAAATTCTTTGTGGTAATGTCTAGAACCAAAATTAGAAAAATGTCCCTGTCCAAATGTATATGGACCTAACTGTACATCAGCACCTGTATAATACACAGGTTCTGGGGCTGATGTATATACAGGTGCTGGTGGGGTTGATGTATATACTGGTGCTGACTTGAGGCTGATGTATATATGGGCTGCATGTATATACATCACTGATCAGCCTCTAGTCAGCACCTATATATACACCAGAACCTGTATATACATCAGCCCCATCACCCGTATATACACCAGCCCCAGCACCCGCATATACATCTGCCCCAGCACCCGTATATACATCAGCCCCAGCACCCTTATATACATCAGCCCCAGCACTCATATATACATCAGCCCCAGCACTCATATATACATCAGCCCCAGCACTCGTATATACATCAGCCCCAGCACCCGTATATACATCTGTCCCAGCACCCGTATATACATCTGCCCCAGCACCCGCATATACATCTGCCCCAGCACCCGTATATACATCAGCCCCAGCACCCGTATATACATCAGCCCCAGCACTCGTATATACATATGTATATACAGTAGTCTAAATGTGATATATATTCAGCAGTATGTAACATAATATAGTATAATACTGTCAATTATAATGTAGAGTTGTGTGTATATAGTGGAGAGCTGTTCATATAGTATGTTGCTGTGTATATAGTGTGGAATCCACACTATATACACTGGCCCATCTTTACACTATACAGTATATACACAGCACCACTCTATATTCCTTACCACGGTATATATTGTGGAGCTGTATACATTGTGTATACTCCTCCTGTCCTGCATACATGGTGTAAATATAAGTATCTGCTCTAAGTGTGGGTATCTATGAAAATAAAAAGCGCTCCGATGAATTGTGCAAAGTGGTGGACTCTTTATTAGCCCATGTGACAAAGTTTTGGATCTATAACAGATCATTTCTCTGCTATGGAATTGAAATATTACCACATGGGCTAATAAAGAGTCCTCCACTTTTCTCTTATTTAATCATTTAATCGTTGTGCTGATTATTTTCTTTTTATAAATGCCTTTGATTTAAGGGTGTGTGTCCTAAAAGCAATTCACCCACTGCTTAATGTTTGGTGGTGTTCAATTATGACACATATCAAGGCTGACATCACCACCCGGCAAAAGCAGGCAATTGCCGTCGGGGACTTGGCATGCTATGGGGCTCATAAGTAGGGGCTCCGGTGCCAGCGCTGACACAGTGGAAAACAATGATGAGTGAGGGAGCCATCTGCTGATGCTCGCTCTCTCATCTTTCCCCCTCTGCGTCTGAGCTTTGTGATGTCTTAGTGCAGAGGGTGCAATGACATCACTACAGCGAATCATCTATGCCAAGCAGTGCAGAGGATCAGAATACATTGAGGAAACCAGAGCAGTGGGGACAGGGAGAAGTATTATATGGGGCCCATTGTACTGTATGAAGTAATATATGGGGCCCATTATACTGTTTGAAGTAATATACAGTATGAGGGCCCATTATACTGTATGGGCCATTATATGGGGCCCATAAAACTGTATGCAGTAATGTATGGGGCCCATAATAGTGTATGGAGCATTATATGGGCTCATTGTACCATATGGAGGAATATGTGGGGTCCATTGTACTGTATGGAGCAATATATGGGGCCATTATACTGTATGGAGCATTATGTGTTGCCCATAATACTGTATGGAGGACTATGTGATGCCCATAATACTGTATGTAGGACTATGTTGTGCACATAATATTATGAAGGACTATGTTGTTCCCATAATACTGTATGGAGGACTATGTGGTGCCCATAATACTGTATGGAGGACTATGTGGCGCCCATAGTACTGTATGGAGGTCTATGAGGTGCCTATAATACTCTATAGAGGACTACTGTATATGGTGCCCATAATACTGTAAAGAGGGCTATGTGGTACCAATAACAATGTATGGAGGACTAAGTTGTGCACATAATACTGTATGGAGGGTTATCCAAATTCGGAAGTTCTCCCCTATCTTTTGGATAGGGGATGACTTTCTGTTTGTTGTGGATCTGACCGCTGGGACCCCCATGATCCTAGGAAACGTAGCTTTGAAAAGCACCATGTAAATGGAGCTGTGGTCCAATCATACGCACAGTGACACCATAAACATGTGGCTCTTTAAATAACTCCTTTAATAGAGTGATGAGGGGACGACAAAGTATAGCAAAAATTCACTGATCGGGGCTGGTGAGTGTTATAATTTGTGGGCTGGTGGGGTTTGTGTGGCAGGGCTGCTTTTTTGTCCCAGTTCGGCCCTGGTTTCCGGAGTGTAATGTAGACGCAAATATATGTTTAAGTCCCTGCAGAAGTCAAAAATTTGAAAAACCAATGAAAAATATTTGAAAAATGTATGTAAATAATTTCAAATCAATCTACTTTTTCCCGGAATGTTATCAGATCTAAAATATAAAAAAATTAGCGTACTTTGCATGGTTGCATTCATAATTGTCCAAACTAATGAAATATTATAATATTTATCCATAATGGTGAACTGCAAAAGAAACGAAAAAAAATGAAATAGCAGAATTGTCGTTTTTTGGTCACTTCGACCAGAAAGGCATATGGATCCCAAGATAGTAAAGACAAAACTACAGTTGGTATCAGAAAAACCCCAAGCCCTCACATAATTCTATCAACCCAAGACTAAACATTTTAGAGCTCTTGGAAAGCAAGAAGGAAAAATAGAATTGAAGAGAGGCCCAATGGGAATCTGTCACCCAAGGGCATGAGTGGGGTGTGCACCAGTCACCCACACAGTATGAGGACCCCACTGCTTCCCACTCAATATAATGGCCCTCACATCCCCCCTTTCATTATCATGGTCCCCACATCACTTCACACTTTATGAAGGCCCCACACAGCACCTCACACAGTATAGTGGTTGGCATATCCCCTCACGTAGTAGACTAGGCCATTATTTTAAAGTAGGATGCTGGTGAGGTCTTCATGCTGAGTGGGCCATTATACTGAGTGGGGAGACGTGAGAGCCATTTTACTGTGTGAGCGCTATCAAAATGTGTTAGTGGCTGTGGGGAACCATCACACTGTGTGATGGGCTATGGGGGCCACTATAATGGGTGAGGTGCTGTGTGAGGCCACCATAAAGTGTGAGGGGTTGTGGGGGCCATGATACTGAATGAGTGGAAGAGGGGCCCTCATTTTGAGTGGAGGGCTGTGGGGGGGGCTTCATTCTGTGAGGGGGCGCTGATACTAATTAAGCGGCTGTGGGGCCATCATACTGAATGGGCTGTGGGGATCTTCACTTTGAGAGTGGGCTGTTGGTTTCACCATACTAAACGAGGGTTGTTATACTGCGTGGAGATCATCATAATGACAGGACATCATGCTGTGTGGAGGCCATGATACTGTTTATGTATGGAGGAGGCGACCATAACTATATCATGCTATGGGGGAACACTATAGGGGCATCATGCTATGGCGGTATTATATTTTGTTGCTCGCACTGCGGGGACATCACAATGTAAGTGTGAAGTGACTCTGTTGGAGCGATTCACTGTGGGAATATCAAAATCCGTGTGTGTGGGGGTAGGGGCATTACTATAAACATGTTTTATAATGGCCATAAAAGGGGTATCGCTGATGAGCACAATAAGGGGCTTCAGTTGGAAAATAATTGCTGCTTATGTGTCATAATACATGTCCTTCTCCTGGTTGATGAAGGTTGGGACATTGCCGAATATGTATATGTATGTGTGTGTGTTGCGTTGCGTTTAAATATATATTATGTGTATATTTTTATGTAGGGTGTGAGGGAGTGGGGGCAAGTAGAATGGCTGCCTGGAATCATATGATGACACAGTTCCCAGAACACCGCCCCCTATCAGTGGAAATGAAAGAAAATCCAATAATGCCACCAAATGTTTGAAGATTTTATCCTCAGCATTAGAATATATGGTTAGATGCATCTTTCTATACAGAATGAGAAGATAAAGGAAACTGTAAGAAAAAGATTAAATGTGATATAATGTCATAAGATGAGAATTGGAAATAGGAAAAGCTCAGCCAAACCTCTGTAACCACGGCTGTAATCTTATACCTGGAAAACTGCCAGGATTTTACTGTGTTTCATTCATGCCTATGTGTGCCGCCATCATTATTAGCTGCTTTATAAGGGGCAGACAATGAGAGAAAAAGTATTGGTTATTGCTCTGCATTGTGACATCATCACTTTCCATATATGGAAGCTGGTAGTGATGTCACACAGGTGAGTGATGTCACAATAGAGCGGAACCTATAAACACTCCGTCCCATCTCACTGGCTCAGACTTGGTATTTGTTTGTCTCCTGACTGCACTTACCTAGATCTTCTCCTTGTGGATTAGTGATTTTACTTGCGAATTACTTGTGAATTAGCGGATTACGTCTGTATTAGTGGATTACTTCTGGAATTTCCTGAAGATCATTGACTGAGGACTTCTCCATCTGGAGGTAAATCTATTGTGTGCTTTTATTTATGGGGCATGTATGGGGCATAGCGAGCAGCACCATGGATTATGGCAGCATATAATATGACTCCAATGCTTTCTCATCCCCTTCAGATCTCCCTCCTGACTCTGTCTGGTCCAGGACCACAGAGGGGACGTCAGTCACCACCTACATAAGCTGAGAAGAGAACTTCAGCGTGTACAGGACTCAGCAGAGCCGGACATCTTTAGAGTGAGTATAATGGCGGAGGTGCCGGTTTGTGGTGACCGAGTATACCATCGCTGTACACAGCGTCAGACTGGGGCACCTTGGGCTCACCAGAGAAAATCATTCTTGGGGCCCACTTGTATAGCTACATAGAAATAAATGCAAGACCAACAATTGTGTGGTAAAACACACTTGTGTTATGGTATAACATAAGGTAGTTTTTGTCTTAATGATATAGCAGGAGTTGGGGTAGCCCCCCTCATGGAATATAATGCAACCCCTCTCACAGAATATAATGTAGCCCTCCTCAGAGTAAAATGTAGCCCCATCACAGGGTATAATGCAGCCCCCCATAGAATATAATGTAGATTCCTCACAGTATAATGAAGCCCCATCACAGAGTATAATGCAGCCCCCCCCATAGAATATAATGTAGATTCCACACAGTATAATGAAGCCCCATCACAGAGTATAATGCAGCCCCCCATAGAATATAATGTAGCCCCCTCGCAGGGTATAATGTAGCCCCCTCATAGGGTATAATGCAGTCCTACATAGAATATAATGTAGTTTCCACATAGGGTATTATCCAGTCCTACAGTTCTATGGCCACCAGTACTCACTCACTTGTTCCCCTGCTGCTCTAGGATCTGCTCCGTTCTCAGCAGCTACACTGCTGTCTGCCCGACACACAACATGTTGCACGATGAAGTGATGTCATTGTGCACCGGCTGTGTCAGAGGCAAAGGGAAATGATGGGGGAGGGAGAATCATCTGACGCGCTGTACTCCATTATTGTTTTCAACTGTATCGGCATCTATGATTCTCCATTATTGTTTTCAACTGTATCGGCATCCATGGGCACTGGGGAGACCACCCTGTAGGGGAAGGGGCTGTAAGCCCTGAAACATTTTAGTATTTATTACCCATTATAAATCAGTTTCAAATATTTCTGAAATTTGAGTGAAAGAAGAACAACATCTGTAATGTGAAATATTATATTATTTGCATTTATATTGTAAAAATAATAATTATCTTTTAATTATAATAAGTATTAATTTCATTGAGAATTTCATGACATTTCCTCAAACATCATATTCCATTTTTGGCAGATTTGCTCTCCTGATTATAGGATTAAGCCTTCCACCATGGCATCCAGCGATCAGGATAAAGGCCTGTTGGCCGTGTTGGACCTGCTCGTTGTCCCACTCCTGGAGGACACTATTCCAGGCATTATCAAATCATATGAGCCTGAAGAAATGAAGACCATGACCAGCATGCTAATAAATCATCTGCATGATCTGGATGGACAGGATTTGGTGAATGCCCTCCTGTTCTTGTCGACCATAACATCTGCCAGAGCGGACGCTGACAACTTTCTGTCTAATGAGCTCATTGATAAGACCTATCAACACATGCTGAAAGCAGAAAGTGAGAAACATCAGGGAATAACTGGTGCAGCTATGACGCTCCTGGCCAATATTGCTGTATACCGCTCCCAAGACGTCATGGAGCGCTTGGAAAGCGATGAGGAGCATCCACAGAGCAGCGCGCTGAAGACATTGGATCTCATTTCCACCAAAACCATCACAGGTTGGAAAGAGAGAAGTGCAGCGCAGAATATACTGACAGTGGATGACTTGATTGCCCCTACACAACATCAAGCTGGACCACCTGACGGATTTGATTTTTATTATCATCTCCTGCACCCTAGCTATGGGTTCATAAATCACCTGGATGACGCTGATGTCCTCCATGACACAGACACAACCCAGGCTGGGATGTGTCGTTACATTACATGTGTCTTAACTGATGAGGAAAGAAGAAAGATCATCCATTACCTGCTTATAGCAATGAGATCTGCTGTCAGAAAGAGCAGACTCATCAGTGTCATGATCTTCTCGGAGCTGTTACTCCATCATCCTGAGCTCCTGGAGGAGAAAATGGCAAAAGATTTAATCTTATTAACGGCTTCAAAGATATACAGTTCGGACGAACTTGAAAACTGTCTTGCTTTAGAAGCTATGGGAAATGCCTGTAAAGGTGCACCAAGACAGGTGCATCAACTGAAGGACCTCATCTATCGATGCCTTTACAGTAAACTAGTGGGTCGTCAGAAGCTAAAAGTGGTCATTGAATCCCTAAAAGCAATGTCAAAGTTTGTTACCCTGCTGAAAAGATCAAAACTTGGCAGTAAATTTGAGAGAATTGTCCAGCGTTGTACTGACTACCTAAACCACCCAAACCCGCTGGTTCGGACATACTCCACTTCACTATTTGCAGACCTCGCCAAGAACTGCAACAGGGACAAGAGAGGCTTCAGCCGCCACGTTAGGACATTCCTACCTGAGTTACTGATAAAGTTACACAGTAAAAACCAGCAGGATAAGGCATCCGGTATTGCAGCCTTGCTGCATTGTCTTCCTTACATCGGATGTAAGAACGTTCAAG
This sequence comes from Dendrobates tinctorius, assembly GCF_039654945.1. NCBI lineage: Eukaryota > Metazoa > Chordata > Amphibia > Anura > Dendrobatidae > Dendrobates > Dendrobates tinctorius. The sequence continues at coordinate 88,120,993 of NW_027361738.1, read as the reverse complement.
AGCTGTTATGTGCTGATGGCGAAAAAGCCTACAAAATATATGAACAGCTCGGGAAAAAGGAACCTGCCCTTCTTGTGAGGATGATGATCCACAGCATTGAATATAATAAGCCGTATATGGCAGACGAGGTAGACGCTGTCATGAAACACCTCACTATGATAAGAGACGCGTTACCCTATGAAGAACTCTATCCGTCAGCATTATCTGACGTGTTTATAGGGTTGAGGAGACTCAATTCTAAGATAAATAATCCAGTGGTGCATGAGGCAAGTATCCGCGCCATTGACATCCTGGGCACCAAGTGGAAGAGCATCAGAACTGTTAAAGCAGTGAAAGTCGGAACAGAGAGTTTCCTGATCTATGAAAAAGTGAAGAGAGTGGAAGTAATATTTTACGAGACTTCAGTGTGAAACATCCATCACCAGATGTTACACCAAGGGTCAATGAATGAGACATCCTGAATACACTTAGATAAAACTCTTGACTATTGAAGACCATCTCAAGAACAATCCCCACATACCCCAATTTTCTTATGAAAAACTTAAAATAAAGAAAATAAAAAGAAAACTTACGGTGTTTCTCTGCTTATTGTAACTGGATGAAATGTTTCTGGACTGTTCCCATATGTATTTTGATCATAATCCTCTATATATAGCTACTAGCTGAAGAGCCCAGCGCTGCCCGGGCATAGTAACTAACTGTGGTTAGTTATAACAAATTATAATTATCCTCCATCCCATAGTCCCGTGCCCATATACCCATCATACATATTCTCCATCCCATAGTTGAGTGCCCATATACCCATCACACATCCTCCATCCCATAGTCCCATGCCCATATACCCATCATACATATTCTCCATCCCATAGTCCCATGCCCATATACCCATCCTACATATCCTCCATCCCATAGTCCCGTGCCCATATACCATCATACATATCCTCCATCCCATAGTCCCGTGCCCATATACCCATCACACATCCTCCATCCCATAGTCCCGTGCCCATATACCCATCACACACCCTCCATCCCATAGTCCCATGCCCATATACCCATCCTACATATCCTCCATCCCATAGTCCTGTGCCCATATACCATCATACATATCCTCCATCCCATAGTCCCGTGCCCATATACCCATCACACACCCTCCATCCCATAGTCCCGTGCCCATATACCCATCACACATATCTGCCATCCCATAGTCCCGTGCCCATATACCCATCACACATCCTCCATTCCATAGTCCCGTGCCCATATACCCGTCATACATATCCGCCATCCCATAGTCCCGTGCCCATATACCCATCACGCATCCTCCATCCCATAGTCAACCATTATGACATCATAATGAGCGGCGGGGCTTGCAACCTATGATGACATCAGCGCCACCATGGCAACCATTATGACATCATAATGAGGGGCGGGGCTTGATACACACACACTTTTTCCCCATTATGTAGATAGGGGCAAAATTGTTTGGTGAATTGGAACGCGCGGGGTTGAAATTTCACCTCACAACATAGCCTAGGACACTCTCGGGGTCCAGACGTGTGACTGTGCCAAATTTTGTGGCTGTAGCTACGACGGTGCGGATGCCAATCCTGGACATACACACATACATACAAACATACATACAAACACTTGAGCTTTATATATTAGATATATCATGATACAGCTCCATCTTAACATGTCTATGCTTGTTGAGCTCTTAAAGGGGCTTTCTAGACTATGATTTTGATGACATAGGTCATCAACATCAGATTAGTCCCGGTCTGACATGCGAAACTCCTAACGATCAGATGTTAGCAGATCCCTCAGTCAGCAGAAAGCACACAATGCATTGAGCTGGAGCAACATATCTTACGTGTCATCAGTACTGTGGTTCCTGTATGATCCGCAGTCTGATGTTGGCTGGTAATAACAACTCCTGGTATCTCCTGTCTAGCTGACTGCAGAATTCTGAATCCTTACAGCGTGTGCACTACACACTCTCAGTGCTCTCTAGTGTTGCTGGCGACAGTGGGTAATGACGTGACAGCATGAATGCAATTTGCATACATGCGGTCACCTGGCAATTGGATGTCTTTGGCCTTTCTCAATTCACTTGTATTCAATTGAGTGGATGTGGTTCTAATTATGCAAATCACATACTTGCGCTCAGAGCTGTCACTAGGAATTTCAGGGCCCCATATTGGCAAAATTTTCGGGGCCCCCTTGAGACTCCACCCAGGCTCCACCCCAGCCCCGCCCTCCACCCCTCGAACTGTCCACAGACCCACCACTCTCTCTTGGAAAAACTCCACTTCTCACCAATCACACATTAACAGTTCCCATCTCCAGATCACACACATAGCCAGCAGCTCTTGTTATGGCCTAAAGATTTTTTAAATCTACCACCATGACATGGTAGACTCTTTTGGCTGGGCCCTACTCTACTCTAACCTATTAAAGATTTGCTAAAATATCCAATACAATTTAGGTATATTTTTTATTTTTCAATTTTTAAAATGACCAATAACATCACATCCAAAGGGACAAATACCACCACACCATGCCCAGACACCATATTACCACCACATGGTGACCAATAATACCACATACAAGGAACAAATACAGCCATACCATGACCAGACCACATATTACCACCAGTGACAGAATAATAGCACATACAAGGGACAAATACCACCGCACCATGACCAGACCACATATTACCAGCACATGGTGACTGGATACTACAATACTGATCATTAATAAAAAAACATATTACTATCACCATAAGTGCCATAATACACAGGAGATCTGTACTTAGTATGTAGTGTCTGTGTACAGGTAATACAGTGATCACCAGTGACATTATACACAGAAGAACCTCTGTATATAGTGTCAGTGTACAGTTAATACAGTGATCACCAGTGATATTATGCACAGGACCTCTGTATATAGTGCCAGTGTACAGGTAATACAGTGATCACTGGTGACATTGTACAAAGGCACTCTGCATATAGTGTATAGTGTCATTGAACAGGTAACACACTGACTCACCAGTGACGTCTCTAGTAGAGTTGAGCGATACCGTCCGATACTTCAAAGTATCGTATCGGATGGTATCGGCCGATCTTTAAAAAAAGTATCGGTATCGCCGATTCCGATACCGGAAGTCCCATTCAAGTCTATGGGACTTCCGGTATCGGAATAAGAAAAACCCTTTCCTGCCCTTGTACAGCCTCTCTGGGGTCTGTACGGGCCTTTCGGGGGGCTGTGCCGGCCTGCCAGGGGGTCTGTGCAGGCTCCGGTGGTCTGTGCCGGCCTGCCGGGGGGCTGTGCAGGCTCCGGGGGGCTGTGCCGGCCTGCCGGGGGGCTGTGCCGGCCTGCCGGGGGGCTGTGCCGGCCTGCCGGTGGTCTGTGCAGGCTCCGGGGGTCTGTGCAGGCATCGTCCGATGGGACTACAAGTCCCATCGGGCGATGCCTGCTACCATGACAGTGATTGACACATTAGCCAATGATGGGACAGTAGTAGTCCCATCATCCGGCTAATGTGTTAAATGTAAAAAAAAAAAAAAAAAAAAAAAAAAAAAATTACATGCTACATACATACAACATGCATACTACATACCTGCTACATTCATACTACATACTACATACATGCTACATTCATACTACATACTTGCAACATACATACTACATATATACTACATGCATGCTACATACATACTGCATGCTACATACATACCACATATATACTACATACATACTACATGCATGCGACATGCTACATACATAACACATATATACTACATGCATGCTACATACATACTACATGCTACATACTACATATATACTACATGCATGCTACATACTACATGCTACATACATACTACATATATACTACATGCATGCTACATACATACTGCATGCTACATGCATGCTACATACATACTACATACATACTACATGCTACATACATACTACATATATACTACATACATACTACATACATACTACATGCATGCTACATGCATGCTACATACATACCACATACATAACACATATATACTACATGCATGCTACATACATACTACATGCTACATACATACCATATACATACTACATGCATGCTACATACATACTACATGCATGCTACATACATACTACATGCTACATACATACTACATGCTACATACATACTACATATATACTACATGCATGCTACATACATACTACATGCTACATACATACTACATATATACTACATGCATGCTACATACATACTGCATGCTACATGCATGCTACATACATGCTACATACATACTACATACATACTACATGCTACATACATACCACATATATACTACATACATACAATACATTCATACAATACATACATAGACATACAGTACATATAACATAGAGTAACATACTTACCAATACTTGTCACATTGTTCCCCGAAGCCATTGTCTTTCCGGAATAAATATTAACATAACAAACCACAAAAATACTCACCCACGATCCGAAGCAGTCCACGAGTGTGTCCCACGACGATCTTGGGTAGAGAACTGCAGCATCAGATGATGCTGCCGTTCTCTACGGGCTGCAGGAATCCAATGACGGAAGGTAGGTATCCTTCCGCACTGAATTCCTCCGCCACTTAAAAAAAAAAAAAGTCCCTAGTCTCACTTTAGGCCATTGCTGTGTGGGAAATTCCCACGCAGCAATGGCATAAAGTGAGACTAGCCCTCATGAGTATCCATTCTGCCCCCACATGATCTCCAGATCCTGCCCCATCTGTCTACATCGTATCCATCCTGCCCCCATGATCATGCACCATGTGTCTCCCATCCTGCCCCCTCCAGTGTCTCACTGTCACATTCTGCCCCCTCCTGTGTCTCACTGTCACATTCTGCCCCTGTGCCTCACATTCTGCCCCTCCTCTGTTTCACTGTCACATTCTGTCCCCTGTGTCTCACTGTCACATTCTGCACCCTCATGTGTCTCACTGTCACATTTTGCCCCTCCTGTGTCTTACTGTCACATTATACCCCTATGTCCATTCTGACCCCATGTCTCACATTCTGCCCCCATGGTCATTCCGCCCCGTGTCTCGCATTCTGCCCCCTCCTGTGTCTCACTGTCACATTCTGCCCCCTCCTGTGTCTCACTGTCATATTCTGCCCCCTCCTGTGTCTCACTGTCACATACTGCCCCATGTCTCATATTATGCCCCCTCCTGTGTCTCACTGTCACATTCTGCCCCCTCCTGTGTCTCACTGTCACATTCTGCCCTCATGTCTCACATTCTGCCCCCTCCTGCGTCTCTGTCACATTCTGCCCCCCCTCCTGTGTCTCAATGTCACATTCTGCCCCCTCCTGTGTCTTACTGTCACATTCTGCCCCATGTCTGCATTCTACCCCCATGTCCTGCATTCTGCCCTCATGTCTCACATACTGCACCCATGTCCATTCTGTCCCCATGTCTTGCATTCTGCCCCCATGTATTGCATTCTGCCCCCTCATGTGTCTCACTGTCATATTCTGCCCCCTCCTGTGTCTTACTGTCACATTCTGCCCCCATGTCTTGCACTCTGCCCCATGTCTCACAATCTGTCCCCTCCTGTGTCTCACTGTCATATTCGGCCCCATTTCTTGCATTCTGCCCCCATGTCTTGCATTCTGCCCCCATGTCTTGTATTCTGCTCCCACGTCTTGTATTCTGCTCCCACGTTCTGCATTCTGCTCCCATGTCCATTCTGCCCCGTGTCTCACATTCTGCCCCCATGTCTTGTATTCTGCTCTCACGTTCTGCATTCTGCTCCCATGTCCATTCTGCCCCGTGTCTCATATTCTGCCCCCATGTCTCGCATTCTGCCCCATCATGTCTGCATTCTGCACCCATGTCTTGTATTCTGCCCCATGTCTTGTATTCTGCCCCCATGTCTTGCATTCTGCCCCCATGTCTGCATTCTGCCCCCATGTCTGCATTCTGCCCCCATGTCTTGCATTTTGCCCCCGTCATGTCTGCATTCTGCCCCCATCATGTGTCCATTCTGCCCCCATGTCTCGTATTCTGCCCCATGTCTGCATTCTGCCCCATGTCTCGCATTCTGCCCCCATGTCTCACATTCTGCCCCATGTCTCACATTCTGCCCCCGTGTCTACATATTTGCCCGTGTGTCTGCAATCCTGCCCCGTCTCCATATTTGCCCCTGTATGTCTCCGATCCTGTCCCCGTGTCTACATTCTGCCAGGGAAACTTATTGCCCCTTTCAATAATAAAAATAAAAACTTTGTTCTTACCTGACCTCGCTCCTGCGGTGAAGATGGAGCTGCTGTTGTGTGAGCTGAAATGACCTGTGGTGACGTCATCGTCATGTGATCAGGGGGCGGAGCTGATCAATGCTGAAGGCCTGTGATAATGATGACGTCACCACAGGTCCTTCAGCACTTCTCTAACTTTTGGATGTCGCGTGCTGTGGTGGCTCTGCTGATGTGTGCGCTGCAGGCCTGGCTGCAGCGCACACTTGGGGCCCGACCGCAGCGCACACTTGGGGCTCACCCGGTGCCCCTATGACGCACAGCACTTGGGGCCCGATGACTGGCAGCACAGGAGCGGGGCCCTTGATCTGCGGGCCCCCTTCTGTTCTGCTGTTCACCGGGCCCCATACAGCAGTAAGGGCTGTCATGCCCTGATGGCGGCCCTGCTTGCGCTCACATGACCACCTGCTCTTGCCGGCGACACCTGATAGCAATGGCCGCATGCCATGCACACGCTGTAATGATTCTGAAGTCTACAGTCATAAGAGTGATTACAGTCTTTCATCAGAAGACCGGACAACCCCTTTAACAATGGGAAAAGAGATACTAGGAGTTGTTTTGTACTGATGGTAGTTCTGGTGATGTAGTCATGTACTAACGGTGGTTCTGGTTATGTATCCATGTACTGATGGTGGTTGTAGTAAGGTAGTCATATACTGATGGTGGGTCTAGTGATTTAGCTCAGCAAACATCATGGTTCTGGTGATGTATGCAGTGGCGGGCTGGGCCGGGTGGCAGGGATGCATTTGCCTCCCGGGCCGGTCCCCAGACGGCTGTTCAGGGCCGCCAGAGGCCTGGCACTGTACTTTTTATTGCGGCCGCCAAAACTTCATTTGTGGCCGGGCTGGCAGACTCCTTCCTGATCGCGCATGAATGATGTATCCAGATGTATTTGCATCTTTGAGACGCGAATACATTTGAATGCATTATATCTGGCACAGAGCAGAGCCGTTGTTGCTGCTCCGCAGCCTAGCATGCGGCAGAGTGTTGAGGTCATCATGCTGCGACCTCCTCACACTGCTGCTGGCGACGCAGAGCAGGGCAGAAGAGGCGGGGACAAGGCGGCCGGCGGGAAAAATGGTGAGCAGCAGCGCTCCAATGAGTTGCAGGAGCTGAACTGCTGAAGATTGGAGAGCTGTCATTTGCTGTGCATGCATAAGGTATGGGGCATGAATCCATGGTGTTTGTCAACAAGGGCAGCCGCACAGCATTGTGTGTATGAGAGTGTGTGTGTATGAGTGTGTGTAAGTGTGGTGTGTGTGTATATATGTATATATATATATATATATGTGTGTGTGTGTAAGTGAGTGTGTGTGTATGAGTATGTGTAAGTGAGTGTGTGTATGAGTACGTTTAAATGACTGTGTGTGTGTATGAGTATGTGTAAGTGAGTGTATGACTGTGTGTATTAGTATGTGTAAGTGAGTGTGTATGAGTATGTGTGAGTGTGTGTGTGTATGAGTATGTGTGAGTGTGTGTATGAGTATGTGTAAGTGAGTGTGTGTGTGTATGAGTATGTGTAAGTGAGTGTGTGTATGAGTATGTGTAAGTGTGTGTGGTATGTGTGTGTATGAGTATGTGTAAGTGTGTGTGTGTGTGTGTGTGTGTGAGTATGTGTGTGTGTGTGTGTATGAGTATGTGTGAGTGTGTATGAGTAAGTGACTGTGTGTGTGTATGAGTATGTGTAAGTGAGTGTGTGTATGACTGTGTGTGTGTATGAGTATGTGTGAGTGTGTGTATGTGTGTGTGTTCAGACCAGCAGTGTGGAGGGAGGACATTATAGAGACTAGGGGCAGTATGTGGGGGACATTATGGAGACGAACAATATGGAGAGGGATGGTGTAGGTGGGATATTATGGGATGGAGAGGTATGTTTTGGAGACGGGTGGTGTATGGGGTATATTATAGGGAGAGTCAGCGAAGGGGATATTATGGAGAGGGGTGGTGTAGGCAGGATATTATGGAGAGGGACATTTATCATGGGGAGGGGCGGCATGTGTGGGGGTATATTTTGGTGAGGGGCGGTGTAGGGGGTATATTATGGAGAGGGGTGGTGTGAGGGGTATAATGGTGAGTGGCGGTGTAGGTGGTATATTATGGAGAGGGGTTGTGTGGGGGGTATATTATGGAGAGGGGTGGTGTGGGGGGTATATTATGGGGAGGGGTGCAGTGTGTGGGAAGTATCTTATGGGGCGGTGCGGTGTAGGGGGTATATTATAGGGAGGTGCGGTGTAGGGGGTATATTATAGGGAAGTGTGGTGTAGGGGGTATATTATGGTGAGGGGTGGTGTAGGGGGTATATTATGGGGAGGTGAGGGGTGGGGAAGGGGGTATATTATGGGGAGGTGTGGTGTAGGGGGTATATTATGGAGAAGGGTGATGTGGGAGGGATATTATGGAGAGACAGTCTAGGGGGATTTTTTGTGCAGGAAGCACATTGAAGGGCAATTATTTCATCAGGGGCACAACATGGTAGATATTTATACTTTGTTGGCAGTATAATGATTTTACAACGGCACAAAATACTCCTGGCCATGATGAGAGCCACGCACGTTGTTTATAAAAGCTCGGCGTCCATGCCGCCGCATGCGGCTCTCATCGTGGCCAGGAGTATTTTGCACCGTTGTAAAATCATAAGCGCACAGCAAAAGGGCTAAGCCTCCTGATGTGCCCTAATATGATACGCGTTGAGGCAACATTGCTGAGATGTGACAGAGCTTAATATCACGGCTTAACATCTCAGGCACATTGTGGACATATTAATCCCATTATGAGTACGGGGATGAGGCAAAATTGCCGGGATGTGGTAGAGCCTTACGTTTATGGCTCAGTATACTGGCAGACTATATTAATGTTTCTCGCATGTGAATAAAGGGATAGCATGTGCATGTGAGAGGTGACATCTACGGACTGAGTGAGTGAGATAAATCATTTGGTCACTGGCTGGCATCTGCTTCAATTGGGCAAAGGAGCCTTTGTGTAGTCAACGGATGACACTGTATTAGGGAGATTCCGTTATTCTATTGGGGACAATGTGCAATAGCATTAGCACTTTAGTCTACGGATATTGGAGTGTAAAATTGGCTATTAATGATTGAGAATGATGCAATGGTATATCCATATATGCAATAATTGTTAAACACTTCCCTCAAAAAAGGATGCCTAGTGAGATTTTCCCTCGTTAAAGGGTGTCTTGGAGTCCATGAATACAATGCTGTATAATTATATTAGTGTCCTTTATGATCCCCTCTTGTGGTAGGGGTTGATTGGACAGACTGCACACAAGCACGGTGGATGATTTGATATATTATTTATTCACAATTTATTAAAAGATAAGTTTTATTATTTTTCCACCACAGTCAGTGATTTTTGCAATTTCGGTAATTGGCTGGATTTGTATCTGGTGTAAGGGTGACAATTCAGTGATATCTCTAATACTGACTACATCTCATAAGTAGTGAGGTTCCTGTATGGTCCGCTGTCTGATGATAAAGGTAGCAACAACTCCCAGTATCTTCTTACCATAGTTAAGGACATACTGGGAGCTACATGTTCATGTCATACAAGTGTATCATGGGGCTGATCTAACACTGAAATTGACCACTGTAATAAGCGTGGTGCTACATTCATCTACTGACGGTGGTTCTAATGTTACATTCATCTACTGACGGTGGTTCTATCGCTGCATTCATCTACTGACGGTGGTTCTATCGCTGCATTCATCTACTGACGGTGGTTCTATCGCTGCATTCATCTACTAATGGTATTCATGACCCTGCATTCATCTACTGATGGTGGTTCTGTCCCTGCATTCATCTAGTGATGGTGGTTCTGTCCCTGCAATCATCTACTGATGGTGGATCTGTTGCTGCATTCATCTACTGATGGTGGTTCTGTCCCTGCATTCATCTACTGATGGTGGTTCTGGCCCTGCATTCATCTACTGATGGTGGTTCTGGCGCTGCATTCATCTACTGATGGTGGTTCTGGCGCTGCATTCATCTACTGATGGTGGCTGTGTCCCTGCATTCATCTACTGATGTTGGTTCTGTTGCTGCATTCATCTACTGATGTTGGTTCTGTTGCTGCATTCATCTACTGATGGTGGTTCTGTTGCTGCATTCATCTACTGATGGTGGTTCTGTTGCTGCATTCATCTACTGATGGTGGTTCTGTTGCTGCATTCATCTACTGATGGTGGTTCTGTTGCTGCATTCATCTACTGATGGTGGTTCTGTTGCTGCATTCATCTACTGATGGTGGTTCTGTTGCTGCATTCATCTAGTGATGGTGGCTGTGTCCCTGCATTCATCTATTATTGATGGTGGTTCTGGCGCTGCATTCATCTACTGATGGTGGTTCTGGCCCTGCATGTATTCACTGATGGTGGTTTTGGCCCTGCATGTATCTACTGATTTTGGTTCTGTGTTGTGAGTTCATTTTCCCCTTTACTACTGAGGCCCAAGGAACTCCCTCTTCTGGTAGAGAAAGGTAATGAGCCTGATTGTCAAACACCTGGGTCTGATCATGATGACTGGCTGAGTGGAGTTACTGACTGGATATAAGGCTGCCGACGCCCTTTTTCCCTGCGGGTGATTTCTCTGTGGACTTCTAGGAAACCAGTCTGATTCCTGCTCCTCTAAAGCTAAAATTTCTGCTTTGCCTTTTTGCATTAGTGTTTTGTTTTCCCTGCTTTTCTGGATTCTGCCATTCCCTGCTGGGGTGAGCAGAATCTCCTTTTGCCTGTTGCTCTGTCTTCAGAATATTCCTGAGTACTGACATAGCCTTTTTGAAGCCTAGCGTCTTCAGGGCCTTTTTTACTGTTAGTTTGTTGGCTCTTATTTTCATAGGGTTTTTCACGGATTGCAGACAGCAGCCATCCTGACCTTTCCTATCTAAGTTAGTTTGGGCCCCATCTTTGCTCAGTCTATCTTTCTGTCTGTGTTTTGTTCTTTCTTCTTGCTTCACCGTCATTATATGTGGGGGCTGCCTTTTGCTTTGGGGTCTGCTCTGGGGCAGTTTAGATTTCCCTTTCTGTCTTTAGGCTATGTAGTCCTCCGGCTGTGATCGAGGGGCCTAGGGCATCATAGGAGCCCCCCACGGCTACTGCTAGTTGTGTTGATAGGTTCAGGGGTCTGCAATCCGATAGCTGCCAACCTCTCTGGTTTTCTGGACTTAGCTAGCATTTCTATTTTTGCCTCCCACGGTGACTCAATCATAACAGTTCTGTTTCTGGATTCATCTACTGATGGTGGTTCTGTTGCTGCATTCATCTACTGATGGTGGTTCTGTTACTGCATTCATCTACTGATGGTGATTCTGACCCTGCATTCATCTACTGATGGTGGCTGTGTCCCTGCATTCATCTACTGATGGTGATTCTGACCCTGCATTCATCTACTGATGGTGGTTCTGTTGCTGCATTCATCTACTGATGGTGGTTCTGTTGCTGCATTCATCTACTGATGGTGGTTCTATTGCTGCATTCATCTACTGATGGTGGTTCTGTTGCTGCATTCATCTACTGATGGTGATTCTGTTGCTGCATTCATCTACTGATGGTGGTTCTGTTGCTGCATTCATCTACTGATGTTGGTTCTGTTGCTGCATTCATCTACTGATGGTGGTTCTGTTGATGCATTCATCTACTGATGGTGGTTCTGGCCCTGTATTCAACTACTGATGGTGGCTGTGTCCCTGCAATCATCTACTGACGGTGATTCTGGCCCTGCATTCATCTATTGATGGTGGTTCTGTTGCTGCATTCATCTACTGATGGTGGTTCTGCTGCTGCATTCATCTACTGATGGTGGTTCTGACCCTGCATTCATCTACTGATGGTGGCTGTGTCCCTGCATTCATCTACTGATGGTGGTTCTGGCCCTGCATTCATCTACTGATGGTGGTTCTGTTGCTGCATTCATCTACTGATAGTGGTTCTGACCCTGCATTCATCTACTGATGGTGGTTCTGTTGCTGCATTCATCTACTGATGGTGGTTCTGTTGCTGCATTCATCTACTGATGGAGATTCTGACCCTGCATTCATCTACTGATGGTGGCTGTGTCCCTGCATTCATCTACTGACGGTGATTCTGGGCTTGCATTCATCTATTGATGGTGGTTCTGTTGCTGCATTCATCTACTGATGGTTGTTCTGTTGCTGCATTCATCTACTGATGGTGGTTCTGTTGCTGCATTCATCTACTGATGGTGGCTGTGTCCCTGCATTCATCTATTGATGGTGGTTCTGGCCCTGCATTCATCTACTGATGGTGGTTCTGGCCCTGCATGTATCTACTGATGGTGGTTTTGGCCCTGCATGTATATACTGATTTTGGTTCTGTTTCTGGATTCATCTACTGATGGTGGTTCTGTTGCTGCATTCATCTACTGATGGTGGTTCTGTTGCTGCATTCATCTACTGATGGTGGTTCTGTTGCTGCATTCATCTACTGATGGTGGTTCTGTTGCTGCATTCATCTGCTGATGGTGGTTCTGTTGCTGCATTCATCTACTGATGGTGGTTCTGTTGCTGCATTCATCTACTGATGGTGGTTCTGTTGCTGCATTCATCTACTGATGGTGGTTCTGTTGCTGCATTCATCTACTGATGGTGGTTCTGTTGCTGCATTCATCTTCTGATGGTGGTTCTGTTGCTGCATTCATCTACTGATGGTGGTTCTGTTGCTACATTTATCTACTTGTCGGTGGTTCTGGTGCTGCATGTATCTACTGATGGGGGTTTTGGCCCTGCATTCATCTACTGATAGGGGTTCTGTTGCTGCATTTATCTACTTGTCGGTGGTTCTGGTGCTGCATGTATCTACTGATGGTGGTTTTGGCCCTGCATGTATCTACTGATTTTGGTTCTGTTTCTGGATTCATCTACTGATGGTGGTTCTGTTGCTGCATTCATCTACTGATGATGGTTCTGTTGCTGCATTCATCTACTGATGGTGATTCTGACCCTGCATTCATCTACTGATGGTGGCTGCGTCCCTGCATTCATCTACTGATGGTGATTCTGGCCCTGCATTCATCTACTGATGGTGGTTCTGTTGCTGCATACATCTACTGATGGTGGTTCTGTTGCTGCATTCATCTACTGATGGTGGTTCTGTTGCTGCATTCATCTACTGGTGGTGGTTCTGTTGCTGCATTCATCTACTGATGGTGGTTCTGTTGCTGCATTCATCTACTGATGGTGGTTCTGTTGCTGCATTCATCTACTGATGGTGGTTCTGTTGCTGCATTCATCTACTGATGGTGGTTCTCTTGATGCATTCATCTACTGATGGTGGTTCTGTTGCTGCATTCATCTACTGATGGTGGATCTGACCCTGCATTCATCTACTGATGGTGGTTCTGTTGCTGCATTCATCTACTGATGGTGGATCTGACCCTGCATTCATCTACTGATGGTGGTTCTGTTGCTGCATTCATCTACTGATGGTGGATCTGACCCTGCATTCATCTACTGATGGTGGTTCTGTTGCTGCATTCATCTACTGATGGTGGTTCTGTTGCTGCATTCATCTTCTGATGGTGGTTCTGTTGCTGCATTCATCTACTGATGGTGGTTCTGTTGCTACATTTATCTACTTGTCGGTGGTTCTGGTGCTGCATGTATCTACTGATGGGGGTTTTGGCCCTGCATTCATCTACTGATAGGGGTTCTGTTGCTGCATTTATCTACTTGTCGGTGGTTCTGGTGCTGCATGTATCTACTGATGGGGGTTTTGGCCCTGCATTCATCTACTGATGGGGGTTCTGTTGCTACATTTATCTACTTGTCGGTGGTTCTGCTGCTGCATGTATCTACTGATGGGGGTTTTGGCCTTGCATTCATCTACTGATGGGGGTTCTGTTGCTACATTTATCTACTTGTCGGTGGTTCTGGTGCTGCATGTATCTACTGATGGGGGTTTTGGCCCTGCATTCATCTACTGATAGGGGTTCTGTTGCTGCATTTATCTACTTGTCGGTGGTTCTGGTGCTGCATGTATCTACTGATGGGGGTTTTGGCCCTGCATTCATCTACTGATAGGGGTTCTGTTGCTACATTTATCTACTTGTCGGTGGTTCTGGTGCTGCATGTATCTACTGATGGTTCTGTCACTTCATTCTACTACTGGTTCTGATCATGCACACATGTAGCAAACCATAATGTGCTTCATGGCTATGTTAAAACTGAAACTTATATGTTTCCATATGTGATATCTGAGGTTCTGTAGGCAGGTCCAGGTGTGACCAGTATAGAGCATTGGAAAAAAAAATCCTAGGTAATGACGAGAAGCATTGCATACTTTGCTTTACTACATATCTGAAAATGTATATCCAGTTTAAAATTAGTAATACATGAGCATAATATGTGATTTGTCTGATCAATAGAAACGCTCATCTGAGCTGATCCCAGTACTTTCTGGTTTTTCTTTGAACAGCTCTCAGTCAATACAGTAGTAGGCATATAGCCTATGAAGCAGCCGGAGGTAAACATGTTAAAGGGGTTGTCCAGATTTAAGTTACAAGTCACTCTGTGACTGCAGACTCGTGAATCCTCACATTGCTCGCAGTGCTGTTGTGATTCGGCGGGCGCGTGACTGCCGGTATGTGATTTGCATACATGACAACTAGCCTTGCTCGGCCCCACTTATTACACCTGTATTGAGCAAGGCCAGAAGCAGTCTAGTTGTAATATGGCTGGGAATATACAGATCACATACTTGGTCACATAAGTGCCCGCTCCCACCGCCAGCACCAGAGAATCCTCACAGCGCACATGTTGTGAGGATTCACATATAGTGACTTTAGACTTGTAGCTTAAGATCGGACAACCTTTTTAGCGATGGGCCGCTACTCATGGGCCACTGCTGTGTGCTTGCCCCCCAGGCTAAAATGTGCCAGCCAGCCCCTGGATGTATGCATGTACTGATGGTGGTTGTAGTGATGTATTCATGTACTAATTGATGGTTCTGGTGCTGTATTCTCTCATTAAAGATAAAGAAGAAAAAAAATTGGTACAGCCAGATCAGTAAAAGATTTGGATATCAAAATTGTCAAAATATAAAACTATTTATCCCTTACGGTAATGAGAAAAACATAAGCATTACAAACCAAACATTTTTTTTAGCAAAATAAAGAATTCCGGAAAGTTTAGTCCAGCTGTAATGACACTGACCTGTAGAATCATGTTCATGGGTCTCCTTTATCAAGTAATGAATAACTTAAAATCAAATATGAAAAAAAACTATGATTTAATTGCATTTGTTTACTTCAGATTTATATTGTACTGCAGGGACGAGCAATTTCAATTTTCTCCATAGTTAGCAAAAAGCTAGAATTGGCCCTGGCTGTAGTCACTACTCTGCTGTTACTTAATGTCTTATACTCTAGTCACATCCTGAGCTGCAGTAACCATTCTTCTGCTGTATCAAATTTTATTCTTCTATCACACCCAGAGCTGCAGTCATTTTTCTGTATTAAATCTTGTTTTATACTCTAGTTATATCCAGAGCTGCATTCACTATTCTGCTGTTACAGCATGTTTTAAATTCTAGTCCAGACCTGGTCAAAGTGTGACCCATGGGCCACATCAGGATATTTGGTTGTTTCTATCTGGCACATGGAGCACGACAGCCCAAGGGCAAGAACCTGTGCCATCCCACACCACATGGCCTACCCCTGCCTGGCATTTCAATTTCCCAAGGATGCAGATAGCCATGTGTATACAGTTTGACATTCCATGCAGTATGACCGCCCATAGCTCCCATACAAAGTCTGATGCCACATAGCCCCTATATACAGTATGATGACCCATAGCTCTGACCTAGTATGGTACCCCATAGCCTCTATACATGGTATACTTTCCTTTAGCCCATATACAAATTATGATGCACCATTTCCTCACTTTTCACAGTATGAGGGCCAAAAGCCTCTCTGCCGAGTATGATGGCCTCCACAGTATACTCCTCCATATAATGCCACCACAGCTCCCTCAACTCCCAGGATATCCAAAAAGCTTATACTCACCCAGCCTTGGTTCAATGTCCACTGCAGCCTCCATCTCCTCTTCCAGCTTGTATAATAATGAGCAGAAGCTGCCCGTGCCTGTCAGTGTAACTGGTGGAGCAAGGAGCAGATGGCTTTCTGCTCCCCAACAGGGTTTAACAGTATCAGTGTCCAAAGGATACTATTAAAAGTGTTGCATACTAGTGCCGTCCACTGACCATTTGGCATTTGCCAGAATTTCCAGTCCAGCCCCGCTGCATCGCATTAGAATAACTTCTATGTCAGTCTGTCATTTATCAGAGTCATTAACCCCTTTATGACCTATGACGTGCCATGTCCGTCATAGGTCACCCGCCCCTCTTTGTTGCAGTCTCCAGAGCCTGATCTCATCAGCTGTCATGTGCCCCTAACAGCAGTGGGTAGAATCGCGATCCCCCCGGGGCTGTTAACTAGTTAAATGCCGCTGTTAATCTCGGCATTTAACTCACGCAAACGGGATGCGTGTCTCAGCTCCGCCCATCTGCGCCCATGTGACATTACCGTGGGTCGCCGATGGGGTTGTCATTGCTGAACTGCTATGATCATTTTTGTTACACATTGCAGTTCTGCAGCCCTGCTATGTGTAACAGAAGTTATCAGATGATCGCAGCTTCTAGTCTACCACGGAGACTATTGGAACAAGTAAAAAAAAATTTTTAAATATTAAAACATTGTTAAAAGAATAAAAATTCAAATTACCCCCATTTGGCCCATTCAAAGTAAAATAAAAAATACACATATTTGGTATCACATCATTCAGAATCACCTAATGTATCAAGATATAAAAAGAATTAATCCAAACTGTAAACGGTATAACGAGAAAACAATCTAAAGGCCAGAATGAAGTTTTTTTAGTTGCTGCAACATTGCAATAAAATACAATAACGGGTGGTCAAAACATCATATCTACCCCAAATAGTGTCCATAAAAACATCAGGTCGGCACGCAAAACATATGCACTCTCCCAGCTCCAGATCCTGGGAAAAAGGAGACGCTACGGGTCTTGGAAAATGGCGCCATTTCTAAAGAAATTTGACAAACTTTGAATTTTTTTTCACCACTTAAATAAATAATAACCTTTACATGTTTGGTATCTACGAACTTGTAATCACCTGGGGAATGATAGTGGCAGTTTTCCTGAAGATAGTAAAAAAAAATCCAAAACACTATTGTGGAATTGCCCTTTTTTGCCATTTCACTGCACTTAGAATTTTTTTCCCCCATTTTCCAGTGTACAGTCTGGTAAAAGCAATGGTGTTGTTCAAAAGCAAAATTCGTCTCGCAAAAAAAACAAGCTGTCCCGTGTCCGTAGCGATGGAAAAATAACAAAAGTTATGGATCTGAGAAGAAGGGGAGCGAAAAATGGAAACGCAAAATCGGAAATATCCTTGGTCTTTAAGGGGTTAATAGGTATGTGTTTAGGGTTTATTAGTGAATCGCCAATTACTGGAATAACTTACTTTGACTTGTCATTGCTTCATGACTGTGAATTTGTCACAAGAGCACAATTAACATTCACTCGACTTGATACCTTCAGAAAATCTGCAAGAACGGACTTACGATTGACTGGGCAGCCGTCATAGTTATTCACAGTAGACGTAGAGTAAAGTGCTTCATAGATACTGGTGGAGATCTTTGGCCTTTGAGTTGAGGTCAGATGTCAGTTCTTAAAATATTTCTTAAAAATTGTCATTAAGTCCGATATCTGTGCACTTGAATCTGATTATAAATCACAAGAAGAAAGATTGGCTGAGAGATAATGGACCACTGACTGAGTTTAGACTGTATATAACGTGATCTGCCACTTTACCTACAAACGTCTAGAAACGTGCTGGATCAATTTTTTTTGGTTCTGCTGCCATCAAAACTGCAGCAATTCAGTGTGGCATAAATGTGAAAAAGTGATGACATTGTAGTGTAGGAATATTGGAGATGCCGACACTATAGCTACTCGCAATTGCCACAGATTAGATAAAAGCCTCAAGGAAGGACTGCTCTTCATATGTCCATCCACAGGTATCAGAGGAGCAGGGTGTGCAAAGATAACCTTCCCCGCACCGTTACTACACTTACGTCAGTCTGCAGGAAGGGGTCATCCATCCGGTATCTGAGGAACTAGGGTGCACCAAGAAAGCATTCTCCCACCATTATTCCACCCTATAAATGTTCAATAAGGGGTCATCCATCCACAGGAATCACCGGAGTTAGAGAGTGCCGAGAAAACAATACCCTATCATTATTCTAACCTACTAGCTTGCAGGAATAGGTCATCTATCCACAGGAATCTGAGGAGCTAGGGTGCAATAATAAAACATTCCCCCACCATTACTCCATCATACCAGCCTTCAGCAAGGGTTCATCCTTCAACGGGTATCATAGGAGATGCAGAGAGCCGAGACAACATTCTCCACAACATTACTCCACCTGCATGGCAGAAAGGGGTCATCAATCCAAAGGTATCAGGGGTCACAATGTGCCAAGAAAACATTCCATCACCATCACTCTCAAGCAGCCTGAATTGGTGAAGCAGAAATATATATAGATTCACCTGTTCTGATTAGAGTTGAGCAAAACGGGTCGGTCATATTCAAAAGTCGGCGACTTTCGCTGGTCGGGCTTCATGAAACGAAACCCGACCATAGCGTGAGGTCGGCCACGAGTTCGGCGACCAGAGCGCCAAAGTCGCATTTCAAAAGATGTTTCCAGCGCCCTTTTTCAGCCAATGATGGAGGACGCACACTGTGGGCAACGCGATGACATAGGCATCGGTCACCACATCTTTGAGAAGGGCATGCAAGTGATTGGCTGGCTTTGTGTGGCGTCACAGGGGCTATAAAAGGGCGTGCACACCGACCGCTATCTTACTTCTGCCGATCTTAGCATTAGGGAGAGGTTGCAGCTGCTGATTCTGAATAAGGGAGAGCGTTAGGCAGGGAAGAAGAACCAAAAAACTGCTTCTGCTGTTAGCGATTTTCACTTACAACACAACACTTTGTGTGCAGTGACAGGGGAGGATATATTTTTGTGCATCAGCTCTGTTGGTTATTAGGCTGCCTTATAAGGCTCCCTGATAGCTGCATTGCTGTTTGCACACTGCTGTGCAAACTGCTATTTTAAAAGCAAAAATACTTTTTTTCCTCCTTTCTGCACAGTTAGCAAGCGTTCATTTTTCCACCCTTTTGTGTGTGCAGCAGTCCTGCTTATTAGGCTGCATGCGTCGATACTTGGACTGAGAGCATCATTGTCAGCGTCCTCAAATCTCTAGTGAAATCTCAAAATTCTCACTAATCCTATAGACACCCTCCACCTTGTCATACACCATCCAATTTCAGCCTGTTACATTGACGTGTAATCTCTCCTGGGCCTGAGACAATAGTTCAGCGTCATCAAATCTATAGTGAGATTCAAATTCTCACCAATCCTAAAGACACCCTCCACCTTGTCATACACCATCCAATTTCAGCCTGTTACATTGAGGTGTAATCTCTCCTGGGCCTGAGACAATAGTTCAGCGTCCTCAAATCTATAGTGAGATTCCAATTCTCACCAATCCTATAGACACCCTCCACCTTGTCATACACCATCCAATTCAAGCCTGTTACATTGAGGTGTAATCTCTCCTGGGCCTGAGACAATAGTTCAGTGTTCTCAAATCTATAGTAAGATTCAAATTCTCACCAATCCTATAGACACCCTCCACCTTGTCATACACCATCCAATTTCAGCCTGTTACATCGAGGTGTAATCTCTCTTGGGCCTGAGACATTAGTTCAGCGTCCTCAAATCTATAGTGAGATTCCAATTCTCACCAATCCTATAGACATCCTCCACCTTGTCATACACCATCCAATTTCAGCCTGTTACATTGAGGTGTAATCTCTCCTGGGCCTGAGACAATAGTTCAGTGTACTCAAATCTATAGTGAGATTCAAATTCTCACCAATCCTATAGATGCCATATAGCTGGTGGTATTTTGGGTTCATTTTCACAAAAATGAGGAAGTATGGGGGAAGACGCCATGGAAGTGGGCAGGGGTGGACAGCTGGTCCCGATGGTGGTGGTGGTGGTGTTGCATCTGTTGGTAGTGGCAAAAGCACAATAGCACCTAAGGCAGGAGGTGTTGAGCCTGTGTCATTGTCTGGCTCCACAAGGCCTCGAAGGCTCTCTTTTCTGGGAGTAGGTAAACCGCTTTTAAAGCTGGAGCTTCAAGAACAAGTTTTGGCTTAAATTGCTGACACAGCCTCCAGCTCTCTCACCTCCTCTTCTGAAGTTTCAAAAAATAAAAGCACTGAGTCGTCAGTGGAGGCTCCTGGTCAGGAACAACACCTATCCTTGTGTCCTTCACCCCTACCAAAAGTGAAGGATGTGGCAGGCCACACTACCTATTACTCCATGGAGCTCTTTTCACATGCCATGCCTGGGATAGCAAGTCAAATCGTGAATTCCCAGGCCAAGATGAATCTGTCATGGAGTGCACTGATGCACAGCCACTGCTAGATTTTTCTGTTGGTACATTCACTCAGAGCACGACATTGTCCTCGCAGTGTACTGAGGCAGAATCAGACCCTGATGAAACTCCGGTGCCCCTTCCCGCATAATATACCACCTTACACGGTGAAACAGAGGAAGGTGCACATGAAATTGAAGAGGAGGTGATGGATGACCCAGTTGTTGACCCAGATTGGCATCCATTGGGGGAAGAGGGTGCCGCTGCCTACAACTCAGAAGAGGAGGAGGAGGATTTGCAGAAGGCAACGACATCGCAACAGCTGTTATCTGGCATGACCGTAGCAGTCCAAAAACATGTTACAAAAACCAAAAGAGTTGCAGGACAGCTTGGCCAGATGGTCAAATTAGCACAGCGTGCAAGGTCTCAAAATGTCTTCCATAGTAGGAAGAGTGCAGTGTGGCACTTTTTGAACAAAATCTTAATGATCAGGCAAAAGTTATCTGTAAGAAGTGCGCAAAGACCTTTAGCCGAGGGAAAAATCTGAGAAATTTGAATACAAGTTGCATGATTAGACATTTAACCACCATGCAATTGCAAGCGTGGACGGACTACCAAACCTCACGTACCACAAGTGCACCTGTTCCGAATGAAGGTAGTCAGCAATGCTACATCGCTTCCCCCACTGTAAGCCCACCGGTTAGCACACCACCAGCAGCAAATGTCGAGGTGTCATCGCAAGGACAAAGCAGTCATGGAATCACAATTGTATTGCTATGATAGACTGAATCTAGGCCATCAGCAACACCACCAACACCATCACCATCACCAACCCTCTCTCAGTCCGCCATGTCCACCGCTATTTCCACCATATGCAGCTCTCAAGTCCAGCTCACCCTAAAAGAGACTCTCAGTAGGACAAGAAAGTACTCATCCTCTCATCCGCGTACACTGGCCTTGAACGCCCACATTGCCAACCTAATCTCGTTAGAGATGATGCCCTACTGGTTGGTAGAAAGCAAAGCTTTCCGCGAGCTCATGGCCTACGCAGTACCACGCTATGACCTACCCAGTCGGCACTTTATTTCGCAAAAAGTCATCCCAGCCCTCCACGTGCATGTGAAAGACCGCATTGTCCATGCACTCAAGCAATCAGTGAGTGGAAAGGTGCACCTCACAACAGATGCATGGTCCAGTAGGCATGGCAAGGGCCGTTATGTGTCCATCACTGCGCACTGGGTTAATGTGGTGGATGCAGGGTCCACAGGGGACAGCGACGGTGGGACATTGCTGCCTAGCCCACGGTATAGGAAACAGTTGGCTGTAGTCATTCGACCCTCCTTCTCCTCCAGAAGCGAAAGCTCGTCCACAGAGCGCAGTCGCACGAGCACTCCATCCGCAGCTGCCAGTGTTGCACACGAGTTGTCCCACTATCGAACAGCTAGTGGTAAGCGTCAGCAGGCTGTGATGAAGATGATGTGTTTGGGCGACAACAGACACACCGCGGAGGTACTGGCCGACTACTTGCAGCGATAAACTGAGTCATGGCTAGTCAGTCTACATCTTGAGGCAGGCAAGGTAGTTAGTGATAACGGATGGAATTTTGTGGCAGCCATAGCCCTTTCAAAACTCAGACACATACCATGCCTGGCTCACACCTTGAACCTGGTGGTGCAGTGCGTCCTCAATAATTATCCGGAGTTAACACCCCTGCTCCATAAGGTGCGAAGACTGTGCTCGCACATCCGCCGGTCACCCCTACACTCCAGTCATATGCAGAAGCTGCAGCGATTGCTCCACCTTCCTAAGCACCGCCTAATTATCGACGTTGCAACAAGGTGGAACTCCACCCTGCACATGGTTCAGAGGCTGTGCAAACAGAGGCAGGCTGTAATTCATTTGTGGGAGGAGACACGGGCAGGCAGTTTGCAGGCAGACATGGAGTTGTCTGGTGTGCAGTGGTCGAAGCTGAAAGACCTCTGTAAAGTCCTTCAGTGTTTTGAGGAATGCACATGGCCGGTAAGCGCAGACGACGCCATCATAAGCGTGAGCATCCCACTTATGCGTCTGCTCATGCAAACTTTGACGCACATTAAGGAGCAGGCATCTGCAGCCGAGGAGGAAGAGGAAGAGGGAAGCCTTGATGACAGTCAGCCATTGTCTGCTCAGGGAAGTCTCATGGACGAGGTGGAGGAAGAAGAGGAGGAGGAGGAGGATTATGGGGATAATTATTTTGGGGAGGAGGATGCTTCTCAGGGGGCAAGAAAAAATGTTGGCGTGGCAAGGTCAGGTACAGGGTTTGTGCATGACTGGAGGGATGTTGATTTGCCAGAAAGTGCTCCTCCACCCAGCACTCGCAGTGCATCATTGACACCTGGAACATTGGCCCACATGTCTGATTATGCCTTGCAGATCCTAAAAAGGGACCACCGCATTGCCAAAATGATGAACGATGATGACTACTGGTTGGCCAGCATCCTGGATCCACGCTATAAAGGCAAATTCCAAAACATCATGCCACAGGAGAACCTAGAGCTAATATTGGCTAACAAACAAGCAACTCTGGTTAACCGCTTGGTGGGGCATTCCCAGCACACAGCGGCGGTGATGTTTTTCCAACGAGCCGTAGGAGGCAACATGGAAGAGGTGTTCGTGGTGCACACAGCCAAAGTGGCATTGGACACAGGGGTTTCATGACCATGGTGTGGACTGACTTTTCAAGTACCGCTCACACGACTGGTTATACTGCATCGATCGAAAGTGACAGGAGACAGCAGTTGTCAACTATGGTAACAAACTACTTCTTGTCCCATATCGATGTTCTCCCTCACCGGTCATTCCCCTTTGACTATTGGGCCTGTAAACTTGAAACCTGGCCTGAATTGTCACAATATGTCTTACAGGAGCTCGCTTGCCCTGATGCTAGTTTGTTATCTGAACGAGTCTTCAGTGCTGCTGGATCAAACCTGACAGAAAAAAGGACCCGTATGTCGACCCAAAATGTTGATGATCTAACCTTCATTAAAATGAACCATGCATGGGTTTCAAAGAATTTTGTCCCACCCTCCCCTGCTGTCACGTAGGTTGCCAGAAAAATGCCTTGCTTTTGTCCTCTTCTTCCGCAAACTTCTCCAATTACTCCATTTGCAGCTGCTGAATATCCAACATCAACATATGCCATTTTTTCCACCTCCCTAACTCGGCTGCCTCCTCCCACAGGGCCGGGGTCACCACGAGGCGCACGCACCCGTGCGAGTGCCATTGCCCTGGACAGGTGGGTGGGCACACTCTTTGGCAAAGGCACTGGCACAAGGTCCCTCATAGTAGAATCAAGTGTCTCTGACGGTGGGGGTGCACACCGGCCGTCAGACACACCGGCGTACTATGAGGGGCCCTGTGCCAGTACCGCCGCCCATGAGTGGGCCCCCCCTGCTTGCTCAGGGCACCAGCACTTGACTTACCTCTCCCTGCTCCACTACTGTGTAGTCTGGCCTGTTAAATACTTCACTGGGACTGCCAATGCAAATTTGGTGAAATGATAGATGATGATTAAGAGGTAGGTATGCCCTGTCCTGCTGGGCTCTATCTTCAGATAATCAATGGCTTCCATTTGTTATGGACGTCGACTCACAATGAGATGCAGTGGTGGTTTATCATCAGCTTTCACAGTTTTCCGACTCACAGACGTGTGACATTCCTGCCCACATTTTTAAATGTGTCCTCTCATGCCAATCCAATAGAATCGCCTACGGCCTGTGGCTTGTGTCTTTTGCACTCCAAAGTTACCTGACAGATCATGATAGGCAGTGAGGGCAATGTCTACATCTGTCCCTGTGATCACAATTTGATGGAGATGAGTAACGGTGATGGGTTCCACGTTACTGCGATACAGCAAACCTTTCTTCACAAGAACTGTTTTCACTGTCTCCACAGACAAAGTAATTGAGGGTCAGAATTGCCTCTGAGAATTCTCCCGGGAGTTTTTACCGTGATTAGTAATTCCAAAATTTCTGCAATCAGTCGACTTTCCGTCTGTACTTGTATCCATCTCGTTTCCTCTTGCGTAGAGTCTGGACTGTCTTACTGAGACTGAAATATATATGAAGATTGAAAAATACCCCAACAGTGTATACTTGTGTACGCTTCGAATACATAACCCTTTTTACTTTTGTCTAAACCATACTGAGGCTGTGAGTGTCTTTGTCGGACTCCGGAAATAAACACGCAGATTTTTAATGTTTAAACTATTCTATATATACCTGCTATCCAGTGATACTGTACCCTTTCTCAACTTTGTACAATCACGTCAAATCCATACTGGGCCTGAGACCCTCTGAGTCTGCCTCCTGATATATAGACATAGGTTTTTAATGTTTAAACTATGCTATATATACCTCTTTATGTCGTTTTTATCTGATGGTATGAAGATTTTATATTCTCAATAAAGCAATTGTTATTTTATCTCCTGGAGACGCTGGAAAAATCCTTCTTTATTTTATATATACCTGTTATCCGGTGATACTGTACCCTTTCTCAAAGTAATTGAGGGTCAGCATCACCTCTGAGAATTCTCCCGGAAGTTTTTACAGTAATTAGTAATTCTAAAATTTCTGCAATCAGTTGACTTTCCGTCTATACTTGTATCCATCTCGTTTCCTCTTGCGGAGAGTCTGGACTCTCTTTCTGAGACTGAAATATATATGAAGATTGAAAAATACCCCAACAGTGTACGCTGTGTACTGTTATGAATGGGTTGCCGAGGAAAAAAAAAACAACACAAGCTAAGCCTCAGAAAACCAGAGATGTTGGTAACTATGCAGACTGCAGATCCCTGATTCTAATTCACAACTAGCAGCAGTCGTGGAAGGTTCCTACGTTGGTCCTAGACGCCTCGTCACAACCGGATAGCTAAATAAGCCTAAAGCAGGAAAAGAGGAAAACTAACTGCCCCAGAGCAGACCCCAAAGGAAAGATAGCCCCCCACATGTATTGACGGTGTTACAAGATGAAAACACATACAAAGGCAGGAAAATAGGCTGAGCAAACGATGGGGCCAAACTAACTAGAAAGGACAGGAAAGGAAAGACACTGCAATCTGCCAAACACCCTACCAAAGATAATGTCCAACACATCTGATAGCAAAATTAACCCTGAAGTCACTAGACTTCTCCCACTATATCAGCACTCTGAAATATTCTGAGACAGAGCAAAAAGAGGCCAATCTAATAAGGGACAAAAAAAGCAAATTGGCAAATACAGATAAATAAGAGTGGAAATTCAGCACAGCCCAGCCGGGCTGACTGACCCCACAAAAAACTGAATTGACCAACAAGAGCAAGTGTGAACATTAGCAAAAACAAACTTAACTTGAGAAGACTGGAACAGAGCTGAGTCCAAGACCTGAGAAGCAGACTGAATCACCAGCACCAGGATAGGGCGTCGGCTGTCTTATATCCAGTCTGATACTCCAGAGATCCAATCTTTATCCTTCCTCACCAGGTGGCAGATCACTACCAATTAAACCAAGCTCACTACCTCCTGTCACCACCAGAGGGAGAACGAGGTGTACGAAGCAGAGCCGGAAGTGTACGGAGCGGAGGTGTGTACAAGGTCTACGGAGCGGAGCAGTGTGTTTATGAGGTGTACGGGGTGGAGCAGAGCCGGGTGTGTATGGGGTGTATGGAGCGGAGCCGCGTGTGTACGAGGTGTACGAAGCAGAGCCGGAGGTGTACGGAGCGGAGGTGTGTGCAAGGTCTACGTAGCGGAGCAGTGTGTGTATAAGGTGTACGGAGCAGAGCCGGAGGTGTATGGAGCGGAGGTATGTACAAGGTCTACGGAGCGGAACCATGTGTCTACGAGGTGTACGGAGCGGAGCCGGATGTGTGCGAGGTGTACGGAGTGGAGCAGAGCCGGGTGTGTACGAAGCGGAGCCGGAGGTGTGTACAAAGTCTACGGAGCGTAGCCGTGTGTGTACAAGGTGTATGGAATGGAGCCCTGTGTATACAAAGTGTACGAATCTGAGCCTTGTGTTTACGGAGCGGAGCAGATCCGGGTGTGTACGGAATGAAGCCGCGTGTGTGCGGGGTGTACGGAGCGGAGTGGAGCTGCTTGTGTATGGAGCGGATCCGCGTGTGTACGAGGTGTATGGAGCAAAGTCGCATGTGTTCAAGGTTTAGGAGTGGAGCCATGTGTGTACAAGGTGTACAGAGCGTGGCCACGTGTGTACAAGGCGTACGGAGCAGAGTCGCATGTGTATGAGTTTTACGGAGCGGAGCCATGTGTGTACTGAGTGGAACCATGTGTGCGCGAGGTGTACAGAGTGGAGCCGTGTGTGTAAGAGGCATACAAAGCTAGACCGTGTGTGTATGAGGCGTGCGGAGCCATGCGTGTACGAGGTGTATGGTGGGGAGCATTCATACCTCCCAACCGTCCCCTATCCAATGGAACAGTCCCGATTTTGAGAGAGAGAGACTGCCCCAGTTGGAAGCTTACTTTTCCCGCGGACACAGGAGTATGCGGCGGAGCCCCGAGGAGCACTTTAAAACTCGCACGTGACGTTCTACCGAAAGTGACGTGCTGGAAGCTGACCGGAAATGAGGTAATTTCGGGAGGAGATTGTGACAGAACCGTGGAGGCACGTCAGAGAATGCTTCAGATCACCGTGTCCTCCTCCGACAGCGTGGACAGTGGGATTGCCTTGGAATCGGGGATGCCGGCCATGAGAACGGATCATGATATGTCCTGCATCGGGAGGCTCAGGTGGGTATTACATTGGGAGCCGGGCTGCTATAGTATCTTTATACAATACTTGCAGAAGAGCCCGGCGCTGCCCGGGCATAGTAACTAACTGTGGTTAGTTATAGCAAATTATAATTATCCTCCATCCCATAGTCCCCTGCCCATATACCCATCATACATATCCTCCATCCCATAGTCGAGTGCCCATATACCCATCACACGTCCTCCATCCCATAGTCCCATGCCCATACACCCATCATACATATCCTCCATCCCATAGTCCCGTGCCCATATACCCATCATATATATCCTCCATCCCATAGTCCCGTGCCCATATACCCATCATACATATCCTCCATCCCAGAGTCCCGTGCCCATATACCCATCATACATATCCTCCATCCCAGAGTCCCGTGCCCATATACCCATCACACATCCTCCATCTCATAGTCCCATGCCCATATACCCATCATACATATTCTCCATCCCATAGTCCAATGCCCATATACCCATCATACATATTCACCATCCCATAGTTGAGTGCCCATATACCCGTCATACATATCCTCCATCACATAGTCCATTGCCCATATACCCATCACACATCCTCCATCCCATAGTCCCATGCCCATATACCCATCATACATATTCTCCATCCCATAGTCCCATGCCCATATACCCATCACACATCCTCCATCCCATAGTCCCATGCCCATATACCCATCATACATATTCGCCATCCCATAGTCGAGTGCCCATATACCCATCACACATCCTTCATCTCATAGTCCCATGCCCATATACCCATCATACATATTCGCCATCCCATAGTCGAGTGCCCATATACCCATCACACATCCTCCATCCCATAGTCCCATGCCCATATACCCATCATACATATTCGCCATCCCATAGTCCCGTGCCCATATACCCATCACACATCCTCCATCCCATAGTCCCGTGCCCATATACCCATCATACATATCCGCCATCCCATAGTCCCGTGCCCATATACCCGTCATACATATCCTCCATCCCATAGTCAACCATTATGATATCATAATGAGCAGCGGCGGGGCTTGCAACCTATGATGACATCAGCGTCACCATGGCAACCATTGTGACATCATAATGAGGGGCGGGGCTTGATACACACACTTTTTCCCCCAGTATGTAGATAGGGGCAAAATTGGTGAATTGGAACGCGCGGGGTTAAAATTTCACCTCACAACATAGGTTAGGACGCTCTCGGGGTCCAGACGTGTGACTGTGCCAAATTTTGTGGCTGTAGCTGCGACAGTTCGGATGCCAATCCCGGACATACACACATACATACACACATACATACACACTTTGAGCTTTAAATATTAGATTTCTTTATCTCTGTTTCTTTCTCTCTCTGTTCTTTCCTTGTTTCTCTCTCTAATCTTTCTTTTTTCTTTCTCTGTCTCTGTTCTTTCTTTTCCTCAGTACCAGCCACTGTGCCAAAAATGGCTGATGTATATACACTATACACTGTATATACATCAGCCTCGAGTCAGCACCTATCTATACATAAGCCTCAGCAACAGCATATACGTAAGCCTCAGCACTAGTATATACAGCTAGGTCCATATATATTTGGACAGAGACAACATTTTCCTAATTTTGGTTCTAGAGTCTAGACATTACCACAATGAATTTTAAACAAAACAATTCAGATCCAGTTGAAGTTCAAACTTTCAGCTTTCATTTGAAGGTATCCACATTAAAATTAGATGAAGGGTTTAGGAGTTTCAGCTCCTTAACATGTGCCACCCTGTTTTTAAAGGGACCAAAAGTAATTGGACAATTGACTTCAAGGCAATTTCATGAACAGGTGTGGGCAATGCCTTTGTTATGTCATTCTCAATTAAGCAGATAAAAGGCCTGGAGTTGATTTGAGGTGTGGTGCTTGCATTTGGAAGGTTTTGCTGTGAAGGAAACATTCGGTCAAAGGAGCTCTCCATGCAGGTGAAACAAGCCATCCTTAAGGTGCAAAAACAGAAAATTCCCATCCAAGAAATTGCTACAACATTAGGAGTGGCAAAATCTACAGTTTGGTACATCCTGAGAAAGAAAGAAAGCACTGGTGAACTCATCAATGCAAAAAGACCTGGGCGCCCACGGAAGACAACAGTGGTGGATGATCGCAGAATAATCTCCATGGTGAAGAGAAACCCCTTCACAACAGCCAACCAAGTGACCAACACTCTCCAGGAGGTAGGCGTATCAATATCCAAATCTACCATAAAGAGAAGACTGCATGACAGTAAATACAGAGGGTTCACTGCACGGTGCAAGCCACTCATAAGCATCAAGAATCAAAAGGCTAGACAGGACTTTGCTAAAAAACATCTAAAAAAGCCAGCACAGTTCTGGTAGAACATTCTTTGGACAGATGAAACCAAGATCAACCTCTACCAGAATGATGGAAAGAGAAAAGTATGGCGAAGGCGTGGTACAGCTCATGATCCAAACCATACCACATCATCTGTAAAACACGGCGGAGGCAGTGTGATGGCTTGGGCATGCATGGCTGCCAGTGACACTGGGTCACTAGTGTTTATTGATGATGTGACACAGGACAGAAGCAGCCGGATGAATTCTGAGGTATTCAGAGCCATACTGTGTGCTCAGATCCAGCCAAATGCAGCCAAACTGATTGGTTATCGTTTCATACTACAGATGGACAATGACCCAAAACATAAAGCCAAAGCAACCCAGGAGTTTATTAAAGCAAAGAAGTGGAATATTCTTGAATGGCCAAGTCAGTCACCTGATCTCAACCCAATTGAGCATGCATTTCACTTGTTAAAGACTAAACTTCAGACAGAAAGGCCCACAAACAAACAGCAACTGAAAACCACCGCAGTGAAGGCCTGGCAGAGCATCAAAAAGGAGGAAACACAGCATCTGGTGATGTCCATGAGTTCAAGACTTCAGGCAGTCATTGCCAACAAAGGCTTTTCAACCAAGTACTAGAAATTAACATTTTATTTACAATTATTAAATCTGCCCAATTACTTTTGGTCCCTTTAAAAACAGGGTGGCACATGTTAAGGAGCTGAAACTGCTAAACCCTTCATTGAATTTTAAAGTGGATACCCTCAAATGAAAGCTGAAAGTCTGAGCTTCAACTGCATCTGAATTGTTTTGTTTAAAATTCTTTGTGGTAAGGTCTAGAACCAAAATTAGAAAAATGTCCCTGTCCAAATGTATATGGACCTAACTGTACATCAGCACCTGTATAATACACAGGTTCTGGGGCTGATGTATATACAGGTGCTGGTGGGGGTGATGTATATACTGGTGCTGACTTGAGGCTGATGTATATATGGGCTGCATGTATATACATCACTGATCAGCCTCTAGTCAGCACCTATATATACACCAGAACCTGTATATACATCAGCCCCATCACCCGTATATACACCAGCCCCAGCACCCGCATATACATCTGCCCCAGCACCCGTATATACATCAGCCCCAGCACCCTTATATACATCATCCCCAGCACTCATATATACATCATCCCCAGCACTCGTATATACATCAGCCCCAGCACTCGTATATACATCAGCCCCAGCACCCTTATATACATCAGCCCCAGCACTCGTATATACATCTGTCCCAGCACCCGTATATACATCAGCCCCAGCACCCTTATATACATCTGCCCCAGCACCCGTATATACATCAGCCCCAGCACCCGCATATACATCTGCCCCAGCACCCGTATATACATCAGCCCCAGCACCCATATATACATCAGCCCCAGCACTCGTATATACATATGTATATACAGTAGTCTAAATGTGATATATATTCAGCAGTATGTAACATAATATAGTATAATACTGTCAATTATAATGTAGAGTTGTGTGTATATAGTGTAGAGCTGTTCATATAGTATGTTGCTGTATATATAGTGTGGAATCCACACTATATACACTGGCCCATCTTTACACTATACAGTATATACACAGCACCACTCTATATTCCTTACCACGGTATATATTGTGGAGCTGTATACATTGTGTATACTCCTCCTGTCCTGCATACATGGTGTAAATATAAGTATCTGCTCTAAGTGTGTGTATCTATGAAAATAAAAAGCGCTCCGATGAATTGTGCAAAGTGGTGGACTCTTTATTAGCCCATGTGACAAAGTTTTGGATCTATAACAGATCATTTCTCTGCTATGGAATTGAAATATTACCACGTGGGCTAATAAAGAGTCCTCCACTTTTCTCTTATTTAGTCAATTAAACGGTGTGCTGATTATTTTCTTTTTATAAATGCCTTTGATTTAAGGGTGTGTGTCCTAAAAGCAATTCACCCACTGCTTAATGTTTGGTGGTGTTCAATTATGACACATATCAAGGCTGACATCACCACCCGGCAAAAGCGGGCAATTGCCGTCGGGGACTTGGCATGCTATGGGGCTCGTAAGTAGGGGCTCCGGTGCCAGCGCTGACACAGTGGAAAACAATGATGAGTGAGGGAGCCATCTGCTGATGCTCCCTCTCTCATCTTTCCCCCTCTGCGTCTGAGCTTTGTGATGTCTTAGTGCAGAGGGTGCAATGACATCACTACAGCGAATCATCTATGCCAAGCAGTGCAGAGGATCAGAATACATTGAGGAAACTAGAGCAGTGGGGACAGGGAGAAGTATTATATGGGGCCCATTGTACTGTATGAAGTAATATATGGTGCCCATTATACTGTATAAAGTAATATATGGGGCCCATTATACTGTTTGAAGTAATATACAGTATGAGGGCCCATTATACTGTATGGGCCATTATATGGGGCCCATAAAACTGTATACAGTAATGTATGGGGCCCATAATAGTGTATGGAGCATTATATGGGCTCATTGTACCATATGGAGGAATATGTGGGGTCCATTGTACTGTATGGAGCAATATATGGGGCCATTATACTGTATGGAGCATTATGTGTTGCCCATAATACTGTATGGAGGACTATGTTGTGCCCATAATACTATGAAGGACTATGTCATTCCCATAATACTGTATGGAGGACTATGTGGCACCCATAGTACTGTATGGAGATCTATGAGGTGCCTATAATACTCTATAGAGGACTATATGGTGCCCATAATACTGCAAAGAGGACTATGTGGTACCAATAACAATGTATGGAGGACTAAGTTGTGCACATAATACTGTATGGAGGGTTATCCAAATTCGGAAGTTCTCCCCTATCTTTTGGATAGGGGATGACTTTCTGTTTGTTGTGGATCTGACCGCTGGGACCCCCATGATCCTAGGAAACGTAGCTTTGAAAAGCACCATGTAAATGGAGCTGTGGTCCAATCATACGCACAGTGACACCATTAATATGTGGCTCTTTAAATAACTCCTTTAATAGAGTGATGAGGGGACGACAAAGTATAGCAAAAATTCACTGATCGGGGCTGGTGAGTGTTATAATTTGTGGGCTGGTGGGGTTTGTGTGGCAGGGCTGCTTTTTTGTCCCAGTTCGGCCCTGGTTTCCGGAGTGTAATGTAGACGCAAATATATGTTTAAGTCCCTGCAGAAGTCAAAAATTTGAAAAACCAATGAAAAATATTTGAAAAATGTATGTAAATAATTTCAAATCAATCTACTTTTTCCCGGAGTGTTATCAGATCTAAAATATAAAAAAATTAGCGTACTTTGCATGGTTGCATTCATAATTGTCCAAACTAATGAAATATTATAATATTTATCCATAATGGTGAACTGCAAAAGAAACGAAAAAAAATGAAATAGCAGAATTGTCGTTTTTTGGTCACTTCGACCAGAAAGGCATATGGATCCCAAGATAGTAAAGACAAAACTACAGTTGGTATCAGAAAAACCCCAAGCCCTCACATAATTCTATCTACCCAAGACTAAACATTTTAGAGCTCTTGGAAAGCAAGAAGGAAAAATAGAATTGAAGAGAGGCCCAATGGGAATCTGTCACCCAAGGGCATGAGTGGGGTGTGCACCAGTCACCCACACAGTATAAGGACCCCACTGCTTCCCACTCAATATAATGGCCCTCACATCCCCCCTTTCATTATCATGGTCCCCACATCACTTCACACTTTATGAAGGCCCCACACAGCACCTCACACAGTATAGTGGTTGGCATATCCCCTCACGTAGTAGACTAGGCCATTATTTTAAAGTAGGATGCTGGTGAGGTCTTCATGCTGAGTGGGCCATTATACTGAGTGGGGAGATGTGAGAGCCATTTTACTGTGTGAGCGCTATCAAAATGTGTTAGTGGCTGTGGGGAACCATCACACTGTGTGATGGGCTATGGGGGCCACTATAATGGGTGAGGTGCTGTGTGAGGCCACCATAAAGTGTGAGGGGTTGTGGGGGCCATGATACTGAATGAGTGGAAGAGGGGCCCTCATTTTGAGTGGAGGGCTGTGGGGGGGGCTTCATTCTGTGAGGGGGCGCTGATACTAATTAAGCGGCTGTGGGGCCATCATACTGAATGGGCTGTGGGGATCTTCACTTTGAGAGTGGGCTGTTGGTTTCACCATACTAAACGAGGGTTGTTATACTGCGTGGAGATCATCATAGTGACAGGACATCATGCTGTGTGGAGGCCATGATACTGTTTATGTATGGAGGAGGCGACCATAACTATATCATGCTATGGGGGAACACTATAGGGGCGTCATGCTATGGCGGTATTATATTTTGTTGCTCGCACTGCGGGGACATCACAATGTAAGTGTGAAGTGACTCTGTTGGAGCGATTCACTGTGGGAATATCAAAATCCGTGTGTGTGGGGGTAGGGGCATTACTATAAACATGTTTTATAATGGCCATAAAAGGGGTATCGCTGATGAGCACAATAAGGGGCTTCAGTTGGAAAATAATTGCTGCTTATGTGTCATAATACATGTCCTTCTCCTGGTTGATGAAGGTTGGGACATTGCCGAATATGTATATGTATGTGTGTGTGTTGCGTTGCGTTTAAATATATATTATGTGTATATTTTTATGTAGGGTGTGAGGGAGTGGGGGCAAGTAGAATGGCTGCCTGGAATCATATGATGACACAGTTCCCAGAACACCGCCCCCTATCAGTGGAAATGAAAGAAAATCCAATAATGCCACCAAATGTTTGAAGATTTTATCCTCAGCATTAGAATATATGGTTAGATGCATCTTTCTATACAGAATGAGAAGATAAACGAAACTGTAAGAAAAAGATTAAATGTGATATAATGTCATAAGATGAGAATTGGAAATAGGAAAAGCTCAGCCAAACCTCTGTAACCACGGCTGTAATCTTATACCTGGAAAACTGCCAGGATTTTACTGTGTTTCATTCATGCCTATGTGTGCCGCCATCATTATTAGCTGCTTTATAAGGGGCAGACAATAAGAGAAAAAGTATTGGTTATTGCTCTGCATTGTGACATCATCACTTTCCATATATGGAAGCTGGTAGTGATGTCACACAGGTGAGTGATGTCACAATAGAGCGGAACCTATAAACACTCCGTCCCATCTCACTGGCTCAGACTTGGTATTTGTTTGTCTCCTGACTGCACTTACCTAGATCTTCTCCTTGTGGATTAGTGATTTTACTTGCGAATTACTTGTGAATTAGCGGATTACGTCTGTATTAGTGGATTACTTCTGGAATTTCCTGAAGATCATTGACTGAGGACTTCTCCATCTGGAGGTAAATCTATTGTGTGCTTTTATTTATGGGGCATGTATGGGGCATAGCGAGCAGCACCATGGATTATGGCAGCATATAATATGGCTCCAATGCTTTCTCATCCCCTTCAGATCTCCCTCCTGACTCTGTCTGGTCCAGGACCACAGAGGGGACGTCAGTCACCACCTACATAAGCTGAGAAGAGAACTTCAGCGTGTACATGACTCAGCAGAGCCGGACATCTTTAGAGTGAGTATAATGGCGGAGGTGCCGGTTTGTGGTGACCGGGTATACCATCGCTGTACACAGCATCAGACTGGAGCACCTTGGGCTCACCAGAGAAAATCATTCTTGGGGCCCACTTGTATAGCTACATAGAAATAAATGCAAGACCAACAATTGTGTGGTAAAACACACTTGTGTTATGGTATAACATAAGGTAGTTCTTGTCTTAATGATATAGCAGGAGTTGGGGTAGCCCCCCTCATGGAATATAATGCAACCCCTCTCACAGAATATAATGTAGCCCTCCTCAGAGTAAAATGTAGCCCCATCACAGGGTATAATGCAGCCCCCCATAGAATATAATGTAGATTCCTCACAGTATAATGAAGCCCCATCACAGAGTATAATGCAGCCCCCCCATAGAATATAATGTAGATTCCTCACAGTATAATGAAGCCCCATCACAGAGTATAATGCAGCCCCCCATAGAATATAATGTAGCCCCCTCGCAGGGTATAATGTAGCCCCCTCATAGGGTATAATGCAGTCCTACATAGAATATAATGTAGTTTCCACATAGGGTATTATCCAGTCCTACAGTTCTATGGCCACCAGTACTCACTCACTTGTTCCCCCGCTGCTCTAGGATCTGCTCCGTTCTCAGCAGCTACACTGCTGTCTGCCCGACACACAACATGTTGCACGATGAAGTGATGTCATTGTGCACCGGCTGTGTCAGAGGCAAAGGGAAATGATGGGGGAGGGAGAATCATCTGACGCGCTGTACTCCATTATTGTTTTCAACTGTATCGGCATCTATGATTCTCCATTATTGTTTTCAACTGTATCGGCATCCATGGGCACTGGGGAGACCACCCTGTAGGGGAAGGGGCTGTAAGCCCTGAAACATTTTAGTATTTATTACCCATTATAAATCAGTTTCAAATATTTCTGAAATTTGAGTGAAAGAAGAACAACATCTGTAATGTGAAATATTATATTATTTGCATTTATATTGTAAAAATAATAATTATCTTTTAATTATAATAAGTATTAATTTCATTGAGAATTTCATGACATTTCCTCAAACATCATATTCCATTTTTGGCAGATTTGCTCTCCTGATTATAGGATTAAGCCTTCCACCATGGCATCCAGCGATCAGGATAAAGGCCTGTTGGCCGTGTTGGACCTGCTCGTTGTCCCACTCCTGGAGGACACTATTCCAGGCATTATCAAATCATATGAGCCTGAAGAAATGAAGACCATGACCAGCATGCTAATAAATCATCTGCATGATCTGGATGGACAGGATTTGGTGAATGCCCTCCTGTTCTTGTCGACCATAACATCTGCCAGAGCGGACGCTGACAACTTTCTGTCTAATGAGCTCATTGATAAGACCTATCAACACATGCTGAAAGCAGAAAGTGAGAAACATCAGGGAATAACTGGTGCAGCTATGACGCTCCTGGCCAATATTGCTGTATACCGCTCCCAAGACGTCATGGAGCGCTTGGAAAGCGATGAGGAGCATCCACAGAGCAGCGCGCTGAAGACATTGGATCTCATTTCCACCAAAACCATCACAGGTTGGAAAGAGAGAACTGCAGCGCAGAATATACTGACAGTGGATGACTTGATTGCCCCTACACAACATCAAGCTGGACCACCTGACGGATTTGATTTTTATTATCATCTCCTGCACACTAGCTATGGGTTCATAAATCACCTGGATGACGCTGATGTCCTACATGACACAGACACAACCCAGGCTGGGATGTGTCG
Organism: Dendrobates tinctorius; assembly: GCF_039654945.1. Classification (NCBI taxonomy): domain Eukaryota; kingdom Metazoa; phylum Chordata; class Amphibia; order Anura; family Dendrobatidae; genus Dendrobates; species Dendrobates tinctorius. The sequence goes on along the minus strand of NW_027361738.1, from coordinate 88,083,725 downwards.
TTACATTACATGTGTCTTAACTGATGAGGAAAGAAGAAAGATCATCCATTACCTGCTTATAGCAATGAGATCTGCTGTCAGAAAGAGCAGACTCATCAGTGTCATGATCTTCTCGGAGCTGTTACTCCATCATCCTGAGCTCCTGGAGGAGAAAATGGCAAAAGATTTAATCTTATTAACGGCTTCAAAGATATACAGTTCGGACGAACTTGAGAACTGTCTTGCTTTAGAAGCTATGGGAAATGCCTGTAAAGGTGCACCAAGACAGGTGCATCAACTGAAGGACCTCATCTATCGATGCCTTTACAGTAAACTAGTGGGTCGTCAGAAGCTAAAAGTGGTCATTGAATCCCTAAAAGCAATGTCAAAGTTTGTTACCCTGCTGAAAAGATCAAAACTTGGCAGTAAATTTGAGAGAATTGTCCAGCGTTGTACTGACTACCTAAACCACCCAAACCCGCTGGTTCGGACATACTCCACTTCACTATTTGCAGACCTCGCCAAGAACTGCAACAGGGACAAGAGAGGCTTCAGCCGCCACGTTAGGACATTCCTACCTGAGTTACTGATAAAGTTACACAGTAAAAACCAGCAGGATAAGGCATCCGGTATTGCAGCCTTGCTGCATTGTCTTCCTTACATCGGATGTAAGAACGTTCAAGAGCTGTTATGTGCTGATGGCGAAAAAGCCTACAAAATATATGAACAGCTCGGGAAAAAGGAACCTGCCCTTCTTGTGAGGATGATGATCCACAGCATTGAATATAATAAGCCGTATATGGCAGACGAGGTAGACGCTGTCATGAAACACCTCACTATGATAAGAGACGCATTACCCTATGAAGAACTCTATCCGTCAGCATTATCTGACGTGTTTATAGGGTTGAGGAGACTCAATTCTAAGATATATAATCCAGTGGTGCATGAGGCAAGTATCCGCGCCATTGACATCCTGGGCACCAAGTGGAAGAGCATCAGAACTGTTAAAGCAGTGAAAGTTGGAACAGAGAGTTTCCTGATCTATGAAAAAGTGAAGAGAGTGGAAGTAATATTTTACGAGACTTCAGTGTGAAACATCCATCACCAGATGTTACACCAAGGGTCAATGAATGAGACATCCTGAATACACTTAGATAAAACTCTTGACTATTGAAGACCATCTCAAGAACAATCCCCACATACCCCAATTTTCTTATGAAAAACTTAAAATAAAGAAAATAAAAAGAAAACTTACGGTGTTTCTCTGCTTATTGTAACTGGATGAAATGTTTCTGGACTGTTCCCATATGTATTTTGATCATAATCCTCTATATATAGCTACTAGCTGAAGAGCCCAGCGCTGCCCGGGCATAGTAACTAACTGTGGTTAGTTATAACAAATTATAATTATCCTCCATCCCATAGTCCCGTGCCCATATACCCATCATACATATCCTCCATCCCATAGTACCATGCCCATATACCCATCCTACATATCCTCCATCCCATAGTTGAGTGCCCATATACCCATCACACATCCTCCATCCCATAGTCCCATGCCCATATACCCATCATACATATTCTCCATCCCATAGTACCATGCCCATATACCCATCATACATATTCTCCAACCCATAGTACCATGCCCATATACCCATCCTACATATCCTCCATCCCATAGTCCCGTGCCCATATACCCGTCATACATATCCTCCATCCCATAGTCCCGTGCCCATATACCCATCACACATCCTCCATCCCATAGTCCCGTGCCCATATACCCATCATACATATCTGCCATCCCATAGTCCCGTGCCCATATACCCATCACACATCCTCCATTCCATAGTCCCGTGCCCATATACCCGTCATACATATCCGCCATCCCATAGTCCCGTGCCCATATACCCATCACGCATCCTCCATCCCATAGTCAACCATTATGACATCATAATGAGCGGCGGGGCTTGCAACCTATGATGACATCAGCGCCACCATGGCAACCATTATGACATCATAATGAGGGGCGGGGCTTGATACACACACTTTTTCCCCATTATGTAGATAGGGGCAAAATTGTTTGGTGAATTGGAACACGCGGGGTTGAAATTTCACCTCACAACATAGCCTAGGACACTCTCGGGGTCCAGACGTGTGACTGTGCCAAATTTTGTGGCTGTAGCTGCGACGGTGCGGATGCCAATCCTGGACATACACACATACATACATACACACACACATACACACATACATACAAACACTTGAGCTTTATATATTAGATATATCATGATACAGCTCCATCTTAACATGTCTATGCTTGTTGAGCTCTTAAAGGGGCTTTCTAGACTATGATTTTGATGACATAGGTCATCAACATCAGATTAGTCCCGGTCTGACATGCGAAACTCCTAACGATCAGATGTTAGCAGATCCCTCAGTCAGCAGAAAGCACACAATGCATTGAGCTGGAGCAACATAGCTTACGTGTCATCAGTACTGTGGTTCCTGTATGATCCGCAGTCTGATGTTGGCTGGTAATAACAACTCCTGGTATCTCCTGTCTAGCTGACTGCAGAATTCTGAATCCTTACAGCGTGTGCACTACACACTCTCAGTGCTCTCTAGTGTTGCTGGCGACAGTGGGTAATGACGTGACAGCATGAATGCAATTTGCATACATGCGGTCACCTGGCAATTGGATGTCTTTGGCCTTTCTCAATTCACTTGTATTCAATTGAGTGGATGTGGTTCTAATTATGCAAATCACATACTTGCGCTCAGAGCTGTCACTAGGAATTTCAGGGCCCCATATTGGCAAAATTTTCGGTGCCCCCTTGAGACTCCACCCAGGCTCAACCCCAGCCCCGCCCTCCACCCCTCGAACTGTCCACAGCCCCACCACTCTCTCTTGGAAAAACTCCACTTCTCACCAATCACACATTAACAGTTCCCATCTCCAGATCACACACATAGCCAGCAGCTCTTGTTATGGCCTAAAGATTTTTTAAATCTACCACCATGACATGGTAGACTCTTTTGGCTGGGCCCTACTCTACTCTAACCTATTAAAGATTTGCTAAAATATCCAATACAATTTAGGTATATTTTTTATTTTTCAATTTTTAAAATGACCAATAACATCACATCCAAAGGGACAAATACCACCACACCATGCCCAGACACCATATTACCACCACATGGTGACCAATAATACCACATACAAGGAACAAATACAGCCATACCATGACCAGACCACATATTACCACCAGTGACAGAATAATAGCACATACAAGGGACAAATACCACCGAACCATGACCAGACCACATATTACCAGTACATGGTGACTGGATACTACAATACTGATCATTAATAAAAAAAAACATATTACTATCACCATAAGTGCCATAATACACAGGAGATCTGTACTTAGTATGTAGTGTCTGTGTACAGGTAATACAGTGATCACCAGTGACATTATACACAGAAGAAGCTCTGTATATAGTGTCAGTGTACAGTTAATACAGTGATCACCAGTGATATTATGCACAGGACCTCTGTATATAGTGCCAGTGTACAGGTAATACAGTGATCACTGGTGACATTGTACAAAGGCACTCTGCATATAGTGTATAGTGTCATTGAACAGGTAACACACTGACTCACCAGTGACGTCTCTAGGTAAAATCCTTCATCTTTGCTTTTCATCTTTCATCCAGCACAGATCGCCATCACGTCTTGCAGCCAGGGCTTGTTTCTGCAGGAATTAACCCAGTTATCTAGAGCTCCACTTGCAGAACACATTACTTCCAGAAACACATTAATTTCCAGAACACATTAATTTCCTTCTATGACGGTATCACTGATTGGGTGGATCAAGGAAATGCTGTATAGTATATCTTGACTTCAGCAAAGCATTTGACAAAGTCTCTCATACAATCCTTATTGAAAAAATGACTAAGTATGGAATGGACAAGGCAACTGTTAGGTGGATTCATAACTGGCTTAGTGATCGGACCCAAAGAGTGGTCGTAAATGGCTGCACATCCAGTTGGAAGAATGTCTCAAGTGGGGTACCACAGGGCTCTGTCCTGGGCCCTGTATTGTTCAACATCTTTATCAACGATTTAGATGAAGGAATTGAGGGTAAACTGATTAAATTTGCTGATGACACAAAGCTAGGAGGGATAGCTAATACTAGAGAAGAGAGAGAGAGGATTCAAAAAGATTTAAATAAACTGGAGAAGTGGGCAGCAACTAACAGAATGGTTTTTAACAGGGAGAAATGCAAAGTACTACATCTGGGCAATAAAAATGAAAAAAGCATATATAGAATGGGAGGAATAGGGCTAAGTGACAGCACATGTGAAAAAGACTTGGGTATACTAATAGATCACAGACTGAATATGAGTCAACAGTGTGATGCAGCAGCAAAAAAGGCAAATGCAATTCTAGGATGTATTAACAGAAGCATACAGTCTAGATCACGTGAAGTCATTATTTCCCTCTACTCCTCTTTGGTCAGACCTCATCTGGAATATTGTGTCCAGTTTTGGGCACCACATTTTAAAAAAGACATCAACAAACTGGAGCAAGTTCAGAAAAGAGCGACCAGAATGGTGACCGGTCTGCAAACCCTGTCTTATGAGGAAAGGTTGCAGGATTTGGGAATGTTTAGTTTGCAAAAGAGAAGACTGAGAGGAGACTTAATAGCTGTCTACAAATATCTAAAGGGCTGTCACATTGTAGAAGGATCAACTTTATTCTCATTTGCACAAGGAAAGACTAGAAGCAATGGGATTAAACTGAATGGGAAGAGACACAGATTAGATATTAGAAAAAACTTTTTGACAGTTAGAGTGATCAATGAGTGGAACAGGCTGCCACGAGAAGTGGTGAGTTCTCCTTCAATGGAAGTCTTCAAACAGAGGCTGGACAGACATCTAACTGGGATGATTTAGCGAATCCTGCTTTGAGCAGGGGGTTGGACCAGATGGCCCAGGAGGTCCCTTCCAACTCTACGATTCTATGATTCTACTTAATTTTTTTCCAACTTCTACACTACACCAGATGAAGAAAAAAGGTGACATAGTGTCACTCTGCACAGTAACAGAACCTCCCCCCATTTAAAACAGTATCCTCAAAAAAATAAAATAAATACATCACTGCAGTAATAATATCCCTTAATTAGCCCCTATGGTAATAATATCCCCCATCCTGGCTCCAGCCATATTTTCTCTCATCCTGCCCTCATGAGTATCCATTCTGCCCCCACATGATCTCCAGATCCTGCCCCATCTGTCTACATCGTATCCATCCTGCCCCCATGATCATGCACCATGTGTCTCCCATCCTGCCCCCTCCAGTGTCTCACTGTCACATTCTGCCCCCTCCTGTGTCTCACTGTCACATTCTGCCCCCTTCTGTGTCTTACTGTCACATTTTGCCCCTGTGCCTCACATTCTGCCCCTCCTCTGTTTCACTGTCACATTCTGTCCCCTGTGTCTCACTGTCACATTCTGCACCCTCATGTGTCTCACTGTCACATTTTGCCCCTCCTGTGTCTTACTGTCACATTATACCCCCATGTCCATTCTGACCCCATGTCTCACATTCTGCCCCCATGGTCATTCCGCCCCGTGTCTCGCATTCTGCCCCCTCCTGTGTCTCACTGTCACATTCTGCCCCCTCCTGTGTCTCACTGTCATATTCTGCCCCCTCCTGTGTCTCACTGTCACATACTGCCCCATGTCTCATATTATGCCCCCTCCTGTGTCTCACTGTCACATTCTGCCCCCTCCTGTGTCTCACTGTCACATTCTGCCCTCATGTCTCACATTCTGCCCCCTCCTGCGTCTCTGTCACATTCTGCCCCCCTCCTGTGTCTCAATGTCACATTCTGCCCCCTCCTGTGTCTTACTGTCACATTCTGCCCCATGTCTGCATTCTACCCCCATGTCCTGCATTCTGCCCTCATGTCTCACATTCTGCACCCATGTCCATTCTGTCCCAATGTCTTGCATTCTGCCCCCATGTATTGCATTCTGCCCCCTCATGTGTCTCACTGTCATATTCTGCCCCCTCCTGTGTCTTACTGTCACATTCTGCCCCCATGTCTTGCACTCTGCCCCATGTCTCACATTCTGTCCCCTCCTGTGTCTCACTGTCACATTCTGCCCCATTTCTTGCATTCTGCCCCCATGTCTTGCATTCTGCCCCCATGTCTTGTATTCTGCTCCCACGTCTTGTATTCTGCTCCCACGTTCTGCATTCTGCTCCCATGTCCATTCTGCCCCATGTCTCACATTCTGCCCCCATGTCTTGTATTCTGCTCTCACGTTCTGCATTCTGCTCCCATGTCCATTCTGCCCCGTGTCTCATATTCTGCCCCCATGTCTCGCATTCTGCCCCATCATGTCTGCATTCTGCACCCATGTCTTGTATTCTGCCCCATGTCTTGTATTCTGCCCCCATGTCTTGCATTCTGCCCCCATGTCTGCATTCTGCCCCCATGTCTGCATTCTGCCCCCATGTCTTGCATTTTGCCCCCGTCATGTCTGCATTCTGCCCCCATCATGTGTCCATTCTGCCCCCATGTCTCGTATTCTGCCCCATGTCTGCATTCTGCCCCATGTCTCGCATTCTGCCCCCATGTCTCACATTCTGCCCCATGTCTCACATTCTGCCCCGTGTCTACATATTTGCCCGTGTGTCTGCAATCCAGCCCCGTCTCCATATTTGCCCCTGTATGTCTCCGATCCTGTCCCCGTGTCTACATTCTGCCAGGGAAACATATTGCCCCTTTCAATAATAAAAATAAAAACTTTGTTCTTACCTGACCTCGCTCCTGCGGTGAAGATGGAGCTGCTGTTGTGTGAGCTGAAATGACCTGTGGTGACGTCATCGTCATGTGATCAGGGGGCGGAGCTGATCAATGCTGAAGGCCTGTGATAATGATGACGTCACCACAGGTCCTTCAGCACTTCTCTAACTTTTGGATGTCGGGCGCTGTGGTGGCTCTGCTGATGTGTGCGCTGCAGGCCTGGCTGCAGCGCACACTTGGGGCCCGACCGCAGCGCACACTTGGGGCTCACCCGGTGCCCCTATGAAGCACAGCACTTGGGGCCCGATGACTGGCAGCACAGGAGCGGGGCCCTTGATCTGCGGGCCCCCTTCTGTTCTGCTGTTCACCGGGCCCCATACAGCAGTAAGGGCTGTCATGCCCTGATGGCGGCCCTGCTTGCGCTCACATGACCACCTGCTCTTGCCGGCGACACCTGATAGCAATGGCCGCATGCCATGCACACGCTGTAATGATTCTGAAGTCTACAGTCATAAGAGTGATTACAGTCTTTCATCAGAAGACCGGACAACCCCTTTAACAATGGGAAAAGAGATACTAGGAGTTGTTTTGTACTGATGGTAGTTCTGGTGATGTAGTCATGTACTAACGGTGGTTCTGGTTATGTATCCATGTACTGATGGTGGTTGTAGTAAGGTAGTCATATACTGATGGTGGGTCTAGTGATTTAGCTCAGCAAACATCATGGTTCTGGTGATGTATGCAGTGGCGGGCTGGGCCGGGTGGCAGGGATGCATTTGCCTCCCGGGCCGGTCCCCAGACGGTTGTTCAGGGCCGCCAGAGGCCTGGCACTGTACTTTTTATTGCGGCCGCCAAAACTTAATTTGTGGCCGGGCTGGCAGACTCCTTCCTGATCGCGCATGAATGATGTATCCAGATGTATTTGCATCTTTGAGACGCGAATACATTTGAATGCATTATATCTGGCACAGAGCAGAGCCGTTGTTGCTGCTCCGCAGCCTAGCATGCGGCAGAGTGTTGAGGTCATCATGCTGCGACCTCCTCACACTGCTGCTGGCGACGCAGAGCAGGGCAGAAGAGGCGGGGACAAGGCGGCCGGCGGGAAAAATGGTGAGCAGCAGCGCTCCAATGAGTTGCAGGAGCTGAACTGCTGAAGATTGGAGAGCTGTCATTTGCTGTGCATGCATAAGGTATGGGGCATGAATCCATGGTGTTTGTCAACAAAGGGCAGCCGCACAGCATTGTGTGTATGAGAGTGTGTGTGTATGAGTGTGTGTAAGTGTGGTGTGTGTGTATATATGTATATATATATATATATATGTGTGTGTGTGTAAGTGAGTGTGTGTGTGTATGAGTATGTGTAAGTGAGTGTGTGTATGAGTACGTTTAAATGACTGTGTGTGTGTATGAGTATGTGTAAGTGAGTGTATGACTGTGTGTATTAGTATGTGTAAGTGAGTGTGTATGAGTATGTGTGAGTGTGTGTGTGTATGTGTAAGTGAGTGTGTGTGTATGAGTATGTGTAAGTGAGTGTGTGTGTGTGTATGAGTATGTGTAAGTGAGTGTGTGTGTATGAGTATGTGTAAGTGTGTGTGTATGAGTATGTGTAAGTGAGTGTGGTATGTGTGTGTATGAGTATGTGTAAGTGAGTGTGGTATGTGTGTGTATGAGTATGTGTAAGTGAGTGTGTGTGTGTGTGTGTGTGAGTATGTGTAAGTGTGTGTGTGTGTGTGTGTGTGTGTATGAGTATGTGTGAGTGTGTATGAGTAAGTGACTGTGTGTGTGTATGAGTATGTGTAAGTGAGTGTGTGTATGACTGTGTGTGTGTATGAGTATGTGTAAGTGAGTGTGTGTATGTGTGTGTGTGTTCAGACCAGCAGTGTGGAGGGAGGACATTATAGAGACTAGGGGCAGTATGTGGGGGACATTATGGAGACGAACAATATGGAGAGGGACGGTGTAGGTGGGATATTATGGGATGGAGAGGTATGTTTTGGAGACGGGTGGTGTATGGGGTATATTATAGGGAGAGTCAGCGAAGGGGATATTATGGAGAGGGGTGGTGTAGGCAGGATATTATGGAGAGGGACATTTATCATGGGGAGGGGCGGCATGTGTGGGGGTATATTTTGGTGAGGGGCGGTGTAGGGGGTATATTATGGAGAGGGGTGGTGTGGGGGGTATAATGGTGAGTGGCGGTGTAGGTGGTATATTATGGAGAGGGGTTGTGTGGGGGGTATATTATGGAGAGGGGTGGTGTGGGGGGTATATTATGGGGAGGGGTGCAGTGTGTGGGAAGTATCTTATGGGGCGGTGCGGTGTAGGGGGTATATTATAGGGAGGTGCGGTGTAGGGGGTATATTATAGGGAAGTGTGGTGTAGGGGGTATATTATGGTGAGGGGTGGTGTAGGGGGTATATTATGGGGAGGTGAGGGGTGGGGAAGGGGGTATATTATGGGGAGGTGTGGTGTAGGGGGTATATTATGGAGAAGGGTGGTGTGGGAGGGATATTATGGAGAGACAGTCTAGGGGGATTTTTTGTGCAGGAAGCACATTGAAGGGCAATTATTTCGTCAGGGGCACAACACGGTAGATATTTATACTTTGTTGGCAGTATAATGATTTTACAACGGCACAAAATACTCCTGGCCATGATGAGAGCCACGCACGTTGTTTATAAAAGCTCGGCGTCCATGCCGCCGCATGCGGCTCTCATCGTGGCCAGGAGTATTTTGCACCGTTGTAAAATCATAAGCGCACAGCAAAAGGGCTAAGCCTCCTGATGTGCCCTAATATGATACGCGTTGAGGCAACATTGCTGAGATGTGACAGAGCTTAATATCACGGCTTAACATCTCAGGCACATTGTGGACATATTAATCCCATTATGAGTACGGGGATGAGGCAAAATTGCCGGGATGTGGTAGAGCCTTACGTTTATGGCTCAGTATACTGGCAGACTATATTAATGTTTCTCGCATGTGAATAAGGGGATAGCATGTGCATGTGAGAGGTGACATCTACGGACTGAGTGAGTGAGATAAATCATTCGGTCACTCGCTGGCATCTGCTTCAATTGGGCAAAGGAGCCTTTGTGTAGTCAACGGATGACACTGTATTAGGGAGATTCCGTTATTCTATTGGGGACAATGTGCAATAGCATTAGCACTTTAGTCTACGGATATTGGAGTGTAAAATTGGCTATTAATGATTGAGAATGATGCAATGGTATATCCATATATGCAATAATTGTTAAAACACTTCCTCAAAAAAGGATGCCTAGTGAGATTTTCCCTCGTTAAAGGGTGTCTTGGAGTCCATGAATACAATGCTGTATAATTATATTAGTGTCCTTTATGACCCCCTCTTGTGGTAGGGGTTGATTGGACAGACTGCACACAAGCACGGTGGATGATTTGATATATTATTTATTCACAATTTATTAAAAGATAAGTTTTATTATTTTTCCACCACAGTCAGTGATTTTTGCAATTTCGGTAATTGGCTGGATTTGTATCTGGTGTAAGGGTGACAATTCAGTGATATCTCTAATACTGACTACATCTCATAAGTAGTGAGGTTCCTGTATGGTCCGCTGTCTGATGATAAAGGTAGCAATAACTCCCAGTATCTTCTTACCATAGTTAAGGACATACTGGGAGCTACATGTTCATGTCATACAAGTGTATCATGGGGCTGATCTAACACTGAAATTGACCACTGTAATAAGCGTGGTGCTACATTCATCTACTGACGGTGGTTCTAATGTTACATTCATCTACTGACGGTGGTTCTATCGCTGCATTCATCTACTGACGGTGGTTCTATCGCTGCATTCATCTACTGACGGTGGTTCTATCGCTGCATTCATCTACTAATGGTATTCATGACCCTGCATTCATCTACTGATGGTGGTTCTGTCCCTGCATTCATCTAGTGATGGTGGTTCTGGCCCTGCAATCATCTACTGATGGTGGATCTGTTGCTGCATTCATCTACTGATGGTGGTTCTGTCCCTGCATTCATCTACTGATGGTGGTTCTGTCCCTGCATTCATCTACTGATGGTGGTTCTGGCCCTGCATTCATCTACTGATGTTGGTTCTGGCCCTGCATTCATCTACTGATGTTGGTTCTGTTGCTGCATTCATCTACTGATGGTGGTTCTGTTGCTGCATTCATCTACTGATGGTGGTTCTGTTGCTGCATTCATCTACTGATGGTGGTTCTGTTGCTGCATTCATCTTCTGATGGTGGTTCTGTTGCTGCATTCATCTACTGATGGTGGTTCTGTTGCTGCATTCATCTAGTGATGGTGGCTGTGTCCCTGCATTCATCTATTATTGATGGTGGTTCTTGCGCTGCATTCATCTACTGATGGTGGTTCTGGCCCTGCATGTATTCACTGATGGTGGTTTTGGCCCTGCATGTATCTACTGATTTTGGTTCTGTGTTGTTAGTTCATTTTCCCCTTTACTACTGAGGCCCGAGGAACTCCCTCTTCTGGTAGAGAAAGGTAATGAGCCTGATTGTCAAACACCTGGGTCTGATCATGATGACTGGCTGAGTGGAGTTACTGACTGGATATAAGGCTGCCGACGCCCTTTTTCCCTGCGGGTGATTTCTCTGTGGACTTCTAGGAAACCAGTCTGATTCCTGCTCCTCTAAAGCTAAAATTTCTGCTTTGCCTTTTTGCATTAGTGTTTTGTTTTCCCTGCTTTTCTGGATTCTGCCATTCCCTGCTAGGGTGAGCAGAATCTCCTTTTGCCTGTTGCTCTGTCTTCAGAATATTCCTGAGTACTGACATAGCCTTTTTGAAGCCTAGCGTCTTCAGGGCCTTTTTTACTGTCAGTTTGTTGGCTCTTATTTTCATAGGGTTTTTCACGGATTGCAGACAGCAGCCATCCTGACCTTTCCTATCTAAGTTAGTTTGGGCCCCATCTTTGCTCAGTCTATCTTTCTGTCTGTGTTTTGTTCTTTCTTCTTGCTTCACCGTCATTATATGTGGGGGCTGCCTTTTGCTTTGGGGTCTGCTCTGGGGCAGTTTAGATTTCCCTTTCTGTCTTTAGGCTATGTAGTCCTCCGGCTGTGATCGAGGGGCCTAGGGCATCGTAGGAGCCCCCCACGGCTACTGCTAGTTGTGTTGATAGGTTCGGGGGTCTGCAATCCGATAGCTGCCAACCTCTCTGGTTTTCTGGACTTAGCTAGCATTTCTATTTTTGCCTCCCACGGTGGCTCAATCATAACAGTTCTGTTTCTGGATTCATCTACTGATGGTGGTTCTGTTTCTGCATTCATCTACTGATGGTGGTTCTGTTACTGCATTCATCTACTGATGGTGATTCTGACCCTGCATTCATCTACTGATGGTGGCTGTGTCCCTGCATTCATCTACTGATGGTGATTCTGGCCCTGCATTCATCTACTGATGGTGGTTCTGTTGCTGCATTCATCTACTGATGGTGGTTCTGTTGCTGCATTCATCTACTGATGGTGGTTCTATTGCTGCATTCATCTACTGATGGTGGTTCTGTTGCTGCATTCATCTACTGATGGTGGTTCTGTTGCTGCATTCATCTACTGATGTTGGTTCTGTTGCTGCATTCATCTACTAATGGTGGTTCTGTTGCTGCATTCATCTACTGATGGTGGTTCTGTTGATGCATTCATCTACTGATGGTGGTTCTGGCCCTGTATTCATCTACTGATGGTGGCTGTGTCCCTGCAATCATCTACTGACGGTGATTCTGTCCCTGCATTCATCTATTGATGGTGGTTCTGTTGCTGCATTCATCTACTGATGGTGGTTCTGCTGCTGCATTCATCTACTGATGGTGGTTCTGACCCTGCATTCATCTACTGATGGTGGCTGTGTCCCTGCATTCATCTACTGATGGTGGTTCTGGCCCTGCATTCATCTACTGATGGTGGTTCTGTTGCTGCATTCATCTACTGATAGTGGTTCTGACCCTGCATTCATCTACTGATGGTGGTTCTGTTGCTGCATTCATCTACTGATGGTGGTTCTGTTGCTGCATTCATCTACTGATGGCGATTCTGACCCTGCATTCCTCTACTGATGGTGGCTGTGTCCCTGCATTCATCTACTGACGGTGATTCTGGGCTTGCATTCATCTATTGATGGTGGTTCTGTTGCTGCATTCATCTACTGATAGTGGTTCTGACCCTGCATTCATCTATTGATGGTGGTTCTGTTGCTGCATTCATCTACTGATGGTTGTTCTGTTGCTGCATTCATCTACTGATGGTGGTTCTGTTGCTGCATTCATCTACTGATGGTGGCTGTGTCCCTGCATTCATCTATTGATGGTGGTTCTGGCCCTGCATTCATCTACTGATGGTGGTTCTGGCCCTGCATGTATCTACTGATTTTGGTTCTGTTTCTGGATTCATCTACTGATGGTGGTTCTGTTGCTGCATTCATCTACTGATGATGGTTCTGTTGCTGCAATCATCTACTGATGGTGATTCTGACCCTGCATTCATCTACTGATGGTGGCTGCGTCCCTGCATTCATCTACTGATGGTGATTCTGGCCCTGAATTCATCTACTGATGGTGGTTCTGTTGCTGCATACATCTACTGATGGTGATTCTGACCCTGCATTCATCTACTGATGGTGGCTGCGTCCCTGCATTCATCTACTGATGGTGATTCTGGCCCTGCATTCATCTACTGATGGTGGTTCTGTTGCTGCATTCATCTACTGATGGTGATTCTGACCCTGCATTCATCTACTGATGGTGGCTGCGTCCCTGCATTCATCTACTGATGGTGATTCTGGCCCTGCATTCATCTACTGATGGTGGTTCTGTTGCTGCATACATCTACTGATGGTGGTTCTATTGCTGCATTCATCTACTGATGGTGGTACTGTTGCTGCATTCATCTACTGATGGTGGTTCTGTTGCTGCATTCATCTACTGATGGTGGATCTGACCCTGCATTCATCTACTGATGGTGGATCTGACCCTGCATTCATCTACTGATGGTGGTTCTGTTGCTGCATTCATCTACTGATGGTGGTTCTGTTGCTGCATTCATCTACTGATGGTGGTTCTGTTGCTGCATTCATCTACTGATGGTGGTTCTGTTGCTGCATTCATCTACTGATGGTGGTTCTGTTGCTGCATTCATCTACTGATGGTGGTTCTGTTGCTGCATTCATCTACTGATGGTGGTTCTGTTGCTGCATTCATCTACTGATGGTGGTTCTGTTACTGCATTCATCTACTGATGGTGGTTCTGTTGCTGCATTCATCTACTGATGGTGGTTCTGTTGCTGCATTCATCTACTGATGTTGGTTCTGTTGCTGCATTCATCTACTGATGGTGGATCTGTTGCTGCATTCATCTACTGATGTTGGTTCTGTTGCTGCATTCATCTACTGATGGTGGATCTGACCCTGCATTCATCTACTGATGGTGGTTCTGTTGCTGCATTCATCTATTGATGGTCGTTCTGTTGCTGCATTCATCTACTGATGGTGGATCTGACCCTGCATTCATCTACTGATGGTGGATCTGACCCTGCATTCATCTACTGATGGTGGTTCTGTTGCTGCATTCATCTACTGATGGTGGATCTGACCCTGCATTCATCTACTGATGGTGGTTCTGTTGCTGCATTCATCTACTGATGGTGGTTCTGTTGCTGCATTCATCTACTGATGGTGGTTCTGTTGCTGCATTCATCTACTGATGGTGGTTCTGTTGCTGCATTCATCTACTGATGGTGGTTCTGTTGCTGCATTCATCTACTGATGGTGGATCTGACCCTGCATTCATCTACTGATGGTGGTTCTGTTGCTGCATTCATCTACTGATGGTGGATCTGACCCTGCATTCATCTACTGATGGTGGTTCTGTTGCTGCATTCATCTACTGATGGTGGTTCTGTTGCTGCATTCATCTACTGATGGTGGTTCTGTTGCTGCATTCATCTACTGATGGTGGTTCTGTTGCTGCATTCATCTACTGATGGTGGTTCTGTTGCTGCATTCATCTACTGATGGTGGTTCTGTTGCTGCATTCATCTACTGATGGTGGTCCTGTTGCTGCATTCATCTACTGATGGTGGTTCTGTTGCTGCATTCATCTTCTGATGGTGGTTCTGTTGCTGCATTCATCTACTGATAGGCGTTCTGTTGCTGCATTTATCTACTTGTCGGTGGTTCTGGTGCTGCATGTATCTACTGATGGTGGTTTTGGCCCTGCATGTATCTACTGATTTTGGTTCTGTTTCTGGATTCATCTACTGATGGTGGTTCTGTTGCTGCATTCATCTACTGATGATGGTTCTGTTGCTGCATTCATCTACTGATGGTGATTCTGACCCTGCATTCATCTACTGATGGTGGCTGCTTCCCTGCATTCATCTACTGATGGTGATTCTGGCCCTGCATTCATCTACTGATGGTGGTTCTGTTGCTGCATTCATCTACTGATGGTGGTTCTGTTGCTGCATTCATCTACTGATGGTGGATCTGACCCTGCATTCATCTACTGATGGTGGTTCTGTTGCTGCATTCATCTACTGATGGTGGATCTGACCCTGCATTCATCTACTGATGGTGGTTCTGTTGCTGCATTCATCTACTGATGGTGGTTCTGTTGCTGCATTCATCTACTGATGGTGGTTCTGTTGCTGCATTCATCTACTGATGGTGGTTCTGTTGCTGCATTCATCTACTGATGGTGGTTCTGTTGCTGCATTCATCTTCTGATGGTGGTTCTGTTGCTGCATTCATCTACTGATGGTGGATCTGTTGCTGCATTCATCTACTGATGGTGGTTCTGTTGCTGCATTCATCTACTGATGGTGGTTCTGTTGCTGCATTCATCTACTGATGGTGGTTCTGTTGCTGCATTCATCTACTGATGGTGGTTCTGTTGCTGCATTCATCTACTGATGGTGGATCTGACCCTGCATTCATCTACTGATGGTGGTTCTGTTGCTGCATTCATCTACTGATGGTGGATCTGACCCTGCATTCATCTACTGATGGTGGTTCTGTTGCTGCATTCATCTACTGATGGTGGTTCTGTTGCTGCATTCATCTACTGATGGTGGTTCTGTTGCTGCATTCATCTACTGATGGTGGTTCTGTTGCTGCATTCATCTACTGATGGTGGTTCTGTTGCTGCATTCATCTACTGATGGTGGTTCTGTTGCTGCATTCATCTACTGATGGTGGTTCTGTTGCTGCATTCATCTACTGATGGTGGTTCTGTTGCTGCATTCATCTACTGATGGTGGTTCTGTTGCTGCATTCATCTACTGATGGTGGTTCTGTTGCTGCATACATCTACTGATGGTGGTTCTGTTGCTGCATTCATCTACTGATGGTGGTTCTGTTGCTGCATTCATCTACTGATGGTGGTTCTGTTGCTGCATTCACCTTCTGATGGTGGTTCTGTTGCTGCATTCATCTACTGATGGTGGTTCTGTTGCTGCATTCATCTACTGATGGTGGTTCTGTTGCTGCATACATCTTCTGATGGTGGTTCTGTTGCTGCATTCATCTACTGATGGTGGTTCTGTTGCTACATTTATCTACTTGTCGGTGGTTCTGGTGCTGCATGTATCTACTGATGGGGGTTTTGGCCTTGCATTCATCTACTGATGGTGGTTCTGTTGCTACATTTATCTACTTGTCGGTGGTTCTGGTGCTGCATGTATCTACTGATGGGGGTTTTGGCCCTGCATTCATCTACTGATAGGGGTTCTGTTGCTGCATTTATCTACTTGTCGGTGGTTCTGGTGCTGCATGTATCTAATGATGGGGGTTTTGGCCCTGCATTCATCTACTGATAGGGGTTCTGTTGCTACATTTATCTACTTGTCGGTGGTTCTGGTGCTGCATGTATCTACTGATGGTTCTGTCACTTCATTCTACTACTGGTTCTGATCATGCACACATGTAGCAAACCATAATGTGCTTCATGGCTATGTTAAAACTGAAACTTATATGTTTCCATATGTGATATCTGAGGTTCTGTAGGCAGGTCCAGGTGTGACCAGTATAGAGCATTGGAAAAAAAAATCCTAGGTAATGATGAGAAGCATTGCATACTTTGCTTTACTACATATCTGAAAATGTATATCCAGTTTAAAATTAGTAATACATGAGCATAATATGTGATTTGTCTGATCAATAGAAACGCTCATCTGAGCTGATCCCAGTACTTTCTGGTTTTTCTTTGAACAGCTCTCAGTCAATACAGTAGTAGGCATATAGCCTATGAAGCAGCCGGAGGTAAACATGTTAAAGGGGTTGTCCAGATTTAAGTTACAAGTCACTCTGTGACTGCAGACTCGTGAATCCTCACATTGCTCGCAGTGCTGTTGTGATTCGGCGGGCGCGTGACTGCCGGTATGTGATTTGCATACATGACAACTAGCCTTGCTCGGCCCCACTTATTACACCTGTATTGAGCAAGGCCAGAAGCAGTCTAGTTGTAATATGGCTGGGAATATACAGATCACATACTTGGTCACATAAGTGCCCGCTCCCACCGCCAGCACCAGAGAATCTTCACAGCGCACATGTTGTGAGGATTCACATATAGTGACTTTAGACTTGTAGCTTAAGATCGGACAACCTTTTTAGCGATGGGCCGCTACTCATGGGCCACTGCTGTGTGCTTGCCCCCCAGGCTAAAATGTGCCAGCCAGCCCCTGGATGTATGCATGTACTGATGGTGGTTGTCGTGATGTATTCATGTACTAATTGATGGTTCTGGTGCTGTATTCTCTCATTAAAGATAAAGAAGAAAAAAAATTGGTACAGCCAGATCAGTAAAAGATTTGGATATCAAAATTGTCAAAATATAAAACTATTTATCCCTTACGGTAATGAGAAAAACATAAGCATTACAAACCAAACATTTTTTTTTAGCAAAATAAAGAATTCAGGAAAGTTTAGTCCAGCTGTAATGACACTGACCTGTAGAATCATGTTCACGGGTCTCCTTTATCAAGTAATGAATAACTTAAAATCAAATATGAAAAAAACTATGATTTAATTGCATTTGTTTACTTCAGATTTATATTGTACTGCAGGAACAAGAGCAATTTCAATTTTCTCCATAGTTAGCAAAAAAGCTAGAATTGGCCCTGGCTGTAGTCACTACTCTGCTGTTACTTAATGTCTTATACTCTAGTCACATCCTGAGCTGCAGTAACCATTCTTCTGCTGTATCAAATTTTATTCTTCTATCACACCCAGAGCTGCAGTCATTTTTCTGTATTAAATCTTGTTTTATACTCTAGTTATATCCAGAGCTGCATTCACTATTCTGCTGTTACATCATGTTTTAAATTCTAGTCCAGACCTGGTCAAAGTGTGACCCATGGGCCACATCAGGATATTTGGTTGTTTCTATCTGGCACATGGAGCACGACAGCCCAAGGGCAAGAACCTGTGCCATCCCACACCACATGGCCTACCCCTGCCTGGCATTTCAATTTCCCAAGGATGCAGATAGCCATGTGTATACAGTTTGACATTCCATGCAGTATGACCGCCCATAGCTCCCATACAAAGTCTGATGCCACATAGCCCCTATATACAGTATGATGACCCATAGCTCTGACCTAGTATGGTACCCCATAGCCTCTATACATGGTATACTTTCCTTTAGCCCATACACAAATTATGATGCACCATATCCTCACTTTTCACAGTATGAGGTCCAAAAGCCTCTATGCCGAGTATGATGGCCTCCACAGTATACTCCTCCATATAATGCCACCACAGCTCCCTCAACTCCCAGGATATCCAAAAAGCTTATACTCACCCAGCCTTGGTTCAATGTCCACTGCAGCCTCCATCTCCTCTTCCAGCTTGTATAATAATGAGCAGAAGCTGCCCGTGCCTGTCAGTGTAACTGGTGGAGCAAGGAGCAGATGGCTTTCTGCTCCCCAACAGGGTTTAACAGTATCAGTGTCCAAAGGATACTATTAAAAGTGTTGCATACTAATGCCGTCCACTGACCATTTGGCATTTGCCAGAATTTCCAGTCCAGCCCCGCTGCATCGCATTAGAATAACTTCTATGTCAGTCTGTCATTTATCAGAGTCATTAACCCCTTTATGACCTATGACGTGCCGTGTCCGTCATAGGTCACCCGCCCCTCTTTGTTGCAGTCTCCAGAGCCTGATCTCATCAGCTGTCATGTGCCCCTAACAGCAGTGGGTAGAATCGCGATCCCCCCGGGGCTGTTAACTAGTTAAATGCCGCTGTTAATCTCGGCATTTAACTCACGCAAACGGGATGCGTGTCTCAGCTCCGCCCATCTGCGCCCGTGTGACATTACCGTGGGTCGCCGATGGGGTTGTCATTGCTGAACTGATGCCAAAACCAGGGGAAGAGTCTTGAGGAGATCATTTGCATATTCCCAGTGCCTTCTGGGATAAGTGAAGAGTCTCCGCGAGCTCAACGATCACTGGGTTTTGGCCGTTGCAGCTGAAAAGAGGAAATCGGAGAAACCGCGCGCCTGTCGGCGCACGAATTTTGGCTCATCTTTCATCTTTTTAAGAAATCTCAAGATGGAAGAGGCCAGGAGCCATTTGGTGAGCTGCATTTCTTGCTACATGTTCACAGATTTACCAGTGGAAAAGCCAAACTTCACATGCCACAAATGCAAGCTTGTGACCCTGTTGGAGGAAAAGTTGCAAAATCTCGAAGAGAGGTTAGCTACGTTGAAGATCATTAAGGAAGGTGAAGAGTTCTTGGACAGAGCAGAATTATCTCTTCATGTTACAGAAAGAGAAGAAATTCGAAGTGCACCTGAAGAAACAGAGGATTGGAGACATGTGACCCAGAGAAGCAGGAGGATCAGGAGGCAGTCAGCACCCATACTGCTCAGAAACCAGTACCAGGCTCTCACGCAGGAAAACGATGAAGAAATACATCAGGATAAGACTTTGCCAACAAACAGCAACCTTGTACGCCTTCAGAGTCCTCCTGGATGGAGAAAGAAAAATGTTGTGAAGAAGAAACGGAGAGTGGTGGTCATGGGGGATTCCCTGTTGAGAGGAACAGAGGCCGCTATCTGCAGACCGGATATAACTTCAAGAGAAATGTGCTGTCTTCCAGGTGCAAGAATTAAAGATGTGTCTGACAGGATATCAGGACTCTTCAGACCTACAGATGACTACCCATTCCTGCTACTACATGTGGGGACAAATGACACCACAAGAAACGACCTGGAAACCATCTGCAGAGACTTTGAAGACTTAGGCAAGAAAGTGAAAGAACTGGGAGCGCAGGTGGTCTTCTCTTCCATCCTCCCAGTGGATGGCCATGGAACAAGGAGGTGGAATAAGATTCTGCAGGTGAACAACTGGCTACGTCGATGGTGCCGTCAGCAACGATTTGGATTTCTGGATCACGGAGTGAACTACTTATACGATGGACTACTTGCTAGAGATGGGGTGCACCTTACGAAGACTGGAAAGCATGTATTCGGAAGTCGCCTTGCTACACTTGTAAGGAGAGCTTTAAACTAGAACAACATGGGAAGGGAAGCAAAAGACCAGAAAAAGCCATACACCTAACAAATGCTACTGAGAACTCTGCTATTAGAAGTGGAAAGGAAGAACAAAGACGAAAGAATCTAATTAAAAAAAATATTGGAGAAAGAGAAACCAATCACAAACTAAAATGTTTCTATACTAATGCACAAAGCATGGGCAACAAACAAGGAGAATTGGAACTACTAACACAGGAAAAGAAATATGATGTCATTGGAATCACTGAAACTTGGTGGGACAATACACATGATTGGAATACAAGACTAGAAGGATACAACTTATTTGCAAGAAACAGACTTGATAAACGAGGAGGGGGTGTCGCATTGTATGTTAGAAATGCGTATATCTGCACAGAGATTGAAGCTTCAGAGACTGGGAGGTCTGTGGAAACTGTTTGGGTAAGAATACAAGGACAGAACAATGGAAAGGACACCATTGTAGGCATTTACTACAGGCCGCCTGTGCAAGCTGAAGATATGGATGAACTCTTTATGCATCAAATGGCCAAGTTCTCCAAAAAATATGACATAGTTGTCATGGGAGATTTCAACTATCCAGACATTTGTTGGGAATCTCTCTCAGGCAAAACTAACAGGTCAAGGAAATTCTTATCCTCTCTTGCTGACAACTTTATCTTCCAAAAGGTAAAGGAGAAAACAAGGGGAACTGCTACCTTGGATCTAATCCTTATAAACAGGGAGGAAATGGTTGAGGAGGTAAAAGTGGCTGGGACCCTAGGAGGTAGCGACCATGCTATTTTAGAATTTTGGATAACTAGAGGCGGAAGACCTGTGAAGACTCAGACGTCAAGGTTAGATTTCAGAAAGGCAGATTTTAAGGGATTCAGAAAGAGAATTGGAGGGATCCAATGGCTGGATATCCTTAAAGACAAAAATGTCCAGGAAGGATGGGAAATCTTGAAAAATGAAATTCTCAAAGCACAGTTGTTAACAATTCCGAAAAGAGGGAAGAATAGGAAGCATTTAAGGAAACCAGGATGGATGAACACAGAACTTAAGCACATGCTAAAAAGGAAGCAAAAAATGTTTATAAAATGGAAAGAAGGAGGCATATCTAAAGAAGAATATAATGCTGTCTGCAGAACCTGCAAGGCACAAATCAGATTATCTAAAGCTGAAAATGAATTGAGGCTTGCAAGAGATGTCAAAAGCAATAATAAAGGATTTTGGGGATATGTCAAAAGTAAAAGAAAAGTCAAAGATGCTATAGGATTTTTACAGGATGAAAATGATGAAATGGTAAGACAGGATGTTGAGAAGGCTGAACTTTTAAATTCCTATTTTGCATCTGTTTTCGCTCAGAAAGGAAATGTAACATCAACTGTTATTCACTGTCCTATTAAGGGAATAGAAGAATCCAGGATATCTATAAACAGAAAGATAGTGAGGAAACACTTAGCTAACCTAAATGTATTCAAGTCTCCAGGTCCAGATGAATTACACCCCAGAGTACTGAAGGAGATAGCAGAAGAAATTTTTGAACCCCTCTCCATAATCTTTGAAAATTCTTGGAGAACAGGAGAAGTGCCAGAAGACTGGAGAAGAGCAAATGTTGTTCCTATCTTCAAAAAGGGGAAGAAGGTGGACCCAGGCAACTATAGGCCGGTGAGTCTGACTTCTATACCAGGAAAGATCTTTGAACAAATTATTAAACAACATGTATGTCAATACCTGGATAAGAATGAAGTGATTAAACAGAGTCAGCATGGGTTTGTAACTAATAAGTCATGTCAGACTAATTTAATTTCCTTCTATGATGGTATTACTGATTGGGTGGATCAAGGAAATGCTGTAGATATAGTATATCTTGACTTCAGCAAAGCATTTGACAAAGTCTCTCATACAATCCTTATTGAAAAAATGACTAAGTATGGAATGGACAAGGCAACTGTTAGGTGGATTCATAACTGGCTTAGTGATCGGACCCAAAGAGTGGTCGTAAATGGCTGCACATCCAGTTGGAAGAATGTCTCAAGTGCGGTACCACAGGGCTCTGTCCTGGGCCCTGTATTGTTCAACATCTTTATCAACGATTTAGATGAAGGAATTGAGGGTAAACTGATTAAATTTGCTGATGACACAAAGCTAGGAGGGATAGCTAATACTAGAGAAGAGAGAGAGGATTCAAAAAGATTTACATAAACTGGAGAAGTGGGCAGCAACTAACAGAATGGTTTTTAACAGGGAGAAATGCAAAGTACTACATCTGGGCAATAAAAATGAAAAAAGCATATATAGAATGGGAGGAATAGGGCTAAGTGACAGCACATGTGAAAAAGACTTGGGTATACTATTAGATCACAGACTGAATATGAGTCAACAGTGTGATGCAGCAGCAAAAAAGGCAAATGCAATTCTAGGATGTATTAACAGAAGCATACAGTCTAGATCACGTGAAGTAATTATTTCCCTCTACTCCTCTTTGGTCAGACCTCATCTGGAATATTGTGTCCAATTTTGGGCACCACATTTTAAAAAAGACATCAACAAACTGGAGCAAGTTCAGAAAAGAGCGACCAGAATGGTGACCGGTCTGCAAACCCTGTCTTATGAGGAAAGGTTGCAGGATTTGGGAATGTTTAGTTTGCAAAAGAGAAGACTGAGAGGAGACTTAATAGCTGTCTACAAATATCTAAAGGGCTGTCACATTGTAGAAGGATCAACTTTATTCTCATTTGCACAAGGAAAGACTAGAAGCAATGGGATGAAGCTGAATGGGAGGAGACACAGATTAGATATTAGAAAAAACTTTTTGACAGTTAGAGTGATCAATGAGTGGAACACGCTGCCACGAGAAGTGGTGAGTTCTCCTTCAATGGAAGTCTTCAAACAGAGGCTGGACAGACATCTAACTGGGATGATTTAGCGAATCCTGCTTTGAGCAGGGGGTTGGACCAGATGGCCCAGGAGGTCCCTTCCAACTCTACGATTCTATGATTCTATGATTCTATGATTCTATGAACTGCTATGATCATTTTTGTTACACATTGCAGTTCTGCAGCCCTGCTATGTGTAACAGAAGTTATCAGATGATCGCAGCTTCTAGTCTACCACGGACACTATTGGAACAAGTAAAAAAAAAAATTTTAAACATTAAAAAATTGTTAAAAGTGTAAAAATTCAAATTACCCCCATTTGGCCCATTCAAAGTAAAATAAAAAATACACATATTTGGTATCGCATCATTCAGAATCACCTAATGTATCAAGATATAAAAAGAATTAATCCGAACTGTAAACGGTATAACGAGAAAACAATCTAAAGGCCAGAATTAAGTTTTTTAGTCGCTGCAACATTGCAATAAAATACAATAACGGGTGGTCAAAACATCATATCTACCCCAAATAGTGTCCATAAAAACATCAGGTCGGCACGCAAAACATATGCACTCTCCCAGCTCCAGATCCTGGGAAAAAGGAGACGCTACGGGTCTTGGAAAATGGCGCCATTTCTAAAGAAATTTGACAAACTTTGGATTTTTTTTCACCACTTAAATAAATAATAACCTTTACATGTTTGGTATCTACGAACTTGTAATCACCTGGGGAATGATAGTGGCAGTTTTCCTGAAGATAGTAAAAAAAAATCCAAAACACTATTGTGGAATTGCCCTTTTTTGCCATTTCACTGCACTTAGAATTTTTTTCCCCCATTTTCCAGTGTACAGTCTGGTAAAAGCAATGGTGTTGTTCAAAAGCAAAATTCGTCTCGCAAAAAAAACAAGCTGTCACATGTCCGTAGCGATGGAAAAATAACAAAAGTTATGGATCTGAGAAGAAGGGGATCGAAAAATGGAAACGCAAAATCAGAAATATCCTTGGTCTTTAAGGGGTTAATAGGTATGTGTTTAGGGTTTATTAGTGAATCGCCAATTACTGGAATAACTTACTTTGACTTGTCATTGCTTCATGACTGTGAATTTGTCACAAGAGCACAATTAACATTCACTCGACTTGATACCTTCAGAAAATCTGCAAGAACGGACTTACGATTGACTGGGCAGCCGTCATAGTTATTCACAGTAGACGTAGAGTAAAGTGCTTCATAGATACTGGTGGAGATCTTTGGCCTTTGAGTTGAGGTCAGATGTCAGTTCTTAAAATATTTCTTAAAAATTGTCATTAAGTCCGATATCTGTGCACTTGAATCTGATTATAAATCCCAAGAAGAAAGATTGGCTGAGAGATAATGGACCACTGACTGAGTTTAGACTGTATATAACGTGATCTGCCACTTTACCTAGAAACGTCTAGAAACGTGCTGGATCAAATTTTTTTGGTTCTGCTGCCATCAAAACTGCAGCAATTCAGTGTGGCATAAATGTGAAAAAGTGATGACATTGTAGTGTAGGAAAATTGGAGATGCCGACACTATAGCTACTCGCAATTGCCACAGATTAGATAAAAGCCTCAAGGAAGGACTGCTCTTCATATGTCCATCCACAGGTATCAGAGGAGCAGGGTGTGCAAAGATAACCTTCCCCGCACCGTTACTACACTTACGTCAGTCTGCAGGAAGGGGTCATACATCCGGTATCTGAGGAACTAGGGTGCACCAAGAAAGCATTCTCCCACCATTATTCCACCCTATAAATGTTCAATAAGGGGTCATCCATCCACAGGAATCACCGGAGTTAGAGAGTGCCGAGAAAACAATACCCTATCATTATTCTAACCTACTAGCTTGCAGGAATAGGTCATCTACCCACAGGAATCTGAGGAGCTAGGGTGCAATAATAAAACATTCCCCCACCATTACTCCATCATACCAGCCTTCAGCAAGGGTTCATCCTTCAACGGGTATCGTAGGAGATGCAGAGAGGCGAGACAACATTCTCCACAACATTACTCCACCTGCATGGCAGAAAGGGGTCATCAATCCAAAGGTATCAGGGGTCACAATGTGCCAAGAAAACATTCCATCACCATCACTCTCAAGCAGCCTGAATTGGTGAAACAGAAATATATATAGATTCATCTGTCCTGATTAGAGTTGAGCAAAACGGGTCGGTCATATTCAAAAGTCGGCGTCTTTCGCTGAAGTCGGGTTTCATGAAATGAAACCCGACCATAGCGTGAGGTCGGCCACGAGTTCGGTGACCAGAGCGCCAAAGTCGCGTTTCAAAAGATGCTTCCAGCGCCCTTTTTCAGCCAATGATGGAGGACGCGCACTGTGGGCAACGCGATGACATAGGCATCGGTCACCACCATCTTTGAGAAGGGCATGCAAGTGATTGGCTGGCTTTGTGTGGCGTCACAGGGGCTATAAAAGGGCGTGCACACCGACCACCATCTTAATTCTGCCGATCTTAGCATTAGGGAGAGGTTGCTGCTGCTGATTCTGTAGGGAGAGCGTTAGGCAGGGAAGAAGAACCAAAAATCTGCTTCTGCTGTTAGCGATTTCCACTTACAACACAACACTTTGTGTGCAGTGACAGGGGAGGATATATTTTTGTGCATCAGCTCTGTTGGTTATTAGGCTGCCTTATAAGGCTCCCTGATAGCTGCATTGCTGTTTGCACACTGCTGTGCAAACTGCTATTTTAAAAGCAAAAATACTTTTTTTCCTCCTTTCTGCACCGTTACCAAGCGTTCATTTTTCCACACTTTTGTGTGTGCAGCAGTCCTGCTTATTAGGCCGCCTGCGTCCATACTTGGACTGAGAGCATCATTGTCAGCGTCCTCAAATCTCTAGTGACATGCAAATTCTCACTAATCCTATAGACACCATCCACCTTGTCATACACCATCCAATTTCAGCCTGTTACATTGAGGTGTATTCTCTCCTGGGCCTGAGACAATAGTTCAGCGTCCTCAAATCTATAGTGAGATTCCAATTCTCACCAATCCTATAGACACCCTCCACCTTGTCATACACCATCCAATTTCAGCCCGTTACATTGAGGTGTAATCTCTCCCTGGCCTGAGACAATAGTTCAGCGTCCTCAAATCTGTAGTGAGATTCCAATTCTCACCAATCCTATAGACACCCTCCACCTTGTCATACACCATCCAATTTCAGTCTGCTACTTTGAGGTGTAATCTCTCCTGGGCCTGAGACAAAAGTTCAGCGTCCCTAAATCTATAGTGAGATTCAAATTCTCACCATTCCTGTAGACACCCTCCTCCATGTCATACACCATCCAATTTCAGCCTGCTACATTGAGGTGTAATCTCTCCTGGGCTTGAGACAATAGTTCAGCGTTCTCAAATCTATAGTAAGATTCAAATTCTCACCCATCCTATAGACACCCTCCACCTTGTCATACACCATCCAATTTCAGCCTGTTACATCGAGGTGTAATCTCTCCTGGGCCTGAGACATTAGTTCAGCGTCCTCAAATCTATAGTGAGATTCCAATTCTCACCAATCCTATAGATACCATATAGCTGGTGGTATTTTGGGTTCATTTTCGCAAAAATGAGGAAGTATGGGGGAAGACACCATGGAAGTGGGCAGGGGTTGCCAGCTGGTCCCGATGGTGGTGGTGGTGTTGCATCTGTTGGTAGTGGCAAAAGCACAATAGCACCTAAGGCAGGAGGTGTTGAGCCTGCGTCATCGTCTGGCTCCACAAGGCCTCGAAGGCGCTCTTTTCTGGGAGTAGGTAAACCGCTTTTAAAGCCGGAGCTTCAAGAACAAGTTTTGGCATACATTGCTGACACAGCCTCCAGCTCTCTCACCTCCTCTTCTGAAGTTTCAAAAAATAAAAGCACTGAGTCGTCAGTGGATGCTCCTGTTCAGGAACAACACCTATCCTTGTGTCCTTCACCCCTACCAAAAGTGAAGGATGTGGCAGGCCACACTACCTATTACTTCATGGAGCTCTTTTCACATGCCATGCCTGGGATAGCAAGTCAAATCGTGAATTCCCCAGTCCAAGATGAATCTGACATGGAGTGCACTGGTGCACTGATTTTTCTGCTGGTACATTCACTAAGAGCACGACATTGTCCTCGCAGTGTACTGAGGCAGAATCAGACCCTGATGAAACTCCGGTGCCCCTTCCCGCATAATATACCACCTTACACGGTGAAACAGAGTAAGGTGCACATGAAATTGAAGAGGAGGTGATGGATGACCCAGTTGTTGACCCAGATTGGCATCCATTGGGGGAAGAGGGTGCCGCTGCCTACAACTCAGAAGAGGAGGAGGAGGATTTGCAGAAGGCAACGACATCGCAACAGCTGTTATCTGGCATGACCGTAGCAGTCCAAAAACATGTGACAAAAACCAAAAGAGTTGCAGGACAGCTTGGCCAGACGGTCAAATTAGCACAGCGTGCAAGGTCTCAAAATGTCTTCCATAGTAGGAAGAGTGCAGTGTGGCACTTTTTGAACAAAATCTTAATGATCAGGCAAAAGTTATCTGTAAGAAGTGCTCAAAGACCTTTAGCCAAGGGAAAAATCTGAGAAATTTGAATACAAGTTGCATGATTAGACATTTAACCACCATGCACTTGCAAGCGTGGACGGACTACCAAACCTCACGTACCATATGTGCACCTGTTCCGAATGAAGGTAGTCAGCAATGCTACATCGCTTCCCCCACTGTAAGCCCACCAGTTAGCACACCACCAGCAGCAAATGTCGAGGTGTCGTCGCAAGGGCAAAGCAGTCATGGAGTCACAATGTTATTGCTATGAAAGACTGAATCTAGGCCATCAGCAACACCACCAACACCATCACCATCACCAACCCTCTCTCAGTCCGCCATGTTCCACCATATGCAGCTCTCAAGTCCAGCTCACCCTAAAAGAGACTCTCAGTAGGACAAGAAAGTACTCATCCTCTCATCCGCATACACTGGCTTTGAACGCCCACATTGCCAAACTAATCTCGTTAGAGATGATGCCCTACCGGTTGGTAGAAAGCAAAGCTTTCCACGAGCTCATGGCCTACGCAGTACCACGCTATGACCTACCCAGTTGGCACTTTTTTTCGCAAAAAGCCATCCCAGCCCTCCACGTGCATGTGAAAGACCGCATTGTCCATGCACTCAAGCAATCGGTGAGTGGAAAGGTGCACCTCACAACAGATGCATGGTCCAGTAATCATGGCCACGGCCGTTATGTGTCCATCACTGCGCACTGGGTCAATGTGGTGGATGCAGGGTCCACAGGGGACAGCGGCGGTGGGACAGTGCTGCCTAGCCCACGGTATAGGAAACAGTTGGCTGTAGGCGTTCGACCCTCCTTCTCCTCCAGAAGCGAAAGCTCGTCCACAGAGCGCAGTCGCACGAGCACTCCATCCGCAACTGCCAGTGTTGCACACGAGTTGTCCCACTATCGAACAGCTAGTGGTAAGCGTCAGCAGGCTGTGATGAAGATGAAGTGTTTGGGCGACAACAGACACACCGCGGAGGTACTGGCCGACTACTTGCAGCGACAAACTGAGTCATGGCTAGGCAGTCTACATCTTGAGGCAGGCAAGGTAGTTAGTGATAACGGACGGAATTTTGTGGCAGCCATAGCCCTTTCAAAACTCAGACACATACCATGCCTGGCTTACACCTTGAACCTGGTGGTGCAGTGCTTCCTCAATAATTATCCGGAGTTAACACCCCTGCTCCATAAGGTGCGAAGACTGTGCTCGCACATCCGCCGGTCACCCCTACACTCCAGTCGTATGCAGAAGCTGCAGCGATTGCTCCACCTTCCCAAGCACCGCCTAATTATCGACGTTGCAACAAGGTGGAACTCCACCCTGCACATGGTTCAGAGGCTGTACAAACAGAGGCAGGCTGTAATTCATTTGTGGGAGGATACACGGGCAGGCAGTTTGCAGGCAGACATGGAGTTGTCTGGTGTGCAGTGG
The DNA here is from genome assembly GCF_039654945.1 of Dendrobates tinctorius. Lineage (NCBI taxonomy): Eukaryota > Metazoa > Chordata > Amphibia > Anura > Dendrobatidae > Dendrobates > Dendrobates tinctorius. The sequence continues at coordinate 88,054,531 of NW_027361738.1, read as the reverse complement.
TCGAAGCTGAAAGACCTCTGTTAAGTCCTTCAGTGTTTTGAGGAATGCACATGGCTGGTAAGCGCAGATGACGCCATCATAAGCATGAGCATCCCACTTATGCGTCTGCTCATGCAAACTTTGACGCACATTAAGGAGCAGGCATCTGCAGCCGAGGAGGAAGAGGAAGAGGGAAGCCTTGATGACAGTCAGCCATTGTCTGCTCAGGGAAGTCTCATGGACGAGGTGGAGGAAGAAGAGGAGGAGGAGGAGGATTATGGGGATAATTATTTTGGGGAGGAGGATGCTTCTCAGGGGGCATGAAAAAATGTTGGCGTGGCAAGGTCAGGTACAGGGTTTGTGCATGACTGGAGGGATGTTGATTTGCCAGAAAGTGCTCCTCCACCCAGCACTCGCAGTGCATCATTGACACCTGGAACATTGGCCCACATGTCTGATTATGCCTTGCAGATCCTAAAAAGGGACCACCGCATTGCCAAAATGATGAACGATGACGACTACTGGTTGGCCAGCATCCTGGATCCACGCTATAAAGGCAAATTCCAAAACATCATGCCACAGGAGAACCTAGAGCTAATATTGGCTAACAACAAGCAACTCTGGTTAACCGCTTGGTGGGGCATTCCCAGCACACAGCGGCGGTGATGTTTTTCCAACGAGCCGTAGGAGGCAACAAGGAAGAGGTGTTCGTGGTGCACACAGCCAAAGTGGCGTTGGACACAGGGGTTTCATGACCATGGTGTGGACTGACTTTTCAAGTACCGCTCACACGACTGGTTATACTGCATCGATCGAAAGTGACAGGAGACAGCAGTTGTGAACTATGGTAACAAACTACTTCTTGTCCCATATCGATGTTCTCCCTCACCGGTCATTCCCCTTTGACTATTGGGCCTGTAAACTTGAAACCTGGCCTGAATTGTCACAATATGTCTTACAGGAGCTTGCTTGCCCTGCTGCTAGTTTGTTATCTGAACGAGTCTTCAGTGCTGCTGGATCAATCCTGACAGAAAAAAGGACCCGTCTGTCGACCCAAAATGTTGATGATCTAACCTTCATTACAATGAACCATGCATGGGTTTCAAAGGATTTTGTCCCACCCTCCCCTGCTGTCACGTAGGTTGCCAGAAAAATGGCTTGCTTTTGTCCTCTTCTTCCGCAAACTTCTCCAATTACTCCATTTGCAGCTGCTGAATATCCAACATCAACATATGCCATTTTTTCTACCTCCCTAACTGGGCTGACTCCTCCCACAGGGCCGGGGTCACCACGAGGCACACACCCGTGCGAGTGCCATTGCTCTGTACAGGTGGGTGGGCACACTCTTTGGCAAAGGCACTGGCACAAGGTCCCTCATAGTAGAATCAAGTGTCTCTGACGGTGGGGGTGCACACCGGCCGTCAGACACAACGGCGTACTAAGAGGGGCCCTGTGCCAGTACCGCCGCCCATGAGTGGGCCCCCCCTGCTTGCTCAGGGCCCCAGCACTTGACTTACCTCTCCCTGCTCCACTACTTTGTAGTCTGGCCTGTTAAATACTTCACTGGGACTGCCAATACAAATTTGGTGAAATGATAGATGATGATTAAGAGGTAGGTATGCCCTGTCCTGCTGGGCTCTATCTTCAGATAATCAATGGCTTCCATTTGTTATGGACGTCGACTCACAATGAGATGCAGTGGTGGTTTATCATCAGCTTTCACGGTTTTCCGACTCACAGACGTGTGACATTCCTGCCCACATTTTTAAATGTGTCCTCTCATGCCAATCTAATAGAATCGCCTACGGCCTGTGGCTTGTGTCTTTTGCACTTCAAAGTTACCTGACAGATCATGATAGGCAGTGAGGGCAATGTCTACATCTATCACTGTGATCACAATTTGATGGAGATGAGTAACGGTGATGGGTTCCACGTTACTGTGATACAGCAAACCTTTCTTCACAAGAACTGTTTTCACTGTCTCCACAGACAAAGTAATTGAGGGTCAGCATCGCCTCTGAGAATTCTCCCGGGAGTTTTTACCGTGATTAGTAATTCCAAAATTTCTGCAATCAGTCGACTTTCTGTCTGTACTTGTATCCATCTCCTTTCCTCTTGCGTAGAGTCTGGACTGTCTTACTGAGACTGAAATATATATGAAGATTGAAAAAATACCCCAACAGTGTATACTTGTGTACGCTTCGAATACATAACCCCTTTTAACTTTTGTCTAAACCATACTGAGGCTGTGAGTGTCTTTGTCGGACTCTGGAAATATACACGCAGATTTTTAATGTTTAAACTATTCTATATATACCTGCTATCCAGTGATACTGTACCCTTTCTCAACTTTGTACAATCACGTCAAATCCATACTGGGCCTGAGACCCTCTGAGTCTGCCTCCTGATATATAGACATAGGTTTTTAATGTTTAAACTATGCTATATATACCTTTTATCCGGTGATACTATACCCTTTCTCAAAGTAATTGAGGGTCAGCATCACCTCTGAGAATTCTCCCGGAAGTTTTTACAGTGATTAGTAATTCTAAAATTTCTGCAATCAGTTGACATTCCGTCTATACTTGTATCCATCTCGTTTCCTCTTGCGGAGAGTCTGGACTCTCTTTCTGAGACTGAAATATATATGAAGATTGAAAAATACCCCAACAGTGTATACTGGTGTACTGTTAAGAATGGGTCGCCGAGGAAAAAAAAAACAACACAAGCTAAGCCTCAGAAAACCAGAGAGGTTGGTAACTATGCGGACTGCAGATCCCTGATTCTAACTCACAACTAGCAGCAGTCGTGGAAGGTTCCTACGTTGGTCCTAGACACCTCGTCACAACCGGAGAGCTAAATAAGCCTAAAGCAGGAAAAGAGGAAAACTAACTGCCCCAGAGCAGACCCCAAAGGAAAGACAGCCCCCCACATGTATTGACGGTGTTACAAGATGAAAACACATACAAAGGCAGGAAAATAGGCTGAGCAAACGATGGGGCCAAACTAACTAGAAAGGACAGGAAAGGAAAGACACTGTCTGCAATCTGCCAAACACCCTACCAAAGATAATGTCCAACACATCTGATAGCAAAATTAACCCTGAAGTCACTAGACTTCTCCCACTATATCAGCAAATACAGATAAATAAGAGTGGAAATTCAGCACAGCCCAGCCGGGCTGATTGACCCCACAAAAAACTGAATTGACCAACAAGAGCAAGTGTGAACATTAGCAAAAACAAACTTAACTTGAGAAGACTGGAACAGAGCTGAGTCCAAGACCTGAGAAGCAGACTGAATCACCAGCACCAGGATAGGGCGTCGGCTGTCTTATATCCAGTCTGATACTCCAGAGATCCAATCGTTATCCTTCCTCACCAGGTCGCAGATCACTACCAATTAAACCAAGCTCACTACCTCCTGTCACCACCAGAGGGAGAACGGAAGGAGAACTCTCAACTGGTGGGGTGTACGGTGTGGAGCAGAGCCGGGTCTGTATGGGGTGTACAGAGAGGAGCCGCATGTGTACGAGGTGTACGAAGCAGAGCTGGAGGTGTACGGAGCGGAGGTGTGTACAAGGTCTACGGAGCGGAGCAGTGTGTTTATGAGGTGTACGGAGCGGAGCCAGAGGTTTACGGAGCGAAGGTATGTACAAGGTCTACGGAGCGGAGCCGTGTGTGTACGAGGTGTACGGAGCGGAGCAGAGCCGGGTGTGTACGAAGCGGAGCCAGAGGTGTACGGAGCGGAGGTGTGTACAAAGTCTACGGAGCGGAGCCGTGTGTGTACGAGGTGTACGGGGTGGAGCAGAGCCGGGTGTGTATGGGGTGTACGGAGCGGAGCCGCGTGTGTACGAGGTGTACGAAGCAGAGTCGGAAGTGTACGAGGTGTACGGAGCGGAGGTGTGTGCAAGGTCTACGGAGCCGAGCAGTTTGTGTATAAGGTGTACGGAGCGGAGCCGGAGGTGTATGGAGCGGAGGTATGTACAAGGTCTACGGAGCGGAACCATGTGTGTACGAGGTGTACGGAGCGGAGCCGGATGTGTGCGAGGTGCACGGAGTGGATCAGAGCCGGATCATGGAGCCCTGTGTATACAAAGTGTACGGATCTGAGCCTTGTGTTTACGGAGCGGAGCAGATCCAGGTGTGTACGGAATGAAGCCGCGTGTGTGCGGGGTGTACGGAGCGGAGTGGAGCTGCTTGTGTATGGAGCGGATCCGCGTGTGTACGAGGTGTATGGAGCAAAGTCGCATGTGTTCAAGGTTTACGGAGTGGAGCCATGTGTGTACAAGGTGTACAGAGCGTGGCCACGTGTGTACAAGGCGTACGGAGCAGAGTCGCATGTGTACGAGTTTTACGGAGCGGAGCCATGTGTGTACTGAGTGGAACCATGTGTGCGCGAGGTGTACAGAGCGGAGCCGTGTGTGTACGAGGCATACAAAGCTGGACCGTGTGTGTATGAGGCGTGCGGAGCCATGCGTGTACGAGGTGTATGGTGGGGAGCATTCATACCTCCCAACTGTCCCGTATCCAATGGGACAGTCCTGATTTTGAGAGAGAGTGACTGCCCCAGCTGGAAGCTTACTTTTCCTGCGGACACAGGAGTACGCGGCGGAGCCCCGAGGAGCACTTTAAAACTCGCACGTGACGTTCTACCGAAAGTGACGTGCTGGAAGCTGACCGGAAATGAGGTAATTTCGAGAGGAGATTGTGACGGAACCATGGAGGCACGTCAGAGAATGCTTCAGATCACCGTGTCCTCCTCCGACAGCGTGGACAGTGGGATTGCCTTGGAATCGGGGATGCCGGCCATGTGAACGGATCATGATATGTCCTGCATCGGGAGGCTCAGGTGGGTATTACATTGGGAGCCGGGCTGCTATAGTATCTTTATACAATACTTGCAGAAGAGCCTGGCGCTGCCTGGGCATAGTAACTAACTGTGGTTAGTTATAGCAAATTATAATTATCCTCCATCCCATAGTCCCCTGCCCATATACCCATCATACATATCCTCCATCCCATAGTCGAGTGCCCATATACCCATCACACGTCCTCCATCCCATAGTCCCATGCCCATACACCCATCATACATATCCTCCATCCCATAGTTCCGTGCCCATATACCCATCATATATATCCTCCATCCCATAGTCTCGTGCCCATATACCCATCATACATATCCTCCATCCCAGACTCCCGTGCCCATATACCCATCACACATCCTCCATCCCATAGTCCCATGCACATATACCATCATACATATTCTCTATCCCATAGTCCCATGCCCATATACCCATCATACATATTCACCATCCCATAGTCGAGTGCCCATATACCCGTCATACATATCCTCCATCACATAGTCCAGTGCCCATATACCCATCACACATCCTCCATCCCATAGTTCCATGCCCATATACCCATCATACATATTCACCATCCCATAGTCGAGTGCCCATATACCCATCACACATCCTTCATCTCATAGTCCCATGCCCATATAACCATCACACATCCTCCATCCCATAGTCCCGTGCCCATATACCCATCATACATATCCGCCATCCCATAGTCCCGTGCCCAAATACCCGTCATACATATCCTCCATCCCATAATCCAGTGCCCATATACCCATCACACATCCTCCATCCCATAGTCCCATGCCCATATACCCATCATACATATTCACCATCTCATAGTCGAGTGCCCATATACCCATCACACATCCTTCATCTCATAGTCCCATGCCCATATACCCATCATACATATCCGCCATCCCATAGTCCCGTGCCCATATACCCGTCATACATATCCTCCATCCCATAATCCAGTGCCCATATACCCGTCATACACATCCTCCATCCCATAGTCAACCATTATGACATCATAATGAGCAGCGGCGGGGCTTGCAACCTATGATGAAATCAGCGTCACCATGGCAACCATTGTGACATCATAATGAGGGGCGGGGCTTGATACACACACACTGTTTCCCCAGTAGGCAAATAGGGGCATTTTGACATCATAATGAGGGGCGGGGCTTGATGTGTACACACTTTTTCCCCCAGTATGTAGATAGGGGCAAAATTGTTTGGTGAATTGGAACACGCGGGGTTAAAATTTCACCTCACAACATAGCTTAGGATGCTCTCGGGGTCCAGACGTGTGACTGTGCCAAATTTTGTGGCTGTAGCTGCGACAGTTCGGATGCCTATCCCGGACATACGCACATACAAAGCATATACGTAAGCCTCAGCACCAGTATATACAGTTAGGTCCATATATATTTGGACAGAGACAACATTTTTCTAATTTTGGTCCTAGACATTACCACAATTAATTTTAAACAAAACAATTCAGATCCAGTTGAAGTTCAGACTTTCAGCTTTCATTTGAGGGTATCCACATTAAAATTAGATGAAGGGTTTAGGAGTTTCAGCTCCTTAACATGTGCCACCCTGTTTGTAAAGGGACCAAAAGTAATTGGACAATTGACTCCAAGGCAATTTCATGAACAGGTGTGGGCAATCCCTTTGTTATGTCATTCTCAATTAAGCAGATAAAAGGCCTGGAGTTGATTTGAGGTGTGGTGCTTGCATTTGGAAGGTTTTGCTGTGAAGGAAACATTCGGTCAAAGGAGCTCTCCATGCAGGTGAAACAAGCTATCCTTAAGCTGCAAAAACAGAAAAATCCCATCCAAGAAATTGCTATAACATTAGGAGTGGCAAAATCTACAGTTTGGTACATCCTGAGAAAGAAAGAAAGCACTGGTGAACTCATCAATGCAAAAAGACCTGGGCGCCCACGGAAGACAACAGTGGTGGATGATCGCAGAATAATCTCCATGGTGAAGAGAAACCCCTTCACAACAGCCAACCAAGTGACCAACACTCTCCAGGAGGTAGGCGTATCAATATCCAAATCTACCATAAAGAGAAGACTGCATGACAGTAAATACAGAGGGTTCACTGCACGGTGCAAGCCACTCATAAGCATCAAGAATCAAAGGCTAGACTGGACTTTGCTAAAAAACATCTAAAAAAGCCAGCACAGTTCTGGAAGAACATTCTTTGGACAGATGAAACCAAGATCAACCTCTACCAGAATGATGGAAAGAGAAAAGTATGGCGAAGTCGTGGTACAGCTCATGATCCAAGCCATACCACATCATCTGTAAAACACGGCGGAGGCAGTGATGGCTTGGGCATGCATGGCTGCCAGTGGCACTGGGTCACTAGTGTTTATTGATGATGTGACACAGGGCGGAAGCAGCCGAATGAATTCTGAGGTATTCAGAGCCATACTGTGTGCTCAGATCCAGCCAAATGCAGCCAAACTGATTGGTTATCGTTTCATACTACAGATGGACAATGACCCAAAACATAAAGCCAAAGCAACCCAGGAGATTATTAAAGCAAAGAAGTGGAATATTCTTGAATGGCCAAGTCAGTCACCTGATCTCAACCCAATTGAGCATGCATTTCACTTGTTAAAGACTAAACTTCAGACAGAAAGGCCCACAAACAAACAGCAACTGAAAACCACCGCAGTGAAGGCCTGGCAGAGCATCAAAAAGGAGGAAACACAGCATCTGGTGATGTCCATGAGTTCAAGACTTCAGGCAGTCATTGCCAACAAAGGGTTTTCAACCAAGTACTAGAAATGAACATTTTATTTACAATTATTAAATCTGTCCAATTACTTTTGGTCCCTTTAAAAACAAGGTGGCACATGTTAAGGAGCTGAAACTGCTAAACCCTTCATTCAATTTTAAAGTGGATACCCTCAAATGAAAGCTGAAAGTCTGAACTTCAACTGCATCTGAATTGTTTTGTTTAAAATTCTTTGTGGTAAGGTTTAGAATCAAAATTAGAAAAATGTCTCTGTCCAAATATATATGGACCTAACTGTACATCAGCACCTGTATAATACACAGGTGCTGGGGCTGATGTATATACAGGTGCTGGCGGGGGTGATGTATATACTGGTGCTGACTTGAGGCTGATGTATATATGGGCTGCATGTATATACATCACTGATCAGCCTCTAGTCAGCACCTATATATACATCAGAACCTGTATATACATCAGCCCCAGCACCCGTATATACACCAGCCCCAGTACCTGTATATACATCAGCCCCAGCACCCGCATATACATCTGCCCCATCACCCGTATATACATTAGCCCCAGCACCCTTATATACATCAGCCCCAGCACTCATATATACATCAGCCCCAGCACTCGTATATACATCAGCCCCAGCACTCGTATATACATCAGCCCCAGCACTCGTATATACATCAGCCCCAGCACCTGTATATACATCAGCCCCAGCACCCTTATATACATCTGCCCCAGCACCCGTATATACATCAGCCCCAGCACCCGTATATACATCAGCCCCAGCACTCGTATATACATACTGTATGTATATACAGTAGTCTAAATGTGATATATATTCAGCAGTATGTAACATAATATAGTATAATACTGTCAATTATAATGTAGAGTTGTGTGTATATAGTGTAGAGCTGTTCATATAGTATGTTGCTGTGTATATAGTGTGGAATCCACACTATATACACTGGCCTATCTTTACACTATACAGTATATACACAGCACCACTCTATATTCCTTACCATGGTATATATTGTGGAGCTGTATACATTGTGTATACTCCTCCTGTCCTGCATACATGGTGTAAATATAAGTATCTGCTCTAAGTGTGTGTATCTATGAAAATAAAAAGCGCTCCGATGAATTGTGCAAAGTGGTGGACTCTTTATTAGCCCATGTGACAAAGTTTTGGATCTATAACAGATCATTTCTCTGCTATGGAATTGAAATATTACCACGTGGGCTAATAAAGAGTCCTCCACTTTTCTCTTATTTAATCATTTAATCGTTGTGCTGATTATTTTCTTTTTATAAATGCCTTTGATTTAAGGGTGTGTGTCCTAAAAGCAATTCACCCACTGCTTAATATTTGGTGGTGCTCAATTATGACACATATCAAGGCTGACATCACCACCCGGCAAAAGCAGGCAATTGCCGTCGGGGACTTGGCATGCTATGGGGCTCGTAAGTAGGGGCTCCGATGCCAGCGCTGACACAGTGGAAAACAATGATGAGTGAGGGAGCCATCTGCTGATGCTCGCTCTCTCATCTTTCCCCCTCTGCGTCTGAGCTTTGTGATGTCTTAGTGCAGAGGGTGCAATGACATCACTACAGCGAATCATCTATGCCAAGCAGTGCAGAGGATCAGAATACATTGAGGAAACCAGAGCAGTGGGGACAGGGAGAAGTAATATATGGGGCCCATTGTACTGTATGAAGTAATATATGGGGCCCATTATACTGTTTGAAGTAATATACAGTATGAGGGCCCATTATACTGTATGGGCCATTATATGGGGCCCATAAAACTGTATGCAGTAATGTATGGGGACCATAATAGTGTATGGAGCATTATATGGGCTCATTGTACCATATGGAGGAATATGTGGGGTCCATTGTACTGTATGGAGCAATATATGGGGCCATTATACTGTATGGAGCATTATGTGTTGCCCATAATACTGTATGGAGGACTATGTGATGCCCATAATACTGTATGTAGGACTATGTTGTGCACATAATATTATGAAGGACTATGTCGTTCCCATAATACTGTATGGAGGACTATGTGGTGCCCATAATACTGTATGGAGGACTATGTGGAGCCCATAGTACTGTATGGAGGTCTATGAGGTGCCTATAATACTCTATAGAGGACTATATGGTGCCCATAATACTGTAAAGAGGGCTATGTGGTACCAATAACAATGTATGGAGGACTAAGTTGTGCACATAATACTGTATGGAGGGTTATCCAAATTCGGAAGTTCTCCCCTATCTTTTGGATAGGGGATGACTTTCTGTTTGTTGTGGATCTGACCGCTGGGACCCCCATGATCCTAGGAAACGTAGCTTTGAAGAGCACCATGTAAATGGAGCTGTGGTCCAATCATACGCACAGTGACACCATTAATATGTGGCTCTTTAAATAACTCCTTTAATAGAGTGATGAGGGGACGACAAAGTATAGCAAAAATTCACTGATCGGGGCTGGTGAGTGTTATAATTTGTGGGCTGGTGGGGTTTGTGTGGCAGGGCTGCTTTTTTGTCCCAGTTCGGCCCTGGTTTCCGGAGTGTAATGTAGACGCAAATATATGTTTAAGTCCCTGCAGAAGTCAAAAATTTGAAAAACCAATGAAAAATATTTGAAAAATGTATGTAAATAATTTCAAATCAATCTACTTTTTCCCGGAATGTTATCAGATCTAAAATATAAAAAAATGAGCGTACTTTGCATGGTTGCATTCATAATTGTCCAAACTAATGAAATATTATAATATTTATCCATAATGGTGAACTGCAAAAGAAACGAAAAAAAATGAAATAGCAGAATTGTCGTTTTTTGGTCACTTCGACCAGAAAGGCATATGGATCCCAAGATAGTAAAGACAAAACTACAGTTGGTATCAGAAAAACCCCAAGCCCTCACATAATTCTATCTACCCAAGACTAAACATTTTAGAGCTCTTGGAAAGCAAGAAGGAAAAATAGAATTGAAGAGAGGCCCAATGGGAATCTGTCACCCAAGGGCATGAGTGGGGTGTGCACCAGTCACCCACACAGTATGAGGACCCCACTGCTTTCCACTCAATATAATGGCCCTCACATCCCCCTTTCATTATCATGGTCCCCACATCACTTCACACTTTATGAAGGCCCCACACAGCGTCTCACACAGTATAGTGGTTGGCATATCCCCTCACGTAGTAGACTAGGCCATTATTTTAAAGTAGGATGCTGGTGAGGTCTTCATGCTGAGTGGGCCATTATACTGAGTGGGGAGATGTGAGAGCCATTTTACTGTGTGAGCGCTATCAAAATGTGTTAGTGGCTGTGGGGAACCATCACACTGTGTGATGGGCTATGGGGGCCACTATAATGGGTGAGGTGCTGTGTGAGGCCACCATAAAGTGTGAGGGGTTGTGGGGGCCATGATACTGAATGAGTGGAAGAGGGGCCCTCATTTTGAGTGGAGGGCTGTGGGGGGGGCTTCATTCTGTGAGTGGGCGCTGATACTAATTAAGCGGCTGTGGGGCCATCAAACTGAATGGGCTGTGGGGGTCTTCACTTTGAGAGTGGGCTGTTGGTTTCACCATACTAAACGAGGGTTGTTATACTGCGTGGAGATCATCATAATGACAGGACATCATGCTGTGTGGAGGCCATGATACTGTTTATGTATGGAGGAGGCGACCATAACTATATCATGCTATGGGGGAACACTATAGGGGCGTCATGCTATGGCGGTATTATATTTTGTTGCTCGCACTGCGGGGACATCACAATGTAAGTGTGAAGTGACTCTGTTGGAGCGATTCACTGTGGGAATATCAAAATCCGTGTGTGTGGGGGTAGGGGCATTACTATAAACATGTTTTATAATGGCCATAAAAGGGGTATCGCTGATGAGAACAATAAGGGGCTTCAGTTGGAAAATAATTGCTGCTTATGTGTCATAATACATGTCCTTCTCCTGGTTGATGAAGGTTGGGACATTGCCGAATATGTATATGTATGTGTGTGTGTTGCGTTGCGTTTAAATATATATTATGTGTATATTTTTATGTAGGGTGTGAGGGAGTGGGGGCAAGTAGAATGGCTGCCTGGAATCATATGATGACACAGTTCCCAGAACACCGCCCCCTATCAGTGGAAATGAAAGAAAATCCAATAATGCCACCAAATGTTTGAAGATTTTATCCTCAGCATTAGAATATATGGTTAGATGCATCTTTCTATACAGAATGAGAAGATAAACGAAACTGTAAGAAAAAGATTAAATGTGATATAATGTCATAAGATGAGAATTGGAAATAGGAAAAGCTCAGCCAAACCTCTGTAACCACGGCTGTAATCTTATACCTGGAAAACTGCCAGGATTTTACTGTGTTTCATTCATGCCTATGTGTGCCGCCATCATTATTAGCTGCTTTATAAGGGGCAGACAATAAGAGAAAAAGTATCGGTTATTGCTCTGCATTGTGACATCATCACTTTCCATATATGGAAGCTGGTAGTGATGTCACACAGGTGAGTGATGTCACAATAGAGCGGAACCTATAAACACTCCGTCCCATCTCACTGGCTCAGACTTGGTATTTGTTTGTCTCCTGACTGCACTTACCTAGATCTTCTCCTTGTGGATTAGTGATTTTACTTGCGAATTACTTGTGAATTAGCGGATTACGTCTGTATTAGTGGATTACTTCTGGAATTTCCTGAAGATCATTGACTGAGGACTTCTCCATCTGGAGGTAAATCTATTGTGTGCTTTTATTTATGGGGCATGTATGGGGCATAGCGAGCAGCACCATGGATTATGGCACCATATAATATGACTCCAATGCTTTCTCATCCCCTTCAGATCTCCCTCCTGACTCTGTCTGGTCCAGGACCACAGAGGGGACGTCAGTCACCACCTACATAAGCTGAGAAGAGAACTTCAGCGTGTACAGGACTCAGCAGAGCCGGACATCTTTAGAGTGAGTATAATGGCGGAGGTGCCGGTTTGTGGTGACCGGGTATACCATCGCTGTACACAGCGTCAGACTGGAGCACCTTGGGCTCACCAGAGAAAATCATTCTTGGGGCCCACTTGTATAGCTACATAGAAATAAATGCAAGACCAACAATTGTGTGGTAAAACACACTTGTGTTATGGTATAACATAAGGTAGTTCTTGTCTTAATGATATAGCAGGAGTTGGGGTAGCCCCCCTCATGGAATATAATGCAACCCCTCTCACAGAATATAATGTAGCCCTCCTCAGAGTAAAATGTAGCCCCATCACAGGGTATAATGCAGCCCCCCATAGAATATAATGTAGATTCCTCAGAGTAAAATGAAGCCCCATCACAGAGTATAATGCAGCCCCCCCATAGAATATAATGTAGATTCCTCACAGTATAATGAAGCCCCATCACAGAGTATAATGCAGCCCCCCCATAGAATATAATGTAGATTCCTCACAGTATAATGAAGCCCCATCACAGAGTATAATGCAGCCCCCCCATAGAATATAATGTAGATTCCTCACAGTATAATGAAGCCCCATCACAGAGTATAATGCAGCCCCCCATAGAATATAATGTAGCCCCCTCGCAGGGTATAATGTAGCCCCCTCATAGGGTATAATGCAGTCCTACATAGAATATAATGTAGTTTCCACATAGGGTATTATCCAGTCCTACAGTTCTATGGCCACCAGTACTCACTCACTTGTTCCCCTGCTGCTCTAGGATCTGCTCCGTTCTCAGCAGCTACACTGCTGTCTGCCCGACACACAACATGTTGCACGATGAAGTGATGTCATTGTGCACCGGCTGTGTCAGAGGCAAAGGGAAATGATGGGGGAGGGAGAATCATCTGACGCGCTGTACTCCATTATTGTTTTCAACTGTATCGGCATCTATGATTCTCCATTATTGTTTTCAACTGTATCGGCATCCATGGGCACTGGGGAGACCACCCTGTAGGGGAAGGGGCTGTAAGCCCTGAAACATTTTAGTATTTATTACCCATTATAAATCAGTTTCAAATATTTCTGAAATTTGAGTGAAAGAAGAACAACATCTGTAATGTGAAATATTATATTATTTGCATTTATATTGTAAAAATAATAATTATCTTTTAATTATAATAAGTATTAATTTCATTGAGAATTTCATGACATTTCCTCAAACATCATATTCCATTTTTGGCAGATTTGCTCTCCTGATTATAGGATGAAGCCTTCCACCATGGCATCCAGCGATCAGGATAAAGGCCTGTTGGCCGTGTTGGACCTGCTCGTTGTCCCACTCCTGGAGGACACTATTCCAGGCATTATCAAATCATATGAGCCTGAAGAAATGAAGACCATGACCAGCATGCTAATAAATCATCTGCATGATCTGGATGGACAGGATTTGGTGAATGCCCTCCTGTTCTTGTCGACCATAACATCTGCCAGAGCGGACGCTGACAACTTTCTGTCTAATGAGCTCATTGATAAGACCTATCAACACATGCTGAAAGCAGAAAGTGAGAAACATCAGGGAATAACTGGTGCAGCTATGACGCTCCTGGCCAATATTGCTGTATACCGCTCCCAAGACGTCATGGAGCGCTTGGAAAGCGATGAGGAGCATCCACAGAGCAGCGCGCTGAAGACATTGGATCTCATTTCCACCAAAACCATCACAGGTTGGAAAGAGAGAAGTGCAGCGCAGAATATATTGACAGTGGATGACTTGATTGCCCCTACACAACATCAAGCTGGACCACCTGACGGATTTGATTTTTATTATCATCTCCTGCACCCTAGCTATGGGTTCATAAATCACCTGGATGACGCTGATGTCCTCCATGACACAGACACAACCCAGGCTGGGATGTGTCGTTACATTACATGTGTCTTAACTGATGAGGAAAGAAGAAAGATCATCCATTACCTGCTTATAGCAATGAGATCTGCTGTCAGAAAGAGCAGACTCATCAGTGTCATGATCTTCTCGGAGCTGTTACTCCATCATCCTGAGCTCCTGGAGGAGAAAATGTCAAAAGATTTAATCTTATTAACGGCTTCAAAGATATACAGTTCGGACGAACTTGAAAACTGTCTTGCTTTAGAAGCTATGGGAAATGCCTGTAAAGGTGCACCAAGACAGGTGCATCAACTGAAGGACCTCATCTATCGCTGCCTTTACAGTAAACTAGTGGGTCGTCAGAAGCTAAAAGTGGTCATTGAATCCCTAAAAGCAATGTCAAAGTTTGTTACCCTGCTGAAAAGATCAAAACTTGGCAGTAAATTTGAGAGAATTGTCCAGCGTTGTACTGACTACCTAAACCACCCAAACCCGCTGGTTCGGACATACTCCACTTCACTATTTGCAGACCTCGCCAAGAACTGCAACAGGGACAAGAGAGGCTTCAGCCGCCACGTTAGGACATTCCTACCTGAGTTACTGATAAAGTTACACAGTAAAAACCAGCAGGATAAGGCATCCGGTATTGCAGCCTTGCTGCATTGTCTTCCTTACATCGGATGTAAGAACGTTCAAGAGCTGTTATGTGCTGATGGCGAAAAAGCCTACAAAATATATGAACAGCTCAGGAAAAAGGAACCTGCCCTTCTTGTGAGAATGATGATCCACAGCATTGAATATAATAAGCCGTATATGGCAGACGAGGTAGACGCTGTCATGAAACACCTCACTATGATAAGAGACGCGTTACCCTATGAAGAACTCTATCCGTCAGCATTATCTGACGTGTTTATAGGGTTGAGGAGACTCAATTCTAAGATAAATAATCCAGTGGTGCATGAGGCAAGTATCCGCGCCATTGACATCCTGGGCACCAAGTGGAAGAGCATCAGAACTGTTAAAGCAGTGAAAGTCGGAACAGAGAGTTTCCTGATCTATGAAAAAGTGAAGAGAGTGGAAGTAATATTTTACGAGACTTCAGTGTGAAACATCCATCACCAGATGTTACACCAAGGGTCAATGAATGAGACATCCTGAATACACTTAGATAAAACTCTTGACTATTGAAGACCATCTCAAGAACAATCCCCACATACCCCAATTTTCTTATGAAAAACTTAAAATAAAGAAAATAAAAAGAAAACTTACGGTGTTTCTCTGCTTATTGTAACTGGATGAAATGTTTCTGGACTGTTCCCATATGTATTTTGATCATAATCCTCTATATATAGCTACTAGCTGAAGAGCCCAGCGCTGCCCGGGCATAGTAACTAACTGTGGTTAGTTATAACAAATTATAATTATCCTCCATCCCATAGTCCCGTGCCCATATACCCATCATACATATCCTCCATCCCATAGTACCATGCCCATATACCCATCATACATATTCTCCATCCCATAGTACCATGCCCATATACCCATCCTACATATCCTCCATCCCATAGTACCATGCCCATATACCCATCATACATATCCTCCATCCCATAGTCCCATGCCCATATGCCCATCATACATATTCTCCATCCCATAGTACCATGCCCATATACCCATCATACATATTCTCCATCCCATAGTACCATGCCCATATACCCATCCTACATATCCTCCATCCCATAGTCCCGTGCCCATATACCATCATACATATCCTCCATCCCATAGTCCCGTGCCCATATACCCATCACACATCCTCCATCCCATAGTCCCGTGCCCATATACCCATCATACATATCTGCCATCCCATAGTCCCGTGCCCATATACCCATCACACATCCTCCATTCCATAGTCCCGTGCCCATATACCCATCACGCATCCTCCATCCCATAGTCAACCATTATGACAACATAATGAGCGGCGGGGCTTGCAACCTATGATGACATCAGCGCCACCATGGCAACCATTATGACATCATAATGAGGGGCGGGGCTTGATACACACACACTTTTTCCCCATTATGTAGATAGGGGCAAAATTGTTTGGTGAATTGGAACGCGCGGGGTTGAAATTTCACCTCACAACATAGCCTAGGACACTCTCGGGGTCCAGACGTGTGACTGTGCCAAATTTTGTGGCTGTAGCTACGACGGTGCGGATGCCAATCCTGGACATACACACATACATACAAACATACATACAAACACTTGAGCTTTATATATTAGATATATCATGATACAGCTCCATCTTAACATGTCTATGCTTGTTGAGCTCTTAAAGGGGCTTTCTAGACTATGATTTTGATGACATAGGTCATCAACATCAGATTAGTCCCGGTCTGACATGCGAAACTCCTAACGATCAGATGTTAGCAGATCCCTCAGTCAGCAGAAAGCACACAATGCATTGAGCTGGAGCAACATATCTTACGTGTCATCAGTACTGTGGTTCCTGTATGATCCGCAGTCTGATGCTGGCTGGTAATAACAACTCCTGGTATCTCCTGTCTAGCTGACTGCAGAATTCTGAATCCTTACAGCGTGTGCACTACACACTCTCAGTGCTCTCTAGTGTTGCTGGCGACAGTGGGTAATGACGTGACAGCATGAATGCAATTTGCATACATGCGGTCACCTGGCAATTGGATGTCTTTGGCCTTTCTCAATTCACTTGTATTCAATTGAGTGGATGTGGTTCTAATTATGCAAATCACATACTTGCGCTCAGAGCTGTCACTAGGAATTTCAGGGCCCCATATTGGCAAAATTTTCGGGGCCCCCTTGAGACTCCACCCAGGCTCCACCCCAGCCCCGCCCTCCACCCCTCGAACTGTCCACAGCCCCACCACTCTCTCTTGGAAAAACTCCACTTCTCACCAATCACACATTAACAGTTCCCATCTCCAGATCACACACATAGCCAGCAGCTCTTGTTATGGCCTAAAGATTTTTTAAATCTACCACCATGACATGGTAGACTCTTTTGGCTGGGCCCTACTCTACTCTAACCTATTAAAGATTTGCTAAAATATCCAATACAATTTAGGTATATTTTTTATTTTTCAATTTTTAAAATGACCAATAACATCACATCCAAAGGGACAAATACCACCACACCATGCCCAGACACCATATTACCACCACATGGTGACCAATAATACCACATACAAGGAACAAATACAGCCATACCATGACCAGACCACATATTACCACCAGTGACAGAATAATAGCACATACAAGGGACAAATACCACCGCACCATGACCAGACCACATATTACCAGCACATGGTGACTGGATACTACAATACTGATCATTAATAAAAAAAAACATATTACTATCACCATAAGTGCCATAATACACAGGAGATCTGTACTTAGTATGTAGTGTCTGTGTACAGGTAATACAGTGATCACCAGTGACATTATACACAGAAGAAGCTCTGTATATAGTGTCAGTGTACAGTTAATACAGTGATCACCAGTGATATTATGCACAGGACCTCTGTATATAGTGCCAGTGTACAGGTAATACAGTGATCACTGGTGACATTGTACAAAGGCACTCTGCATATAGTGTATAGTGTCATTGAACAGGTAACACACTGACTCACCAGTGACGTCTCTAGGTAAAATCCTTCATCTTTGCTTTTCATCTTTCATCCAGCACAGATCGCCATCACGTCTTGCAGCCAGGGCTTGTTTCTGCAGGAATTAACCCAGTTATCTAGAGCTCCACTTGCAGAACACATTACTTAATTTTTTTCCAACTTCTACACTACACCAGATGAAGAAAAAAGGTGACATAGTGTCACTCTGCACAGTAACAGAACCTCCCCCCATTTAAAACAGTATCCTCAAAAAAATAAAATAAATACATCACTGCAGTAATAATATCCCTTAATTAGCCCCTATGGTAATAATATCCCCCATCCTGGCTCCAGCCATATTTTCTCTCATCCTGCCCTCATGAGTATCCATTCTGCCCCCACATGATCTCCAGATCCTGCCCCATCTGTCTACATCGTATCCATCCTGCCCCCATGATCATGCACCATGTGTCTCCCATCCTGCCCCCTCCAGTGTCTCACTGTCACATTCTGCCCCTGTGCCTCACATTCTGCCCCTCCTCTGTTTCACTGTCACATTCTGTCCCCGTGTCTCACTGTCACATTCTGCACCCTCATGTGTCTCACTGTCACATTTTGCCCCTCCTGTGTCTTACTGTCACATTATACCCCCATGTCCATTCTGACCCCATGTCTCACATTCTGCCCCCATGGTCATTCCGCCCCGTGTCTCGCATTCTGCCCCCTCCTGTGTCTCACTGTCACATTCTGCCCCCTCCTGTGTCTCACTGTCATATTCTGCCCCCTCCTGTGTCTCACTGTCACATACTGCCCCATGTCTCATATTATGCCCCCTCCTGTCTCACTGTCACATTCTGCCCCCTCCTGTGTCTCACTGTCACATTCTGCCCTCATGTCTCACATTCTGCCCCCTCCTGCGTCTCTGTCACATTCTGCCCCCCCTCCTGTGTCTCAATGTCACATTCTGCCCCCTCCTGTGTCTGTCACATTCTGCCCCCTCCTGTGTCTGTCACATTCTGCCCCATGTCTGCATTCTACCCCCATGTCCTGCATTCTGCCCTCATGTCTCACATACTGCACCCATGTCCATTCTGTCCCCATGTCTTGCATTCTGCCCCCATGTATTGCATTCTGCCCCTCATGTGTCTCACTGTCATATTCTGCCCCCTCCTGTGTCTTACTGTCACATTCTGCCCCATGTCTTGCACTCTGCCCCATGTCTCACATTCTGTCCCCTCCTGTGTCTCACTGTCACATTCTGCCCCATTTCTTGCATTCTGCCCCCATGTCTTGCATTCTGCCCCCATGTCTTGTATTCTGCCCCCACGTCTTGTATTCTGCTCCCACGTTCTGCATTCTGCTCCCATGTCCATTCTGCCCCGTGTCTCACATTCTGCCCCCATGTCTTGTATTCTGCTCTCACGTTCTGCATTCTGCTCCCATGTCCATTCTGCCCCGTGTCTCATATTCTGCCCCCATGTCTCGCATTCTGCCCCATCATGTCTGCATTCTGCACCCATGTCTTGTATTCTGCCCCATGTCTTGTATTCTGCCCCCATGTCTTGCATTCTGCCCCCATGTCTGCATTCTGCCCCCATGTCTGCATTCTGCCCCATGTCTTGCATTTTGCCCCATGTCTGCATTCTGCCCCCATCATGTGTCCATTCTGCCCCCATGTCTCGTATTCTGCCCCATGTCTGCATTCTGCCCCATGTCTCGCATTCTGCCCCCATGTCTCACATTCTGCCCCATGTCTCACATTCTGCCCCCGTGTCTACATATTTGCCCGTGTGTCTGCAATCCTGCCCCGTCTCCATATTTGCCCCTGTATGTCTCCGATCCTGTCCCCGTGTCTACATTCTGCCAGGGAAACATATTGCCCCTTTCAATAATAAAAATAAAAACTTTGTTCTTACCTGACCTCGCTCCTGCGGTGAAGATGGAGCTGCTGTTGTGTGAGCTGAAATGACCTGTGGTGACGTCATCGTCATGTGATCAGGGGGCGGAGCTGATCAATGCTGAAGGCCTGTGATAATGATGACGTCACCACAGGTCCTTCAGCACTTCTCTAACTTTTGGATGTCGGGCGCTGTGGTGGCTCTGCTGATGTGTGCGCTGCAGGCCTGGCTGCAGCGCACACTTGGGGCCCGACCGCAGCGCACACTTGGGGCTCACCCGGTGCCCCTATGACGCACAGCACTTGGGGCCCGATGACTGGCAGCACAGGAGCGGGGCCCTTGATCTGCGGGCCCCCTTCTGTTCTGCTGTTCACCGGGCCCCATACAGCAGTAAGGGCTGTCATGCCCTGATGGCGGCCCTGCTTGCGCTCACATGACCACCTGCTCTTGCCGGCGACACCTGATAGCAATGGCCGCATGCCATGCACACGCTGTAATGATTCTGAAGTCTACAGTCATAAGAGTGATTACAGTCTTTCATCAGAAGACCGGACAACCCCTTTAACAATGGGAAAAGAGATACTAGGAGTTGTTTTGTACTGATGGTAGTTCTGGTGATGCAGTCATGTACTAACGGTGGTTCTGGTTATGTATCCATGTACTGATGGTGGTTGTAGTAAGGTAGTCATATACTGATGGTGGGTCTAGTGATTTAGCTCAGCAAACATCATGGTTCTGGTGATGTATGCAGTGGCGGGCTGGGCCGGGTGGCAGGGATGCATTTGCCTCCCGGGCCGGTCCCCAGACGGCTGTTCAGGGCCGCCAGAGGCCTGGCACTGTACTTTTTATTGCGGCCGCCAAAACTTCATTTGTGGCCGGGCTGGCAGACTCCTTCCTGATCGCGCATGAATGATGTATCCAGATGTATTTGCATCTTTGAGACGCGAATACATTTGAATGCATTATATCTGGCACAGAGCAGAGCCGTTGTTGCTGCTCCGCAGCCTAGCATGCGGCAGAGTGTTGAGGTCATCATGCTGCGACCTCCTCACACTGCTGCTGGCGACGCAGAGCAGGGCAGAAGAGGCGGGGACAAGGCGGCCGGCGGGAAAAATGGTGAGCAGCAGCGCTCCAATGAGTTGCAGGAGCTGAACTGCTGAAGATTGGAGAGCTGTCATTTGCTGTGCATGCATAAGGTATGGGGCATGAATCCATGGTGTTTGTCAACAAGGGCAGCCGCACAGCATTGTGTGTATGAGAGTGTGTGTGTATGAGTGTGTGTGTGTATATATGTATATATATATATATATATATGTGTGTGTGTGTAAGTGAGTGTGTGTGTATGAGTATGTGTGAGTGTGTGTATGAGTACGTTTAAATGACTGTGTGTGTGTATGAGTATGTGTAAGTGAGTGTATGACTGTGTGTATTAGTATGTGTAAGTGAGTGTGTATGAGTATGTGTGAGTGTGTGTGTGTATGAGTATGTGTGAGTGTGTGTATGAGTATGTGTAAGTGAGTGTGTGTGTATGAGTATGTGTAAGTGAGTGTGTGTATGAGTATGTGTAAGTGTGTGTGGTATGTGTGTGTATGAGTATGTGTAAGTGAGTGTGGTATGTGTGTGTATGAGTATGTGTAAGTGTGTGTGTGTGTGTGTGAGTATGTGTAATTGTGTGTGTGTGTGTATGAGTATGTGTGAGTGTGTATGAGTAAGTGACTGTGTGTGTGTATGAGTATGTGTAAGTGAGTGTGTGTATGACTGTGTGTGTGTATGAGTATGTGTGAGTGTGTGTATGTGTGTGTGTTCAGACCAGCAGTGTGGAGGGAGGACATTATAGAGACTAGGGGCAGTATGTGGGGGACATTATGGAGACGAACAATATGGAGAGGGACGGTGTAGGTGGGATATTATGGGATGGAGAGGTATGTTTTGGAGACGGGTGGTGTATGGGGTATATTATAGGGAGAGTCAGCGAAGGGGATATTATGGAGAGGGGTGGTGTAGGCAGGATATTATGGAGAGGGACATTTATCATGGGGAGGGGCGGCATGTGTGGGGGTATATTTTGGTGAGGGGCGGTGTAGGGGGTATATTATGGAGAGGGGTGGTGTGGGGGGTATAATGGTGAGTGGCGGTGTAGGTGGTATATTATGGAGAGGGGTTGTGTGGGGGTATATTATGGAGAGGGGTGGTGTGGGGGGTATATTATGGGGAGGGGTGCAGTGTGTGGGAAGTATCTTATGGGGCGGTGCGGTGTAGGGGGTATATTATAGGGAGGTGCGGTGTAGGGGGTATATTATAGGGAAGTGTGGTGTAGGGGGTATATTATGGTGAGGGGTGGTGTAGGGGGTATATTATGGGGAGGTGAGGGGTGGGGAAGGGGGTATATTATGGGGAGGTGTGGTGTAGGGGGTATATTATGGAGAAGGGTGGTGTGGGAGGGATATTATGGAGAGACAGTCTAGGGGGATTTTTTGTGCAGGAAGCACATTGAAGGGCAATTATTTCGTCAGGGGCACAACATGGTAGATATTTATACTTTGTTGGCAGTATAATGATTTTACAACGGCACAAAATACTCCTCGCCATGATGAGAGCCACGCACGTTGTTTATAAAAGCTCGGCGTCCATGCCGCCGCATGCGGCTCTCATCGTGGCCAGGAGTATTTTGCACCGTTGTAAAATCATAAGCGCACAGCAAAAGGGCTAAGCCTCCTGATGTGCCCTAATATGATACGCGTTGAGGCAACATTGCTGAGATGTGACAGAGCTTAATATCACGGCTTAACATCTCAGGCACATTGTGGACATATTAATCCCATTATGAGTACGGGGATGAGGCAAAATTGCCGGGATGTGGTAGAGCCTTACGTTTATGGCTCAGTATACTGGCAGACTATATTAATGTTTCTCGCATGTGAATAAGGGGATAGCATGTGCATGTGAGAGGTGACATCTACGGACTGAGTGAGTGAGATAAATCATTTGGTCACTGGCTGGCATCTGCTTCAATTGGGCAAAGGAGCCTTTGTGTAGTCAACGGATGACACTGTATTAGGGAGATTCCGTTATTCTATTGGGGACAATTTGCAATAGCATTAGCACTTTAGTCTACGGATATTGGAGTGTAAAATTGGCTATTAATGATTGAGAATGATGCAATGGTATATCCATATATGCAATAATTGTTAAACACTTCCCTCAAAAAAGGATGCCTAGTGAGATTTTCCCTCGTTAAAGGGTGTCTTGGAGTCCATGAATACAATGCTGTATAATTATATTAGTGTCCTTTATGACCCCCTCTTGTGGTAGGGGTTGATTGGACAGACTGCACACAAGCACGGTGGATGATTTGATATATTATTTATTCACAATTTATTAAAAGATAAGTTTTATTATTTTTCCACCACAGTCAGTGATTTTTGCAATTTCGGTAATTGGCTGGATTTGTATCTGGTGTAAGGGTGACAATTCAGTGATATCTCTAATACTGACTACATCTCATAAGTAGTGAGGTTCCTGTATGGTCCGCTGTCTGATGATAAAGGTAGCAACAACTCCCAGTATCTTCTTACCATAGTTAAGGACATACTGGGAGCTACATGTTCATGTCATACAAGTGTATCATGGGGCTGATCTAACACTGAAATTGACCACTGTAATAAGCGTGGTGCTGCATTCATCTACTGACTGTGGTTCTAATGTTACATTCATCTACTGACGGTGGTTCTATCGCTGCATTCATCTACTGACGGTGGTTCTATCGCTGCATTCATCTACTAATGGTATTCATGACCCTGCATTCATCTACTGATGGTGGTTCTGTCCCTGCATTCATCTAGTGATGGTGGTTCTGTCCCTGGAATCATCTACTGATGGTGGATCTGTTGCTGCATTCATCTACTGATGGTGGTTCTGTCCCTGCATTCATCTACTGATGGTGGTTCTGGCCCTGCATTCATCTACTGATGTTGGTTCTGTTGCTGAATTCATCTACTGATGGTGGTTCTGTTGCTGCATTCATCTACTGATGGTGGTTCTGTTGCTGCATTCATCTACTGATGGTGGTTCTGGCGCTGCATTCATCTACTGATGTTGGTTCTGGCCCTGCATTCATCTACTGATGTTGGTTCTGTTGCTGAATTCATCTACTGATGGTGGTTCTGTTGCTGCATTCATCTACTGATGGTGGTTCTGTTGCTGCATTCATCTACTGATGGTGGTTCTGGCGCTGCATTCATCTACTGATGTTGGTTCTGGCCCTGCATTCATCTACTGATGTTGGTTCTGTTGCTGAATTCATCTACTGATGGTGGTTCTGTTGCTGCATTCATCTACTGATGGTGGTTCTGTTGCTGCATTCATCTACTGATGGTGGTTCTGTTGCTGCATTCATCTAGTGATGGTGGCTGTGTCCCTGCATTCATCTATTATTGATGGTGGTTCTGGCGCTGCATTCATCTACTGATGGTGGTTCTGGCCCTGCATGTATTCACTGATGGTGGTTTTGGCCCTGCATGTATCTACTGATTTTGGTTCTGTGTTGTGAGTTCATTTTCCCCTTTACTACTGAGGCCCGAGGAACTCCCTCTTCTGGTAGAGAAAGGTAATGAGCCTGATTGTCAAACACCTGGGTCTGATCATGATGACTGGCTGAGTGGAGTTACTGACTGGATAAAAGGCTGCCGACGCCCTTTTTCCCTGCGGGTGATTTCTCTGTGGACTTCTAGGAAACCAGTCTGATTCCTGCTCCTCTAAAGCTAAAATTTCTGCTTTGCCTTTTTGCATTAGTGTTTTGTTTTCCCTGCTTTTCTGGATTCTGCCATTCCCTGCTGGGGTGAGCAGAATCTCCTTTTGCCTGTTGCTCTGTCTTCAGAATATTCCTGAGTACTGACATAGCCTTTTTGAAGCCTAGCGTCTTCAGGGCCTTTTTTACTGTCAGTTTGTTGGCTCTTATTTTCATAGGGTTTTTCACGGATTGCAGACAGCAGCCATCCTGACCTTTCCTATCTAAGTTAGTTTGGGCCCCATCTTTGCTCAGTCTATCTTTCTGTCTATGTTTTGTTCTTTCTTCTTGCTTCACCGTCATTATATGTGGGGGCTGCCTTTTGCTTTGGGGTCTGCTCTGGGGCAGTTTAGATTTCCCTTTCTGTCTTTAGGCTATGTAGTCCTCCGGCTGTGATCGAGGGGCCTAGGGCATCGTAGGAGCCCCCCACGGCTACTGCTAGTTGTGTTGATAGGTTCAGGGGTCTGCAATCCGATAGCTGCCAACCTCTCTGGTTTTCTGGACTTAGCTAGCAT
Source organism: Dendrobates tinctorius (assembly GCF_039654945.1). Taxonomy (NCBI): domain Eukaryota; kingdom Metazoa; phylum Chordata; class Amphibia; order Anura; family Dendrobatidae; genus Dendrobates; species Dendrobates tinctorius. Next base: position 88,029,247 of record NW_027361738.1, on the reverse strand, counting down.
TTCTATTTTTGCCTCCCACGGTGACTCAATCATAACAGTTCTGTTTCTGGATTCATCTACTGATGGTGGTTCTGTTGCTGCATTCATCTACTGATGGTGGTTCTGTTACTGCATTCATCTACTGATGGTGATTCTGACCCTGCATTCATCTACTGATGGTGGCTGTGTCCCTGCATTCATCTACTGATGGTGATTCTGGCCCTGCATTCATCTACTGATGGTGGTTCTGTTGCTGCATTCATCTACTGATGGTGGTTCTGTTGCTGCATTCATCTACTGATGGTGGTTCTGTTGCTGCATTCATCTACTGATGGTGGTTCTGTTGCTGCATTCATCTACTGATAGGGGTTCTGTTGCTGCATTTATCTACTTGTCGGTGGTTCTGGTGCTGCATGTATCTACTGATTTTGGTTCTGTTTCTGGATTCATCTACTGATGGTGGTTCTGTTGCTGCATTCATCTACTGATGATGGTTCTGTTGCTGCATTCATCTACTGATGGTGATTCTGACCCTGCATTCATCTACTGATGGTGGCTGCGTCCCTGCATTCATCTACTGATGGTGATTCTGTTGCTGCATTCATCTACTGATGGTGGTTCTGTTGCTGCATTCATCTACTGATGGTGGATCTGACCCTGCATTCATCTACTGATGGTGGTTCTGTTGCTGCATTCATCTACTGATGGTGGATCTGACCCTGCATTCATCTACTGATGGTGGTTCTGTTGCTGCATTCATCTACTGATGGTGGTTCTGTTGCTGCATTCATCTACTGATGGTGGTTCTGTTGCTGCATTCATCTACTGATGGTGGTTCTGTTGCTGCATTCATCTACTGATGGTGGTTCTGTTGCTGCATTCATCTACTGATGGTGGTTCTGTTGCTGCATTCATCTACTGATGGTGGTTCTGTTGCTGCATTCATCTACTGATGGTGGTTCTGTTGCTGCATTCATCTACTGATGGTGGTTCTCTTGATGCATTCATCTACTGATGGTGGTTCTGTTGCTACATTTATCTACTTGTCGGTGGTTCTGGTGCTGCATGTATCTACTGATGGGGGTTTTGGCCTTGCATTCATCTACTGATAGGGGTTCTGTTGCTGCATTTATCTACTTGTCGGTGGTTCTGGTGCTGCATGTATCTACTGATGGGGGTTTTGGCCCTGCATTCATCTACTGATAGGGGTTCTGTTGCTACATTTATCTACTTGTCGGTGGTTCTGGTGCTGCATGTATCTACTGATGGTTCTGTCACTTCATTCTACTACTGGTTCTGATCATACACACATGTAGCAAACCATAATGTGCTTCATGGCTATGTTAAAACTGAAACTTATATGTTTCCATATGTGATATCTGAGGTTCTGTAGGCAGGTCCAGGTGTGACCAGTATAGAGCATTGGAAAAAAAAATCCTAGGTAATGTTGAGAAGCATTGCATACTTTGCTTTACTACATATCTGAAAATGTATATCCAGTTTAAAATTAGTAATACATGAGCATAATATGTGATTTGTCTGATCAATAGAAACGCTCATCTGAGCTGATCCCAGTACTTTCTGGTTTTTCTTTGAACAGCTCTCAGTCAATACAGTAGTAGGCATATAGCCTATGAAGCAGCCGGAGGTAAACATGTTAAAGGGGTTGTCCAGATTTAAGTTACAAGTCACTCTGTGACTGCAGACTCGTGAATCCTCACATTGCTCGCAGTGCTGTTGTGATTCGGCGGGCGCGTGACTGCCGGTATGTGATTTGCATACATGACAACTAGCCTTGCTCGGCCCCACTTATTACACCTGTATTGAGCAAGGCCAGAAGCAGTCTAGTTGTAATATGGCTGGGAATATACAGATCACATACTTGGTCACATAAGTGCCCGCTCCCACCGCCAGCACCAGAGAATCCTCACAGCGCACATGATGTGAGGATTCACATATAGTGACTTTAGATTTGTAGCTTAAGATCGGACAACCTTTTTAGCGATGGGCCGCTACTCATGGGCCACTGCTGTGTGCTTGCCCCCCAGGCTAAAATGTGCCAGCCAGCCCCTGGATGTATGCATGTACTGATGGTGGTTGTAGTGATGTATTCATGTACTAATTGATGGTTCTGGTGCTGTATTCTCTCATTAAAGATAAAGAAGAAAAAAAATTGGTACAGCCAGATCAGTAAAAGATTTGGATATCAAAATTGTCAAAATATAAAACTATTTATCCCTTACGGTAATGAGAAAAACATAAGCATTACAAACCAAACATTTTTTTTAGCAAAATAAAGAATTCAGGAAAGTTTAGTCCAGCTGTAATGACACTGACCTGTAGAATCATGTTCACGGGTCTCCTTTATCAAGTAATGAATAACTTAAAATCAAATATGAAAAAAAACTATGATTTAATTGCATTTGTTTACTTCAGATTTATATTGTACTGCAGGGACAAGAGCAATTTCAATTTTCTCCATAGTTAGCAAAAAGCTAGAATTGGCCCTGGCTGTAGTCACTACTCTGCTGTTACTTAATGTCTTATACTCTAGTCACATCCTGAGCTGCAGTAACCATTCTTCTGCTGTATCAAATTTTATTCTTCTATCACACCCAGAGCTGCAGTCATTTTTCTGTATTAAATCTTGTTTTATACTCTAGTTATATCCAGAGCTGCATTCACTATTCTGCTGTTACATCATGTTTTAAATTCTAGTCCAGACCTGGTCAAAGTGTGACCCATGGGCCACATCAGGATATTTGGTTGTTTCTATCTGGCACATGGAGCACGACAGCCCAAGGGCAAGAACCTGTGCCATCCCACACCACATGGCCTACCCCTGCCTGGCATTTCAATTTCCCAAGGATGCAGATAGCCATGTGTATACAGTTTGACATTCCATGCAGTATGACCGCCCATAGCTCCCATACAAAGTCTGATGCCACATAGCCCCTATATACAGTATGATGACCCATAGCTCTGACCTAGTATGGTACCCCATAGCCTCTATTCATGGTATACTTTCCTTTAGCCCATATACAAATTATGATGCACCATTTCCTCACTTTTCACAGTATGAGGGCCAAAAGCCTCTCTGCCGAGTATGATGGCCTCCACAGTATACTCCTCCATATAATGCCACCACAGCTCCCTCAACTCCCAGGATATCCAAAAAGCTTATACTCACCCAGCCTTGGTTCAATGTCCACTGCAGCCTCCATCTCCTCTTCCAGCTTGTATAATAATGAGCAGAAGCTGCCCGTGCCTGTCAGTGTAACTGGTGGAGCAAGGAGCAGATGGCTTTCTGCTCCCCAACAGGGTTTAACAGTATCAGTGTCCAAAGGATACTATTAAAAGTGTTGCATACTAATGCCGTCCACTGACCATTTGGCATTTGCCAGAATTTCCAGTCCAGCCCCGCTGCATCGCATTAGAATAACTTCTATGTCAGTCTGTCATTTATCAGAGTCATTAACCCCTTTATGACCTATGACGTGCCGTGTCCGTCATAGGTCACCCGCCCCTCTTTGTTGCAGTCTCCAGAGCCTGATCTCATCAGCTGTCATGTGCCCCTAACAGCAGTGGGTAGAATCGCGATCCCCCCGGGGCTGTTAACTAGTTAAATGCCGCTGTTAATCTCGGCATTTAACTCACACAAACGGGATGCGTGTCTCAGCTCCGCCCATCTGCGCCCATGTGACATTACCGTGGGTCGCCGATGGGGTTGTCATTGCTGAACTGCTATGATCATTTTTGTTACACATTGCAGTTCTGCAGCCCTGCTATGTGTAACAGAAGTTATCAGATGTTCGCAGCTTCTAGTCTACCACGGAGACTATTGGAACAAGTAAAAAAAATTTTTTAAATATTAAAACATTGTTAAAAGAGTAAAAATTCAAATCACCCCCATTTGGCCCATTCAAAGTAAAATAAAAAATACAAATATTTGGTATCGCATCATTCAGAATCACCTAATGTATCAAGATATAAAAAGAATTAATCCAAACTGTAAACGGTATAACGAGAAAAAAATCTAAAGGCCAGAATTAAGTTTTTTTAGTTGCTGCAACATTGCAATAAAATACAATAACGGGTGGTCAAAACATCATATCTACCCCAAATAGTGTCCATAAAAACATCAGGTCGGCACGCAAAACATATGCACTTTCCCAGCTCCAGATCCTGGGAAAAAGGAGATGCTACGGGTCTTGGAAAATGGCGCCATTTCTAAAGAAATTTGACAAACTTTGAATTTTTTTTAACCACTTAAATAAATAATAACCTTTACATGTTTGGTATCTACGAACTTTTTTGCCATTTCACTGCACTTAGAATTTTTTTCCCCCATTTTCCAGTGTACAGTCTGGTAAAAGCAATGGTGTTGTTCAAAAGCAAAATTCGTCTCGCAAAAAAAACAAGCTGTCACGTGTCCGTAGAGATGGAAAAATAACAAAAGTTATGGATCTGAGAAGAAGGGGAGCGAAAAATGGAAACGCAAAATCGGAAATATCCTTGGTCTTTAAGGGGTTAATAGGTATGTGTTTAGGGTTTATTAGTGAATCGCCAATTACTGGAATAACTTACTTTGACTTGTCATTGCTTCATGACTGTGAAATTGTCACAAGAGCACAATTAACATTCACTCGACTTGATACCTTCAGAAAATCTGCAAGAACGGACTTACGATTGACTGGGCAGCCGTCATAGTTATTCACAGTAGACGTAGAGTAAAGTGCTTCATAGATACTGGTGGAGATCTTTGGCCTTTGAGTTGAGGTCAGATGTCAGTTCTTAAAATATTTCTTAAAAATTGTCATTAAGTCCGATATCTGTGCACTTGAATCTGATTATAAATCCCAAGAAGAAAGATTGGCTGAGAGATAATGGACCACTGACTGAGTTTAGACTGTATATAACGTGATCTGCCACTTTACCTACAAACGTCTAGAAACGTGCTGGATCAAATTTTTTTGGTTCTGCTGCCATCAAAACTGCAGCAATTCAGTGTGGCATAAATGTGAAAAAGTGATGACATTGTAGTGTAGGAATATTGGAGATGCCGACACTATAGCTACTCGCAATTGCCACAGATTAGATAAAAGCCTCAAGGAAGGACTGCTCTTCATATGTCCATCCACAGGTATCAGAGGAGCAGGGTGTGCAAAGATAACCTTCCCCGCACTGTTACTACACTTACGTCAGTCTGCAGGAAGGGGTCATACATCCGGTATCTGAGGAACTAGGGTGCACCAAGAAAGCATTCTCCCACCATTATTCCACCCTATAAATGTTCAATAAGGGGTCATCCATCCACAGGAATCACCGGAGTTAGAGAGTGCCGAGAAAACAATACCCTATCATTATTCTAACCTACTAGCTTGCAGGAATAGGTCATCTATCCACAGGAATCTGAGGAGCTAGGGTGCAATAATAAAACATTCCCCCACCATTACTCCATCATACCAGCCTTCAGCAAGGGTTCATCCTTCAACGGGTATCGTAGGAGATGCAGAGAGCCGAGACAACATTCTCCACAACATTACTCCACCTGCATGGCAGAAAGGGGTCATCAATCGAAAGGTATCAGGGGTCACAATGTGCCAAGAAAACATTCCATCACCATCACTCTCAAGCAGCCTGAATTGGTGAAGCAGAAATATATATAGATTCACCTGTTCTGATTAGAGTTGAGCAAAACGGGTCGGTCATATTCAAAAGTCGGCGACTTTCGCTGAAGTCGGGTTTCATAAAATGAAACCCGACCATAACATGAGGTCGGCCACGAGTTCGGCGACCAGAGCGCCAAAGTCGCATTTCAAAAGATGTTTCCAGCGCCCTTTTTCAGCCAATGATGGAGGACGCACACTGTGTGCAACGCGATGACATAGGCATCGGTCACCACATCTTTGAGAAGGGCATGCAAGTGATTGGCTGGCTTTGTGTGGCGTCACAGGGGCTATAAAAGGGCGTGCACACCGACCGCTATCTTACTTCTGCCGATCTTAGCATTAGGGAGAGGTTGCAGCTGCTGATTCTGAATAAGGGAGAGCGTTAGGCAGGGAAGAAGAACCAAAAAACTGCTTCTGCTGTTAGCGATTTTCACTTACAACACAACACTTTGTGTGCAGTGACAGGGGAGGATATATTTTTGTGCATCAGCTCTGTTGGTTATTAGGCTGCCTTATAAGGCTCCCTGATAGCTGCATTGCTGTTTGCACACTGCTGTGCAAACTGCTATTTTAAAAGCAAAAATACTTTTTTTCCTCCTTTCTGCACAGTTAGCAAGCGTTCATTTTTCCACCCTTTTGTGTGTGCAGCAGTCCTGCTTATTAGGCTGCATGCGTCGATACTTGGACTGAGAGCATCATTGTCAGCGTCCTCAAATCTCTAGTGAAATCTCAAAATTCTCACTAATCCTATAGACACCCTCCACCTTGTCATACACCATCCAATTTCAGCCTGTTACATTGAGGTGTAATCTCTCCTGGGCCTGAGACAATAGTTCAGCGTCATCAAATCTATAGTGAGATTCAAATTCTCACCAATTCTAAAGACACCCTCCACCTTGTCATACACCATCCAATTTCAGCCTGTTACATTGAGGTGTAATCTCTCCTGGGCCTGAGACAATAGTTCAGCGTCCTCAAATCTATAGTGAGATTCCAATTCTCACCAATCCTATAGACACCCTCCACCTTGTCATACACCATCCAATTCAAGCCTGTTACATTGAGGTGTAATCTCTCCTGGGCCTGAGACAATAGTTCAGTGTTCTCAAATCTATAGTAAGATTCAAATTCTCACCAATCCTATAGACACCCTCCACCTTGTCATACACCATCCAATTTCAGCCTGTTACATTGAGGTGTAATCTCTCCTGGGCCTGAGACAATAGTTCAGCGTCATCAAATCTATAGTGAGATTCAAATTCTCACCAATTCTAAAGACACCCTCCACCTTGTCATACACCATCCAATTTCAGCCTGTTACATTGAGGTGTAATCTCTCCTGGGCCTGAGACAATAGTTCAGCGTCCTCAAATCTATAGTGAGATTCCAATTCTCACCAATCCTATAGACACCCTCCACCTTGTCATACACCATCCAATTCAAGCCTGTTACATTGAGGTGTAATCTCTCCTGGGCCTGAGACAATAGTTCAGTGTTCTCAAATCTATAGTAAGATTCAAATTCTCACCAATCCTATAGACACCCTCCACCTTGTCATACACCATCCAATTTCAGCCTGTTACATCGAGGTGTAATCTCTCTTGGGCCTGAGACATTAGTTCAGCGTCCTCAAATCTATAGTGAGATTCCAATTCTCACCAATCCTATAGACATCCTCCACCTTGTCATACACCATCCAATTTCAGCCTGTTACATTGAGGTGTAATCTCTCCTGGGCCTGAGACAATAGTTCAGTGTACTCAAATCTATAGTGAGATTCAAATTCTCACCAATCCTATAGATGCCATATAGCTGGTGGTATTTTGGGTTCATTTTCACAAAAATGAGGAAGTATGGGGGAAGACGCCATGGAAGTGGGCAGTGGTGGACAGCTGGTCCCGATGGTGGTGGTGGTGGTGTTGCATCTGTTGGTAGTGGCAAAAGCACAATAGCACCTAAGGCAGGAGGTGTTGAGCCTGTGTCATTGTCTGGCTCCACAAGGCCTCGAAGGCTCTCTTTTCTGGGAGTAGGTAAACCGCTTTTAAAGCCGGAGCTTCAAGAACAAGTTTTGGCTTACATTGCTGACACAGCCTCCAGCTCTCTCACCTCCTCTTCTGAAGTTTCAAAAAATAAAAGCACTGAGTCGTCAGTGGAGGCTCCTGGTCAGGAACAACACCTATCCTTGTGTCCTTCACCCCTACCAAAAGTGAAGGATGTGGCAGGCCACACTACCTATTACTCCATGGAGCTCTTTTCACATGCCATGCCTGGGATAGCAAGTCAAATCGTGAATTCCCAGTCCAAGATGAATCTGTCATGGAGTGCACTGATGCACAGCCACTGCTAGATTTTTCTGTTGGTACATTCACTCAGAGCACGACATTGTCCTCGCAGTGTACTGAGGCAGAATCAGACCCTGATGAAACTCCGGTGCCCCTTCCCGCATAATATACCACCTTACACGGTGAAACAAAGGAAGGTGCACATGAAATTGAAGAGGAGGTGATGGATGACCCAGTTGTTGACCCAGATTGGCATCCATTGGGGGAAGAGGGTGCCGCTGCCTACAACTCAGAAGAGAAGGAGGAGGATTTGCAGAAGGCAACGACATCGCAACAGCTGTTATCTGGCATGACCGTAGCAGTCCAAAAACATGTTACAATAACCAAAAGAGTTGCAGGACAGCTTGGCCAGACGGTCAAATTAGCACAGCGTGCAAGGTCTCAAAATGTCTTCCATAGTAGGAAGAGTGCAGTGTGGCACTTTTTGAACAAAATCTTAATGATCAGGCAAAAGTTATCTGTAAGAAGTGCGCAAAGACCTTTAGCCGAGGGAAAAATCTGAGAAATTTGAATACAAGTTGCATGATTAGACATTTAACCACCATGCAATTGCAAGCGTGGACGGACTACCAAACCTCACGTACCACAAGTGCACCTGTTCCGAATGAAGGTAGTCAGCAATGCTACATCGCTTCCCCCACTGTAAGCCCACCGGTTAGCACACCACCAGCAGCAAATGTCGAGGTGTCATCGCAAGGACAAAGCAGTCATGGAATCACAATTGTATTGCTATGATAGACTGAATCTAGGCCATCAGCAACACCACCAACACCATCACCATCACCAACCCTCTCTCAGTCCGCCATGTCCACCGCTATTTCCACCATATGCAGCTCTCAAGTCCAGCTCACCCTAAAAGAGACTCTCAGTAGGACAAGAAAGTACTCATCCTCTCATCCGCGTACACTGGCTTTGAACGCCCACATTGCCAACCTAATCTCGTTAGAGATGATGCCCTACTGGTTGGTAGAAAGCAAAGCTTTCCGCGAGCTCATGGCCTACGCAGTACCACGCTATGACCTACCCAGTCGGCACTTTATTTCGCAAAAAGTCATCCCAGCCCTCCACGTGCATGTGAAAGACCGCATTGTCCATGCACTCAAGCAATCAGTGAGTGGAAAGGTGCACCTCACAACAGATGCATGGTCCAGTAGGCATGGCAAGGGCCGTTATGTGTCCATCACTGCGCACTGGGTTAATGTGGTGGATGCAGGGTCCACAGGGGACAGCGACGGTGGGACATTGCTGCCTAGCCCACGGTATAGGAAACAGTTGGCTGTAGTCATTCGACCCTCCTTCTCCTCCAGAAGCGAAAGCCCGTCCACAGAGCGCAGTCGCACGAGCACTCCATCCGCAGCTGCCAGTGTTGCACACGAGTTGTCCCACTATCGAACAGCTAGTGGTAAGCGTCAGCAGGCTGTGATGAAGATGATGTGTTTGGGCGACAACAGACACACCGCGGAGGTACTGGCCGACTACTTGCAGCGATAAACTGAGTCATGGCTAGTCAGTCTACATCTTGAGGCAGGCAAGGTAGTTAGTGATAACGGATGGAATTTTGTGGCAGCCATAGCCCTTTCAAAACTCAGACACATACCATGCCTGGCTCACACCTTGAACCTGGTGGTGCAGTGCGTCCTCAATAATTATCCGGAGTTAACACCCCTGCTCCATAAGGTGCGAAGACTGTGCTCGCACATCCGCCGGTCACCCCTACACTCCAGTCATATGCAGAAGCTGCAGCGATTGCTCCACCTTCCTAAGCACCGCCTAATTATCGACGTTGCAACAAGGTGGAACTCCACCCTGCACATGGTTCAGAGGCTGTGCAAACAGAGGCAAGCTGTAATTCATTTGTGGGAGGAGACACGGGCAGGCAGTTTGCAGGCAGACATGGAGTTGTCTGGTGTGCAGTGGTCGAAGCTGAAAGACCTCTGTAAAGTCCTTCAGTGTTTTGAGGAATGCACATGGCCGGTAAGCGCAGACGACGCCATCATAAGCGTGAGCATCCCACTTATGCGTCTGCTCATGCAAACTTTGACGCACATTAAGGAGCAGGCATCTGCAGCCGAGGAGGAAGAGGAAGAGGGAAGCCTTGATGACAGTCAGCCATTGTCTGCTCAGGGAAGTCTCATGGACGAGGTGGAGGAAGAAGAGGAGGAGGAGGAGGATTATGGGGATAATTATTTTGGGGAGGAGGATGCTTCTCAGGGGGCAAGAAAAAATGTTGGCGTGGCAAGGTCAGGTACAGGGTTTGTGCATGACTGGAGGGATGTTGATTTGCCAGAAAGTGCTCCTCCACCCAGCACTCGCAGTGCATCATTGACACCTGGAACATTGGCCCACATGTCTGATTATGCCTTGCAGCTCCTAAAAAGGGACCACCGCATTGCCAAAATGATGAACGATGATGACTACTGGTTGGCCAGCATCCTGGATCCACGCTATAAAGGCAAATTCCAAAACATCATGCCACAGGAGAACCTAGAGCTAATATTGGCTAACAAACAAGCAACTCTGGTTAACCGCTTGGTGGGGCATTCCCAGCACACAGCGGCGGTGATGTTTTTCCAACGAGCCGTAGGAGGCAACATGGAAGAGGTGTTCGTGGTGCACACAGCCAAAGTGGCATTGGACACAGGGGTTTCATGACCATGGTGTGGACTGACTTTTCAAGTACCGCTCACACGACTGGTTATACTGCATCGATCGAAAGTGACAGGAGACAGCAGTTGTCAACTATGGTAACAAACTACTTCTTGTCCCATATCGATGTTCTCCCTCACCGGTCATTCCCCTTTGACTATTGGGCCTGTAAACTTGAAACCTGGCCTGAATTGTCACAATATGTCTTACAGGAGCTCGCTTGCCCTGATGCTAGTTTGTTATCTGAACGAGTCTTCAGTGCTGCTGGATCAAACCTGACAGAAAAAAGGACCCGTATGTCGACCCAAAATGTTGATGATCTAACCTTCATTAAAATGAACCATGCATGGGTTTCAAAGGATTTTGTCCCACCCTCCCCTGCTGTCACGTAGGTTGCCAGAAAAATGCCTTGCTTTTGTCCTCTTCTTCCGCAAACTTCTCCAATTACTCCATTTGCAGCTGCTGAATATCCAACATCCACATATGCCATTTTTTCCACCTCCCTAACTCGGCTGCCTCCTCCCACAGGGCCGGGGTCACCACGAGGCGCACGCACCCGTGCGAGTGCCATTGCCCTGGACAGGTGGGTGGGCACACTCTTTGGCAAAGGCACTGGCACAAGGTCCCTCATAGTAGAATCAAGTGTCTCTGACAGTGGGGGTGCACACCGGCCGTCAGACACACCGGCGTACTATGAGGGGCCCTGTGCCAGTACCGCCGCCCATGAGTGGGCCCCCCCTGCTTGCTCAGGGCACCAGCACTTGACTTACCTCTCCCTGCTCCACTACTGTGTAGTCTGGCCTGTTAAATACTTCACTGGGACTGCCAATGCAAATTTGGTGAAATGATAGATGATGATTAAGAGGTAGGTATGCCCTGTCCTGCTGGGCTCTATCTTCAGATAATCAATGGCTTCCATTTGTTATGGACGTCGACTCACAATGAGATGCAGTGGTGGTTTATCATCAGCTTTCACAGTTTTCCGACTCACAGACGTGTGACATTCCTGCCCACATTTTTAAATGTGTCCTCTCATGCCAATCCAATAGAATCGCCTACGGCCTGTGGCTTGTGTCTTTTGCACTCCAAAGTTACCTGACAGATCATGATAGGCAGTGAGGGCAATGTCTACATCTGTCCCTGTGATCACAATTTGATGGAGATGAGTAACGGTGATGGGTTCCACGTTACTGCGATACAGCAAACCTTTCTTCACAAGAACTGTTTTCACTGTCTCCACAGACAAAGTAATTGAGGGTCAGAATTGCCTCTGAGAATTCTCCCGGGAGTTTTTACCGTGATTAGTAATTCCAAAATTTCTGCAATCAGTCGACTTTCCGTCTGTACTTGTATCCATCTCGTTTCCTCTTGCGTAGAGTCTGGACTGTCTTACTGAGACTGAAATATATATGAAGATTGAAAAATACCCCAACAGTGTATACTTGTGTACGCTTCGAATACATAACCCTTTTTACTTTTGTCTAAACCATACTGAGGCTGTGAGTGTCTTTGTCGGACTCCGGAAATAAACACTCAGATTTTTAATGTTTAAACTATTCTATATATACCTGCTATCCAGTGATACTGTACCCTTTCTCAACTTTGTACAATCACGTCAAATCCATACTGGGCCTGAGACCCTCTGAGTCTGCCTCCTGATATATAGACATAGGTTTTTAATGTTTAAACTATGCTATATATACCTCTTTATGTCGTTTTTATCTGATGGTATGAAGATTTTATATTCTCAATAAAGCAATTGTTATTTTATCTCCTGGAGACGCTGGAAAAATCCTTCTTTATTTTATATATACCTGTTATCCGGTGATACTGTACCCTTTCTCAAAGTAATTGAGGGTCAGCATCACCTCTGAGAATTCTCCCGGAAGTTTTTACAGTAATTAGTAATTCTAAAATTTCTGCAATCAGTTGACTTTCCGTCTATACTTGTATCCATCTCGTTTCCTCTTGCGGAGAGTCTGGACTCTCTTTCTGAGACTGAAATATATATGAAGATTGAAAAATACCCCAACAGTGTACGCTGTGTACTGTTATGAATGGGTTGCCGAGGAAAAAAAAAACAACACAAGCTAAGCCTCAGAAAACCAGAGAGGTTGGTAACTATGCAGACTGCAGATCCCTGATTCTAATTCACAACTAGCAGCAGTCGTGGAAGGTTCCTACGTTGGTCCTAGACGCCTCGTCACAACCGGATAGCTAAATAAGCCTAAAGCAGGAAAAGAGGAAAACTAACTGCCCCAGAGCAGACCCCAAAGGAAAGATAGCCCCCCACATGTATTGACGGTGTTACAAGATGAAAACACATACAAAGGCAGGAAAATAAGCTGAGCAAACGATGGGGCCAAACTAACTAGAAAGGACAGGAAAGGAAAGACACTGCAATCTGCCAAACACCCTACCAAAGATAATGTCCAACACATCTGATAGCAAAATTAACCCTGAAGTCACTAGACTTCTCCCACTATATCAGCACTCTGAAATATTCTGAGACAGAGCAAAAAGAGGCCAATCTAATAAGGGACAAAAAAAGCAAATTGGCAAATACAGATAAATAAGAGTGGAAATTCAGCACAGCCCAGCCGGGCTGACTGACCCCACAAAAAACTGAATTGACCAACAAGAGCAAGTGTGAACATTAGCAAAAACAAACTTAACTTGAGAAGACTGGAACAGAGCTGAGTCCAAGACCTGAGAAGCAGACTGAATCACCAGCACCAGGATAGGGCGTCGGCTGTCTTATATCCAGTCTGATACTCCAGAGATCCAATCTTTATCCTTCCTCACCAGGTGGCAGATCACTACCAATTAAACCAAGCTCACTACCTCCTGTCACCACCAGAGGGAGAACGAGGTGTACGAAGCAGAGCCGGAAGTGTACGGAGCGGAGGTGTGTACAAGGTCTACGGAGCGGAGCAGTGTGTTTATGAGGTGTACGGGGTGGAGCAGAGCCGGGTGTGTATGGGGTGTACGGAGCGGAGCCGCGTGTGTACGAGGTGTACGAAGCAGAGCCGGAGGTGTACGGAGCGGAAGTGTGTGCAAGGTCTACGTAGCGGAGCAGTGTGTGTATAAGGTGTACGGAGCAGAGCCGGAGGTGTATGGAGCGGAGGTATGTACAAGGTCTACGGAGCGGAACCATGTGTCTACGAGGTGTACGGAGCGGAGCCGGATGTGTGCTAGGTGTACGGAGTGGAGCAGAGCCGGGTGTGTACGAAGCGGAGCCGGAGGTGTGTACAAAGTCTACGGAGCGTAGCCGTGTGTGTACAAGGTGTATGGAATGGAGCCCTGTGTATACAAAGTGTACGAATCTGAGCCTTGTGTTTACGGAGCGGAGCAGATCCGGGTGTGTACGGAAAGAAGCCGCGTGTGTGCGGGGTGTACGGAGCGGAGTGGAGCTGCTTGTGTATGGAGCGGATCTGCGTGTGTACGAGGTGTATGGAGCAAAGTCGCATGTGTTCAAGGTTTAGGAGTGGAGCCATGTGTGTACAAGGTGTACAGAGCGTGGCCACGTGTGTACAAGGCGTACGGAGCAGAGTCGCATGTGTATGAGTTTTACGGAGCGGAGCCATGTGTGTACTGAGTGGAACCATGTGTGAGCGAGGTGTACAGAGTGGAGCCGTGTGTGTAAGAGGCATACAAAGCTAGACCGTGTGTGTATGAGGCGTGCGGAGCCATGCGTGTACGAGGTGTATGGTGGGGAGCATTCATACCTCCCAACCGTCCCCTATCCAATGGAACAGTCCCGATTTTGAGAGAGAGAGACTGCCCCAGCTGGAAGCTTACTTTTCCCGCGGACACAGGAGTATGCGGCGGAGCCCGGAGGAGCACTTTAAAACTCGCACGTGACGTTCTACCGAAAGTGACGTGCTGGAAGCTGACCGGAAATGAGGTAATTTCGGGAGGAGATTGTGACAGAACCGTGGAGGCACGTCAGAGAATGCTTCAGATCACCGTGTCCTCCTCCGACAGCGTGGACAGTGGGATTGCCTTGGAATCGGGGATACCGGCCATGAGAACGGATCATGATATGTCCTGCATCGGGAGGCTCAGGTGGGTATTACATTGGGAGCCGGGCTGCTATAGTATCTTTATACAATACTTGCAGAAGAGCCCGGCGCTGCCCGGGCATAGTAACTAACTGTGGTTAGTTATAGCAAATTATAATTATCCTCCATCCCATAGTCCCCTGCCCATATACCCATCATACATATCCTCCATCCCATAGTCGAGTGCCCATATACCCATCACACGTCCTCCATCCCATAGTCCCATGCCCATACACCCATCATACATATCCTCCATCCCATAGTCCCGTGCCCATATACCCATCATATATATCCTCCATCCCATAGTCCCATGCCCATATACCCATCATACATATCCTCCATCCCAGAGTCCCGTGCCCATATACCCATCATACATATCCTCCATCCCAGAGTCCCGTGCCCATATACCCATCACACATCCTCCATCTCATAGTCCCATGCCCATATACCCATCATACATATTCTCCATCCCATAGTCCAATGCCCATATACCCATCATACATATTCACCATCCCATAGTTGAGTGCCCATATACCCGTCATACATATCCTCCATCACATAGTCCAGTGCCCATATACCCATCACACATCCTCCATCCCATAGTCCCATGCCCATATACCCATCATACATATTCTCCATCCCATAGTCCCATGCCCATATACCCATCATACATATTCACCATCCCATAGTTGAGTGCCCATATACCCGTCATACATATCCTCCATCCCATAGTCCAGTGCCCATATACCCATCACACATCCTCCATCCCATAGTCCCATGCCCATATACCCATCATACATATTCGCCATCCCATAGTCGAGTGCCCATATACCCATCACACATCCTCCATCCCATAGTCCCATGTCCATATACCCATCATACATATCCGCCATCCCATAGTCCCGTGCCCATATACCCGTCATACACATCCTCCATCCCATAGTCAACCATTATGATATCATAATGAGCAGCGGCGGGGCTTGCAACCTATGATAACATCAGCGTCACCATGGCAACCATTGTGACATCATAATGAGGGGCGGGGCTTGATACACACACTTTTTCCCCCAGTATGTAGATAGGGGCAAAATTGGTGAATTGGAACGCGCGGGGTTAAAATTTCACCTCACAACATAGGTTAGGACGCTCTCGGGGTCCAGACGTGTGACTGTGCCAAATTTTGTGGCTGTAGCTGCGACAGTTCGGATGCCTATCCCGGACATACACACATACATACACACATACATACACACTTTGAGCATTAAATATTAGATTTCTTTATCTCTGTTTCTTTCTCTCTCTGTTCTTTCCTTCTTTCTCTCTCTAATCTTTCTTTTTTCTTTCTCTGTCTCTGTTCTTTCTTTTCCTCAGTACCAGCCACTGTGCCAAAAATGGCTGATGTATATACACTATACACTGTATATACATCAGCCTCGAGTCAGCACCTATCTATACATAAGCCTCAGCAACAGCATATACGTAAGCTTCAGCACCAGTATATACAGTTAGGTCCATATATATTTGGACAGAGACAACATTTTCCTAATTTTGGTTCTAGAGTCTAGACATTACCACAATGAATTTTAAACAAAACAATTCAGATCCAGTTGAAGTTCAAACTTTCAGCTTTCATTTGAGGGTATCCACATTAAAATTAGATGAAGGGTTTAGGAGTTTCAGCTCCTTAACATGTGCCACCCTGTTTTTAAAGGGACCAAAAGTAATTGGACAATTGACTTCAAGGCAATTTCATGAACAGGTGTGGGCAATCCCTTTGTTATGTCATTCTCAATTAAGCAGATAAAAGGCCTGGAGTTGATTTGTGGTGTGGTGCTTGCATTTGGAAGGTTTTGCTGTGAAGGAAACATTCGGTCAAAGGAGCTCTCCATGCAGGTGAAACAAGCTACCCTTAAGCTGCAAAAACAGAAAATTCCCATCCAAGAAATTGCTACAACATTAGGAGTGGCAAAATCTACAGTTTGGTACATCCTGAGAAAGAAAGAAAGCACTGGTGAACTCATCAATGCAAAAAGACCTGGGCGCCCACGGAAGACAACAGTGGTGGATGATCGCAGAATAATCTCCATGGTGAAGAGAAACCCCTTCACAACAGCCAACCAAGTGACCAACACTCTCCAGGAGGTAGGTGTATCAATATCCAAATCTACCATAAAGAGAAGACTGCATGACAGTAAATACAGAGGGTTCACTGCACGGTGCAAGCCACTCATAAGCATCAAGAATAAAAAGGCTAGACAGGACTTTGCTAAAAAACATCTAAAAAAGCCAGCACAGTTCTGGAAGAACATTCTTTGGACAGATGAAACCAAGATCAACCTCTACCAGAATGATGGAAAGAGAAAAGTATGGCGAAGGCGTGGTGCTGCTCATGATCCAAACCATACCACATCATCTGTAAAACACGGCGGAGGCAGTGTGATGGCTTGGGCATGCATGGCTGCCAGTGACACTGGGTCACTAGTGTTTATTGATGTGACACAGGACAGAAGCAGCCGAATGAATTCTGAGGTATTCAGAGCCATACTGTGTGCTCAGATCCAGCCAAATGCAGCCAAACTGATTGGTTATCGTTTCATACTACAGATGGACAATGACCCAAAACATAAAGCCAAAGCAACCCAGGAGTTTATTAAAGCAAAGAAGTGGAATATTCTTGAATGGCCAAGTCAGTCACCTGATCTCAACCCAATTGAGCATGCATTTCACTTGTTAAAGACTAAACTTCAGACAGAAAGGCCCACAAACAAACCGCAACTGAAAACCACCGCAGTGAAGGCCTGGCAGAGCATCAAAAAGGAGGAAACTCAGCATCTGGTGATGGCCATGAGTTCAAGACTTCAGGCAGTCATTGCTAACAAAGGCTTTTCAACCAAGTACTAGAAATGAACATTTTATTTACAATTATTAAATCTGCCCAATTACTTTTGGTCCCTTTAAAAACAGGGTGGCACATGTTAAGGAGCTGAAACTGCTAAACCCTTCATTCAATTTTAAAGTGGATACCCTCAAATGAAAGCTGAAAGTCTGAGCTTCAACTGCATCTGAATTGTTTTGTTTAAAATTCTTTGTGGTAATGTCTAGAACCAAAATTAGAAAAATGTCCCTGTCCAAATGTATATGGACCTAACTGTACATCAGCACCTGTATAATACACAGGTTCTGGGGCTGATGTATATACAGGTGCTGGTGGGGTTGATGTATATACTGGTGCTGACTTGAGGCTGATGTATATATGGGCTGCATGTATATACATCACTGATCAGCCTCTAGTCAGCACCTATATATACACCAGAACCTGTATATACATCAGCCCCATCACCCGTATATACACCAGCCCCAGCACCCGCATATACATCTGCCCCAGCACCCGTATATACATCAGCCCCAGCACCCTTATATACATCAGCCCCAGCACTCATATATACATCAGCCCCAGCACTCATATATACATCAGCCCCAGCACTCGTATATACATCAGCCCCAGCACCCTTATATACATCAGCCCCAGCACTCGTATATACATCTGTCCCAGCACCCGTATATACATCTGCCCCAGCACCCGCATATACATCTGCCCCAGCACCCGTATATACATCAGCCCCAGCACCCGTATATACATCAGCCCCAGCACTCGTATATACATATGTATATACAGTAGTCTAAATGTGATATATATTCAGCAGTATGTAACATAATATAGTATAATACTGTCAATTATAATGTAGAGTTGTGTGTATATAGTGGAGAGCTGTTCATATAGTATGTTGCTGTATATAGTGTGGAATCCACACTATATACACTGGCCTATCTTTACACTATACAGTATATACACAGCACCACTCTATATTCCTTACCACGGTATATATTGTGGAGCTGTATACATTGTGTATACTCCTCCTGTCCTGCATACATGGTGTAAATATAAGTATCTGCTCTAAGTGTGTGTATCTATGAAAATAAAAAGCGCTCCGATGAATTGTGCAAAGTGGTGGACTCTTTATTAGCCCATGTGACAAAGTTTTGGATCTATAACAGATCATTTCTCTGCTATGGAATTGAAATATTACCACGTGGGCTAATAAAGAGTCCTCCACTTTTCTCTTATTTAGTCAATTAAACGTTGTGCTGATTATTTTCTTTTTATAAATGCCTTTGATTTAAGGGTGTGTGTCCTAAAAGCAATTCACCCACTGCTTAATGTTTGGTGGTGTTCAATTATGACACATATCAAGGCTGACATCACCACCCGGCAAAAGCGGGCAATTGCCGTCGGGGACTTGGCATGCTATGGGGCTCGTAAGTAGGGGCTCCTGTGCCAGCGCTGACACAGTGGAAAACAATGATGAGTGAGGGAGCCATCTGCTGATGCTCCCTCTCTCATCTTTCCCCCTCTGCGTCTGAGCTTTGTGATGTCTTAGTGCAGAGGGTGCAATGACATCACTACAGCGAATCATCTATGCCAAGCAGTGCAGAGGATCAGAATACATTGAGGAAACTAGAGCAGTGGGGACAGGGAGAAGTATTATATGGGGCCCATTGTACTGTATGAAGTAATATATGGTGCCCATTATACTGTATAAAGTAATATATGGGGCCCATTATACTGTTTGAAGTAATATACAGTATGAGGGCCCATTATACTGTATGGGCCATTATATGGGGCCCATAAAACTGTATACAGTAATGTATGGGGCCCATAATAGTGTATGGAGCATTATATGGGCTCATTGTACCATATGGAGGAATATGTGGGGTCCATTGTACTGTATGGAGCAATATATGGGGCCATTATACTGTATGGAGCATTATGTGTTGCCCATAATACTGTATGGAGGACTATGTGGTGCCCATAATACTGTATGGAGGACTATGTGGCGCCCATAGTACTGTATGGAGGTCTATGAGGTGCCTATAATACTCTATAGAGGACTATATGGTGCCCATAATACTGCAAAGAGGGCTATGTGGTACCAATAACAATGTATGGAGGACTAAGTTGTGCACATAATACTGTATGGAGGGTTATCCAAATTCGGAAGTTCTCCCCTATCTTTTGGATAGGGGATGACTTTCTGTTTGTTGTGGATCTGACCGCTGGGACCCCCATGATCCTAGGAAACGTAGCTTTGAAAAGCACCATGTAAATGGAGCTGTGGTCCAATCATACGCACAGTGACACCATTAACATGTGGCTCTTTAAATAACTCCTTTAATAGAGTGATGAGGGGACGACAAAGTATAGCAAAAATTCACTGATCGGGGCTGGTGAGTGTTATAATTTGTGGGCTGGTGGGGTTTGTGTGGCAGGGCTGCTTTTTTGTCCCAGTTCGGCCCTGGTTTCCGGAGTGTAATGTAGACGCAAATATATGTTTAAGTCCCTGCAGAAGTCAAAAATTTGAAAAACCAATGAAAAATATTTGAAAAATGTATGTAAATAATTTCAAATCAATCTACTTTTTCCCGGAATGTTATCAGATCTAAAATATAAAAAAATTAGCGTACTTTGCATGGTTGCATTCATAATTGTCCAAACTAATGAAATATTATAATATTTATCCATAATGGTGAACTGCAAAAGAAACGAAAAAAAATGAAATAGCAGAATTGTCGTCTTTTGGTCACTTCGACCAGAAAGGCATATGGATCCCAAGATAGTAAAGACAAAACTACAGTTGGTATCAGAAAAACCCCAAGCCCTCACATAATTCTATCAACCCAAGACTAAACATTTTAGAGCTCTTGGAAAGCAAGAAGGAAAAATAGAATTGAAGAGAGGCCCAATGGGAATCTGTCACCCAAGGGCATGAGTGGGGTGTGCACCAGTCACCCACACAGTATGAGGACCCCACTGCTTCCCACTCAATATAATGGCCCTCACATCCCCCCTTTCATTATCATGGTCCCCACATCACTTCACACTTTATGAAGGCCCCACACAGCACCTCACACAGTATAGTGGTTGGCATATCCCCTCACATAGTAGACTAGGCCATTATTTTAAAGTAGGATGCTGGTGAGGTCTTCATGCTGAGTGGGCCATTATACTGAGTGGGGAGACGTGAGAGCCATTTTACTGTGTGAGCGCTATCAAAATGTGTTAGTGGCTGTGGGGAACCATCACACTGTGTGATGGGCTATGGGGGCCACTATAATGGGTGAGGTGCTGTGTGAGGCCACCATAAAGTGTGAGGGGTTGTGGGGGCCATGATACTGAATGAGTGGAAGAGGGGCCCTCATTTTGAGTGGAGGGCTGTGGGGGGGGCTTCATTCTGTGAGGGGGCGCTGATACTAATTAAGCGGCTGTGGGGCCATCATACTGAATGGGCTGTGGGGGTCTTCACTTTGAGAGTGGGCTGTTGGTTTCACCATACTAAACGAGGGTTGTTATACTGCGTGGAGATCATCATAGTGACAGGACATCATGCTGTGTGGAGGCCATGATACTGTTTATGTATGGAGGAGGCGACCATAACTATATCATGCTATGGGGGAACACTATAGGGGCATCATGCTATGGCGGTATTATATTTTGTTGCTCGCACTGCGGGGACATCACAATGTAAGTGTGAAGTGACTCTGTTGGAGCGATTCACTGTGGGAATATCAAAATCCGTGTGTGTGGGGGTAGGGGCATTACTATAAACATGTTTTATAATGGCCATAAAAGGGGTATCGCTGATGAGCACAATAAGGGGCTTCAGTTGGAAAATAATTGCTGCTTATGTGTCATAATACATGTCCTTCTCCTGGTTGATGAAGGTTGGGACATTGCCGAATATGTATATGTATGTGTGTGTGTTGCGTTGCGTTTAAATATATTATGTGTATATTTTTATGTAGGGTGTGAGGGAGTGGGGGCAAGTAGAATGGCTGCCTGGAATCATATGATGACACAGTTCCCAGAACACCGCCCCCTATCAGTGGAAATGAAAGAAAATCCAATAATGCCACCAAATGTTTGAAGATTTTATCCTCAGCATTAGAATATATGGTTAGATGTATCTTTCTATACAGAATGAGAAGATAAAGGAAACTGTAAGAAAAAGATTAAATGTGATATAATGTCATAAGATGAGAATTGGAAATAGGAAAAGCTCAGCCAAACCTCTGTAACCACGGCTGTAATCTTATACCTGGAAAACTGCCAGGATTTTACTGTGTTTCATTCATTAAAAAGTACCAAACAAAAAAGCAGTCAAAAGATCCATAAAACTATGATATTTATTAAATATAATATTAAAACATTATTGGATATGGACACACAGTGTTTAGACAGGGAAAAGGAACAGCATATAAATGAACACGATGGTCATGAAGGGCCAACAAAGCTGCAAACACCCCGCCAGGATAATAGAATGCAGAGCTAGATGGTATAGCTAATACAAGTCAGGAGGTTATATAGAATGTAATATAACAAATCATACAGCAAGTGCTACGATCCTTCATAGGGAGTATACCCTGACAAGGTGCAAACACGCACATACAAAATTAATGTATAGTACACAACATGATGGTAACATAATAAACTGCATTACTATACCTGAAATACGGGGGGGAGAGCAGCAAGGTCGGTCCTATCCCCGACGCGCGTTTCGGAGTTAAAAGAACTCCTTCCTCAGGGGGCGTGGAGAGTAGTATACCCATCGGGCATTATATTGCACGCCCGCCGGAAGTCATCAAGGCGCGCGCTGTCCGCCATTGGCCAGCTGGTTCAGTGCTACGGCAGAGCCGGAAACACGTGGGCCCACGTGATCCAGCTCTCCGAGCAGAGACCGCCCACCGGCCAACAGACGGACAAAGCGCACGCGCAGAGATGACAGCAGGCTAAAGCGGCCATATTTAAACAGGGCAAAAGATGGGGCAAACAAAAAATAATAAAAACAACTGAATATTTTGTGGAATGTGGCGAAATGCAGTGTTAAATGACAAACCAGTAGCCACGTAGTATTAGTAACAAATAACCAAGATTTGCACTAAGTCTATAACACTGACCTATAGAAACAGCAAATGGCCAAAGCCACAAGTAGATGGCCGCATGATAGGTGCATATATATGGGCCAATTCAATGAAAGAAGATTGTATGGCTCATAATTGACCGGATCCAAAACTAAAGCTGTAGTATACAGGACCTGGTCTCCATGTAAGAGTGCAATTATCAAAATTAGCAAGATTTGAATACAAAAATTCACTGTATGGCAAGATGTAGTAAAATCAGCAAAATAAGCCACCCACACACAAGAGGTAAATTGTATGGAGAATTACCCCATAGCACGGAATGCCACAAAATACAAAATATATACAATATTACAGAGAAATACAAAATACACTGAGCTTTTAGAGTTCACTCTCACACACAACTTTTTTGTGTTCAAGGGGTCCTTCTACCTGCAGCTTCAGGGGACTGCAATGGGTGCGGCCTTTGCGCCATCCTATGCCAATCTCTTCCTGGGGCTGTGGGAGAGGGACCTCTTCCTGTCTGATAAACAGGGGTTGATAATTGCACTCTTACATGGAGACCAGGTCCTGTATACTACAGCTTTAGTTTTGGATCCGGTCAATTATGAGCCAAACAATCTTCTTTCATTGAATTGGCCCATATATATGCACCTATCATGCGGCCATCTACTTGTGGCTTTGGCCATTTGCTGTTTCTATAGGTCAGTGTTATAGACTTAGTGCAAATCTTGGTTATTTGTTACTAATACTACGTGGCTACTGGTTTGTCATTTAACACTGCATTTCGCCACATTCCACAAAATATTCAGTTGTTTTTATTATTTTTTGTTTACCCCATCTTTTGCCCTGTTTAAATATGGCCGCTTTAGCCTGCTGTCATCTCTGCGCGTGCGCTTTGTCCGTCTGTTGGCCGGTGGGCGGTCTCTGCTCAGAGAGCTGGATCACGTGGGCCCGCGTGTTTCCGGCTCTGCCGTAGCACTGAACCAGCTGGCCAATGGCGGACAGCGCGCGCCTTGATGACTTCCGGCGGGCGTGCAATATAATGCCCGATGGGTATACTACTCTCCACGCCCCCTGAGGAAGGAGTTCTTTTAACTCCGAAACGCGCGTCGGGGATAGGACCGACCTTGCTGCTCTCCCCCCCGTATTTCAGGTATAGTAATGCAGTTTATTATGTTACCATCATGTTGTGTACTATACATTAATTTTGTATGTGCGTGTTTGCACCTTGTCAGGGTATACTCCCTATGAAGGATCGTAGCACTTGCTGTATGATTTGTTATATTACATTCTATATAACCTCCTGACTTGTATTAGCTATACCATCTAGCTCTGCATTCTATTATCCTGGCGGGGTGTTTGCAGCTTTGTTGGCCCTTCATGACCATCGTGTTCATTTATATGCTGTTCCTTTTCCCTGTCTAAACACTGTGTGTCCATATCCAATAATGTTTTAATATTATATTTAATAAATATCATAGTTTTATGGATCTTTTGACTGCTTTTTTGTTTGGTACTTTTTAGTAAATGTGCAGTTGTCCTGCATTTGTCCTGTTTCAATTATGTGGATCATGATATATGGTTTATATTATTGATCCTCTTTTATGGCCATTACACATATTATTGATACTTGGCCTCCACATATGTCTACTACTCTTCTATTGTGTTTCATTCATGCCTATGTGTGCCGCCATCATTATTAGCTGCTTTATAAGGGGCAGACAATGAGAGAAAAAGTATTGGTTATTGCTCTGCATTGTGACATCATCACTTTCCATATATGGAAGCTGGTAGTGATGTCACACAGGTGAGTGATGTCACAATAGAGCGGAACCTATAAACACTCCGTCCCATCTCACTGGCTCAGACTTGGTATTTGTTTGTCTCCTGACTGCACTTACCTAGATCTTCTCCTTGTGGATTAGTGATTTTACTTGCGAATTACTTGTGAATTAGCGGATTACGTCTGTATTAGTGGATTACTTCTGGAATTTCCTGAAGATCATTGACTGAGGACTTCTCCATCTGGAGGTAAATCTATTGTGTGCTTTTATTTATGGGGCATGTATGGGGCATAGCGAGCAGCACCATGGATTATGGCAGCATATAATATGACTCCAATGCTTTCTCATCCCCTTCAGATCTCCCTCCTGACTCTGTCTGGTCCAGGACCACAGAGGGGACGTCAGTCACCACCTACATAAGCTGAGAAGAGAACTTCAGCGTGTACAGGACTCAGCAGAGCCGGACATCTTTAGAGTGAGTATAATGGCGGAGGTGCCGGTTTGTGGTGACCGGGTATACCATCGCTGTACACAGCGTCAGACTGGAGCACCTTGGGCTCACCAGAGAAAATCATTCTTGGGGCCCACTTGTATAGCTACATAGAAATAAATGCAAGACCAACAATTGTGTGGTAAAACACACTTGTGTTATGGTATAACATAAGGTAGTTCTTGTCTTAATGATATAGCAGGAGTTGGGGTAGCCCCCCTCATGGAATATAATGCAACCCCTCTCACAGAATATAATGTAGCCCTCCTCAGAGTAAAATGTAGCCCCATCACAGGGTATAATGCAGCCCCCCATAGAATATAATGTAGATTCCTCACAGTATAATGAAGCCCCATCACAGAGTATAATGCAGCCCCCCCATAGAATATAATGTAGATTCCACACAGTATAATGAAGCCCCATCACAGAGTATAATGCAGCCCCCCATAGAATATAATGTAGCCCCCTCGCAGGGTATAATGTAGCCCCCTCATAGGGTATAATGCAGTCCTACATAGAATATAATGTAGTTTCCACATAGGGTATTATCCAGTCCTACAGTTCTATGGCCACCAGTACTCACTCACTTGTTCCCCTGCTGCTCTAGGATCTGCTCCGTTCTCAGCAGCTACACTGCTGTCTGCCCGACACACAACATGTTGCACGATGAAGTGATGTCATTGTGCACCGGCTGTGTCAGAGGCAACGGGAAATGATGGGGGAGGGAGAATCATCTGACGCGCTGTACTCCATTATTGTTTTCAACTGTATCGGCATCTATGATTCTCCATTATTGTTTTCAACTGTATCGGCATCCATGGGCACTGGGGAGACCACCCTGTAGGGGAAGGGGCTGTAAGCCCTGAAACATTTTTGTATTTATTACCCATTATAAATCAGTTTCAAATATTTCTGAAATTTGAGTGAAAGAAGAACAACATCTGTAATGTGAAATATTATATTATTTGCATTTATATTGTAAAAATAATAATTATCTTTTAATTATAATAAGTATTAATTTCATTGAGAATTTCATGACATTTCCTCAAACATCATATTCCATTTTTGGCAGATTTGCTCTCCTGATTATAGGATGAAGCCTTCCACCATGGCATCCAGCGATCAGGATAAAGGCCTGTTGGCCGTGTTGGACCTGCTCGTTGTCCCACTCCTGGAGGACACTATTCCAGGCATTATCAAATCATATGAGCCTGAAGAAATGAAGACCATGACCAGCATGCTAATAAATCATCTGCATGATCTGGATGGACAGGATTTGGTGAATGCCCTCCTGTTCTTGTCGACCATAACATCTGCCAGAGCGGACGCTGACAACTTTCTGTCTAATGAGCTCATTGATAAGACCTATCAACACATGCTGAAAGCAGAAAGTGAGAAACATCAGGGAATAACTGGTGCAGCTATGACGCTCCTGGCCAATATTGCTGTATACCGCTCCCAAGACGTCATGGAGCGCTTGGAAAGCGATGAGGAGCATCCACAGAGCAGCGCGCTGAAGACATTGGATCTCATTTCCACCAAAACCATCACAGGTTGGAAAGAGAGAAGTGCAGCGCAGAATATACTGACAGTGGATGACTTGATTGCCCCTACACAACATCAAGCTGGACCACCTGACGGATTTGATTTTTATTATCATCTCCTGCACCCTAGCTATGGGTTCATAAATCACCTGGATGACGCTGATGTCCTCCATGACACAGACACAACCCAGGCTGGGATGTGTCGTTACATTACATGTGTCTTAACTGATGAGGAAAGAAGAAAGATCATCCATTACCTGCTTATAGCAATGAGATCTGCTGTCAGAAAGAGCAGACTCATCAGTGTCATGATCTTCTCGGAGCTGTTACTCCATCATCCTGAGCTCCTGGAGCAGAAAATGGCAAAAGATTTAATCTTATTAACGGCTTCAAAGATATACAGTTCGGACGAACTTGAAAACTGTCTTGCTTTAGAAGCTATGGGAAATGCCTGTAAAGGTGCACCAAGACAGGTGCATCAACTGAAGGACCTCATCTATCGATGCCTTTACAGTAAACTAGTGGGTCGTCAGAAGCTAAAAGTGGTCATTGAATCCCTAAAAGCAATGTCAAAGTTTGTTACCCTGCTGAAAAGATCAAAACTTGGCAGTAAATTTGAGAGAATTGTCCAGCGTTGTACTGACTACCTAAACCACCCAAACCCGCTGGTTCGGACATACTCCACTTCACTATTTGCAGACCTCGCCAAGAACTGCAACAGGGACAAGAGAGGCTTCAGCCGCCACGTTAGGACATTCCTACCTGAGTTACTGATAAAGTTACACAGTAAAAACCAGCAGGATAAGGCATCCGGTATTGCAGCCTTGCTGCATTGTCTTCCTTACATCGGATGTAAGAACGTTCAAGAGCTGTTATGTGCTGATGGCGAAAAAGCCTACAAAATATATGAACAGCTCGGGAAAAAGGAACCTGCCCTTCTTGTGAGGATGATGATCCACAGCATTGAATATAATAAGCCGTATATGGCAGACGAGGTAGACGCTGTCATGAAACACCTCACTATGATAAGAGACGCGTTACCCTATGAAGAACTCTATCCGTCAGCATTATCTGACGTGTTTATAGGGTTGAGGAGACTCAATTCTAAGATAAATAATCCAGTGGTGCATGAGGCAAGTATCCGCGCCATTGACATCCTGGGCACCAAGTGGAAGAGCATCAGAACTGTTAAAGCAGTGAAAGTCGGAACAGAGAGTTTCCTGATCTATGAAAAAGTGAAGAGAGTGGAAGTAATATTTTACGAGACTTCAGTGTGAAACATCCATCACCAGATGTTACACCAAGGGTCAATGAATGAGACATCCTGAATACACTTAGATAAAACTCTTGACTATTGAAGACCATCTCAAGAACAATCCCCACATACCCCAATTTTCTTATGAAAAACTTAAAATAAAGAAAATAAAAAGAAAACTTACGGTGTTTCTCTGCTTATTGTAACTGGATGAAATGTTTCTGGACTGTTCCCATATGTATTTTGATCATAATCCTCTATATATAGCTACTAGCTGAAGAGCCCAGCGCTGCCCGGGCATAGTAACTAACTGTGGTTAGTTATAACAAATTATAATTATCCTCCATCCCATAGTCCCGTGCCCATATACCCATCATACATATTCTCCATCCCATAGTTGAGTGCCCATATACCCATCACACATCCTCCATCCCATAGTCCCATGCCCATATACCCGTCATACATATTCTCCATCCCATAGTCCCATGCCCATATACCCATCCTACATATCCTCCATCCCATAGTCCCGTGCCCATATACCATCATACATATCCTCCATCCCATAGTCCCGTGCCCATATACCCATCACACATCCTCCATCCCATAGTCCCGTGCCCATATACCCATCACACATATCTGCCATCCCATAGTCCCGTGCCCATATACCCATCACACATCCTCCATTCCATAGTCCCGTGCCCATATACCCGTCATACATATCCGCCATCCCATAGTCCCGTGCCCATATACCCATCACGCATCCTCCATCCCATAGTCAACCATTATGACATCATAATGAGCGGCGGGGCTTGCAACCTATGATGACATCAGCGCCACCATGGCAACCATTATGACATCATAATGAGGGGCGGGGCTTGATACACACACACTTTTTCCCCATTATGTAGATAGGGGCAAAATTGTTTGGTGAATTGGAACGCGCGGGGTTGAAATTTCACCTCACAACATAGCCTAGGACACTCTCGGGGTCCAGACGTGTGACTGTGCCAAATTTTGTGGCTGTAGCTGCGACGGTGCGGATGCCAATCCTGGACATACACACATACATACATACACACACACATACATACAAACACTTGAGCTTTATATATTAGATATATCATGATACAGCTCCATCTTAACATGTCTATGCTTGTTGAGCTCTTAAAGAGGCTTTCTAGACTATGATTTTGATGACATAGGTCATCAACATCAGATTAGTCCCGGTCTGACATGCGAAACTCCTAACGATCAGATGTTAGCAGATCCCTCAGTCAGCAGAAAGCACACAATGCATTGAGCTGGAGCAACATAGCTTACGTGTCATCAGTACTGTGGTTCCTGTATGATCCGCAGTCTGATGTTGGCTGGTAATAACAACTCCTGGTATCTCCTGTCTAGCTGACTGCAGAATTCTGAATCCTTACAGCGTGTGCACTACACACTCTCAGTGCTCTCTAGTGTTGCTGGCGACAGTGGGTAATGACGTGACAGCATGAATGCAATTTGCATACATGCGGTCACCTGGCAATTGGATGTCTTTGGCCTTTCTCAATTCACTTGTATTCAATTGAGTGGATGTGGTTCTAATTATGCAAATCACATACTTGCGCTCAGAGCTGTCACTAGGAATTTCAGGGCCCCATATTGGCAAAATTTTCGGGGCCCCCTTGAGACTCCACCCAGGCTCCACCCCAGCCCCGCCCTCCACCCCTCGAACTGTCCACAGACCCACCACTCTCTCTTGGAAAAACTCCACTTCTCACCAATCACACATTAACAGTTCCCATCTCCAGATCACACACATAGCCAGCAGCTCTTGTTATGGCCTAAAGATTTTTTAAATCTACCACCATGACATGGTAGACTCTTTTGGCTGGGCCCTACTCTACTCTAACCTATTAAAGATTTGCTAAAATATCCAATACAATTTAGGTATATTTTTTATTTTTCAATTTTTAAAATGACCAATAACATCACATCCAAAGGGACAAATACCACCACACCATGCCCAGACACCATATTACCACCACATGGTGACCAATAATACCACATACAAGGAACAAATACAGCCATACCATGACCAGACCACATATTACCACCAGTGACAGAATAATAGCACATACAAGGGACAAATACCACCGCACCATGACCAGACCACATATTACCAGCACATGGTGACTGGATACTACAATACTGATCATTAATAAAAAAACATATTACTATCACCATAAGTGCCATAATACACAGGAGATCTGTACTTAGTATGTAGTGTCTGTGTACAGGTAATACAGTGATCACCAGTGACATTATACACAGAAGAAGCTCTGTATATAGTGTCAGTGTACAGTTAATACAGTGATCACCAGTGATATTATGCACTGGACCTCTGTATATAGTGCCAGTGTACAGGTAATACAGTGATCACTGGTGACATTGTACAAAGGCACTCTGCATATAGTGTATAGTGTCATTGAACAGGTAACACACTGACTCACCAGTGACGTCTCTAGGTAAAATCCTTCATCTTTGCTTTTCATCTTTCATCCAGCACAGATCGCCATCACGTCTTGCAGCCAGGGCTTGTTTCTGCAGGAATTAACCCAGTTATCTAGAGCTCCACTTGCAGAACACATTACTTAATTTTTTTCCAACTTCTACACTACACCAGATGAAGAAAAAAGGTGACATAGTGTCACTCTGCACAGTAACAGAACCTCCCCCCATTTAAAACAGTATCCTCAAAAAAATAAAATAAATACATCACTGCAGTAATAATATCCCTTAATTAGCCCCTATGGTAATAATATCCCCCATCCTGGCTCCAGCCATATTTTCTCTCATCCTGCCCTCATGAGTATCCATTCTGCCCCCACATGATCTCCAGATCCTGCCCCATCTGTCTACATCGTATCCATCCTGCCCCCATGATCATGCACCATGTGTCTCCCATCCTGCCCCCTCCAGTGTCTCACTGTCACATTCTGCCCCCTCCTGTGTCTCACTGTCACATTCTGCCCCTGTGCCTCACATTCTGCCCCTCCTCTATTTCACTGTCACATTCTGTCCCCTGTGTCTCACTGTCACATTCTGCACCCTCATGTGTCTCACTGTCACATTTTGCCCCTCCTGTGTCTTACTGTCACATTATACCCCCATGTCCATTCTGACCCCATGTCTCACATTCTGCCCCCATGGTCATTCCGCCCCGTGTCTCGCATTCTGCCCCCTCCTGTGTCTCACTGTCACATTCTGCCCCCTCCTGTGTCTCACTGTCATATTCTGCCCCCTCCTGTGTCTCACTGTCACATACTGCCCCATGTCTCATATTATGCCCCCTCCTGTGTCTCACTGTCACATTCTGCCCCCTCCTGTGTCTCACTGTCACATTCTGCCCTCATGTCTCACATTCTGCCCCCTCCTGCGTCTCTGTCACATTCTGCCCCCCCTCCTGTGTCTCAATGTCACATTCTGCCCCCTCCTGTGTCTTACTGTCACATTCTGCCCCATGTCTGCATTCTACCCCCATGTCCTGCATTCTGCCCTCATGTCTCACATACTGCACCCATGTCCATTCTGTCCCCATGTCTTGCATTCTGCCCCCATGTATTGCATTCTGCCCCCTCATGTGTCTCACTGTCATATTCTGCCCCCTCCTGTGTCTTACTGTCACATTCTGCCCCCATGTCTTGCACTCTGCCCCATGTCTCACATTCTGTCCCCTCCTGTGTCTCACTGTCATATTCTGCCCCATTTCTTGCATTCTGCCCCCATGTCTTGCATTCTGCCCCCATGTCTTGTATTCTGCACCCACGTCTTGTATTCTGCTCCCACGTTCTGCATTCTGCTCCCATGTCCATTCTGCCCCGTGTCTCACATTCTGCCCCCATGTCTTGTATTCTGCTCTCACGTTCTGCATTCTGCTCCCATGTCCATTCTGCCCCGTGTCTCATATTCTGCCCCCATGTCTCGCATTCTGCCCCATCATGTCTGCATTCTGCACCCATGTCTTGTATTCTGCCCCATGTCTTGTATTCTGCCCCCATGTCTTGCATTCTGCCCCCATGTCTGCATTCTGCCCCCATGTCTGCATTCTGCCCCCATGTCTTGCATTTTGCCCCCGTCATGTCTGCATTCTGCCCCCATCATGTGTCCATTCTGCCCCCATGTCTCGTATTCTGCCCCATGTCTGCATTCTGCCCCATGTCTCGCATTCTGCCCCCATGTCTCACATTCTGCCCCATGTCTCACATTCTGCCCCCGTGTCTACATATTTGCCCGTGTGTCTGCAATCCTGCCCCGTCTCCATATTTGCCCCTGTATGTCTCCGATCCTGTCCCCGTGTCTACATTCTGCCAGGGAAACTTATTGCCCCTTTCAATAATAAAAATAAAAACTTTGTTCTTACCTGACCTCGCTCCTGCGGTGAAGATGGAGCTGCTGTTGTGTGAGCTGAAATGACCTGTGGTGACGTCATCGTCATGTGATCAGGGGGCGGAGCTGATCAATGCTGAAGGCCTGTGATAATGATGACGTCACCACAGGTCCTTCAGCACTTCTCTAACTTTTGGATGTCGGGTGCTGTGGTGGCTCTGCTGATGTGTGCGCTGCAGGCCTGGCTGCAGCGCACACTTGGGGCCCGACCGCAGCGCACACTTGGGGCTCACCCGGTGCCCCTATGACGCACAGCACTTGGGGCCCGATGACTGGCAGCACAGGAGCGGGGCCCTTGATCTGCGGGCCCCCTTCTGTTCTGCTGTTCACCGGGCCCCATACAGCAGTAAGGGCTGTCATGCCCTGATGGCGGCCCTGCTTGCGCTCACATGACCACCTGCTCTTGCCGGCGACACCTGATAGCAATGGCCGCATGCCATGCACACGCTGTAATGATTCTGAAGTCTACAGTCATAAGAGTGATTACAGTCTTTCATCAGAAGACCGGACAACCCCTTTAACAATGGGAAAAGAGATACTAGGAGTTGTTTTGTACTGATGGTAGTTCTGGTGATGTAGTCATGTACTAACGGTGGCTCTGGTTATGTATCCATGTACTGATGGTGGTTGTAGTAAGGTAGTCATATACTGATGGTGGGTCTAGTGATTTAGCTCAGCAAACATCATGGTTCTGGTGATGTATGCAGTGGCGGGCTGGGCCGGGTGGCAGGGATGCATTTGCCTCCCGGGCCGGTCCCCAGACGGCTGTTCAGGGCCGCCAGAGGCCTGGCACTGTACTTTTTATTGCGGCACAAAATACTCCTGGCCATGATGAGAGCCACGCACGTTGTTTATAAAAGCTCGGCGTCCATGCCGCCGCATGCGGCTCTCATCGTGGCCAGGAGTATTTTGCACCGTTGTAAAATCATAAGCGCACAGCAAAAGGGCTAAGCCTCCTGATGTGCCCTAATATGATACGCGTTGAGGCAACATTGCTGAGATGTGACAGAGCTTAATATCACGGCTTAACATCTCAGGCACATTGTGGACATATTAATCCCATTATGAGTACGGGGATGAGGCAAAATTGCCGGGATGTGGTAGAGCCTTACGTTTATGGCTCAGTATACTGGCAGACTATATTAATGTTTCTCGCATGTGAATAAGGGGATAGCATGTGCATGTGAGAGGTGACATCTACGGACTGAGTGAGTGAGATAAATCATTCGGTCACTCGCTGGCATCTGCTTCAATTGGGCAAAGGAGCCTTTGTGTAGTCAACGGATGACACTGTATTAGGGAGATTCCGTTATTCTATTGGGGACAATGTGCAATAGCATTAGCACTTTAGTCTACGGATATTGGAGTGTAAAATTGGCTATTAATGATTGAGAATGATGCAATGGTATATCCATAGATGCAATAATTGTTAAACACTTCCTCAAAAAAGGATGCCTAGTGAGATTTTCCCTCGTTAAAGGGTGTCTTGGAGTCCATGAATACAATGCTGTATAATTATATTAGTGTCCTTTATGATCCCCTCTTGTGGTAGGGGTTGATTGGACAGACTGCACACAAGCACGGTGGATGATTTGATATATTATTTATTCACAATTTATTAAAAGATAAGTTTTATTATTTTTCCACCACAGTCAGTGATTTTTGCAATTTCGGTAATTGGCTGGATTTGTATCTGGTGTAAGGGTGACAATTCAGTGATATCTCTAATACTGACTACATCTCATAAGTAGTGAGGTTCCTGTATGGTCCGCTGTCTGATGATAAAGGTAGCAACAACTCCCAGTATCTTCTTACCATAGTTAAGGACATACTGGGAGCTACATGTTCATGTCATACAAGTGTATCATGGGGCTGATCTAACACTGAAATTGACCACTGTAATAAGCGTGGTGCTACATTCATCTACTGACTGTGGTTCTATCGCTACATTCATCTACTGACGGTGGTTCTAATGTTACATTCATCTACTGACGGTGGTTCTATCGCTGCATTCATCTACTGACGGTGGTTCTATCGCTGCATTCATCTACTGACGGTGGTTCTATCGCTGCATTCATCTACTAATGGTATTCATGACCCTGCATTCATCTACTGATGGTGGTTCTGTCCCTGCATTCATCTAGTGATGGTGGTTCTGTCCCTGCAATCATCTACTGATGGTGGATCTGTTGCTGCATTCATCTACTGATGGTGGTTCTGTCCCTGCATTCATCTACTGATGGTGGTTCTGGCCCTGCATTCATCTACTGATGGTGGTTCTGTTGCTGCATACATCTACTGATGGTGGTTCTGTTGCTGAATTCATCTACTGATGGTGGTTCTGTTGCTGCATTCATCTACTGATGGTGGTTCTGTTGCTGCATTCATCTACTGATGGTGGTTCTGTTGCTGCATTCATCTACTGATGGTGGTTCTGTTGCTGCATTCATCTAGTGATGGTGGCTGTGTCCCTGCATTCATCTATTATTGATGGTGGTTCTGGCGCTGCATTCATCTACTGATGGTGGTTCTGGCCCTGCATGTATTCACTGATGGTGGTTTTGGCCCTGCATGTATCTACTGATTTTGGTTCTGTGTTGTGAGTTCATTTTCCCCTTTACTACTGAGGCCCAAGGAACTCCCTCTTCTGGTAGAGAAAGGTAATGAGCCTGATTGTCAAACACCTGGGTCTGATCATGATGACTGGCTGAGTGGAGTTACTGACTGGATATAAGGCTGCCGACGCCCTTTTTCCCTGCGGGTGATTTCTCTGTGGACTTCTAGGAAACCAGTCTGATTCCTGGTCCTCTAAAGCTAAAATTTCTGCTTTGCCTTTTTGCATTAGTGTTTTGTTTTCCCTGCTTTTCTGGATTCTGCCATTCCCTGCTGGGGTGAGCAGAATCTCCTTTTGCCTGTTGCTCTGTCTTCAGAATATTCCTGAGTACTGACATAGCCTTTTTGAAGCCTAGCGTCTTCAGGGCCTTTTTTACTGTTAGTTTGTTGGCTCTTATTTTCATAGGGTTTTTCACGGATTGCAGACAGCAGCCATCCTGACCTTTCCTATCTAAGTTAGTTTGGGCCCCATCTTTGCTCAGTCTATCTTTCTGTCTGTGTTTTGTTCTTTCTTCTTGCTTCACCGTCATTATATGTGGGGGCTGCCTTTTGCTTTGGGGTCTGCTCTGGGGCAGTTTAGATTTCCCTTTCTGTCTTTAGGCTATGTAGTCCTCCGGCTGTGATCGAGGGGCCTAGGGCATCATAGGAGCCCCCCACGGCTACTGCTAGTTGTGTTGATAGGTTCAGGGGTCTGCAATCCGATAGCTGCCAACCTCTCTGGTTTTCTGGACTTAGCTAGCATTTCTATTTTTGCCTCCCACGGTGACTCAATCATAACAGTTCTGTTTCTGGATTCATCTACTGATGGTGGTTCTGTTGCTGCATTCATCTACTGATGGTGGTTCTGTTACTGCATTCATCTACTGATGGTGATTCTGACCCTGCATTCATCTACTGATGGTGGCTGTGTCCCTGCATTCATCTACTGATGGTGATTCTGGCCCTGCATTCATCTACTGATGGTGGTTCTGTTGCTGCATTCATCTACTGATGGTGGTTCTGTTGCTGCATTCATCTACTGATGGTGGTTCTATTGCTGCATTCATCTACTGATGGTGGTTCTGTTGCTGCATTCATCTACTGATGGTGATTCTGTTGCTGCATTCATCTACTGATGGTGGTTCTGTTACTGCATTCATCTACTGATGGTGATTCTGACCCTGCATTCATCTACTGATGGTGGCTGTGTCCCTGCATTCATCTACTGATGGTGATTCTGGCCCTGCATTCATCTACTGATGGTGGTTCTGTTGCTGCATTCATCTACTGATGGTGGTTCTGTTGCTGCATTCATCTACTGATGGTGGTTCTATTGCTGCATTCATCTACTGATGGTGGTTCTGTTGCTGCATTCATCTACTGATGGTGATTCTGTTGCTGCATTCATCTACTGATGGTGGTTCTGTTGCTGCATTCATCTACTGATGTTGGTTCTGTTGCTGCATTCATCTACTGATGGTGGTTCTGTTGATGCATTCATCTACTGATGGTGGTTCTGGCCCTGTATTCAACTACTGATGGTGGCTGTGTCCCTGCAATCATCTACTGACGGTGATTCTGGCCCTGCATTCATCTATTGATGGTGGTTCTGTTGCTGCATTCATCTACTGATGGTGGTTCTGCTGCTGCATTCATCTACTGATGGTGGTTCTGACCCTGCATTCATCTACTGATGGTGGCTGTGTCCCTGCATTCATCTACTGATGGTGGTTCTGGCCCTGCATTCATCTACTGATGGTGGTTCTGTTGCTGCATTCATCTACTGATAGTGGTTCTGACCCTGCATTCATCTACTGATGGTGGTTCTGTTGCTGCATTCATCTACTGATGGTGGTTCTGTTGCTGCATTCATCTACTGATGGCGATTCTGACCCTGCATTCATCTACTGATGGTGGCTGTGTCCCTGCATTCATCTACTGACGGTGATTCTGGGCTTGCATTCATCTATTGATGGTGGTTCTGTTGCTGCATTCATCTACTGATGGTTGTTCTGTTGCTGCATTCATCTACTGATGGTGGTTCTGTTGCTGCATTCATCTACTGATGGTGGCTGTGTCCCTGCATTCATCTATTGATGGTGGTTCTGGCCCTGCATTCATCTACTGATGGTGGTTCTGGCCCTGCATGTATCTACTGATGGTGGTTTTGGCCCTGCATGTATCTACTGATTTTGGTTCTGTTTCTGGATTCATCTACTGATGGTGGTTCTGTTGCTGCATTCATCTACTGATGGTGGTTCTGTTGCTGCATTCATCTACTGATGGTGGTTCTGTTGCTGCATTCATCTACTGATGGTGGTTCTGTTGCTGCATTCATCTACTGATGGTGGTTCTGTTGCTGCATTCATCTACTGATGGTGGTTCTGTTGCTGCATTCATCTACTGATGGTGGTTCTGTTGCTGCATTCATCTACTGATGGTGGTTCTGTTGCTGCATTCATCTACTGATGGTGGTTCTGTTGCTGCATTCATCTACTGATGGTGGTTCTGTTGCTGCATTCATCTTCTGATGGTGGTTCTGTTGCTGCATTCATCTACTGATGGAGGTTCTGTTGCTACATTTATCTACTTGTCGGTGGTTCTGGTGCTGCATGTATCTACTGATGGGGGTTTTGGCCCTGCATTCATCTACTGATAGGGGTTCTGTTGCTGCATTTATCTACTTGTCGGTGGTTCTGGTGCTGCATGTATCTACTGATGGTGGTTTTGGCCCTGCATGTATCTACTGATTTTGGTTCTGTTTCTGGATTCATCTACTGATGGTGGTTCTGTTGCTGCATTCATCTACTGATGATGGTTCTGTTGCTGCATTCATCTACTGATGGTGATTCTGACCCTGCATTCATCTACTGATGGTGGCTGCGTCCCTGCATTCATCTACTGATGGTGATTCTGGCCCTGCATTCATCTACTGATGGTGGTTCTGTTGCTGCATACATCTACTGATGGTGGTTCTATTGCTGCATTCATCTACTGATGGTGGTTCTGTTGCTGCATTCATCTACTGATGGTGGTTCTGTTGCTGCATTCATCTACTGATGGTGGTTCTGTTGCTGCATTCATCTACTGATGGTGGTTCTGTTGCTGCATTCATCTACTGATGGTGAATCTGACCCTGCATTCATCTACTGATGGTGGTTCTGTTGCTGCATTCATCTACTGATGGTGGATCTGACCCTGCATTCATCTACTGATGGTGGTTCTGTTGCTGCATTCATCTACTGATGGTGGTTCTGTTGCTGCATTCATCTACTGATGGTGGTTCTGTTGCTGCACTCATCTACTGATGGTGGTTCTGTTGCTGCATTCATCTACTGATGGTGGTTCTGTTGCTGCATTCATCTACTGATGGTGGTTCTGTTGCTGCATTCATCTACTGATGGTGGTTCTGTTGCTGCATTCATCTACTGATGATGGTTCTGTTGCTGCATTCATCTACTGATGGTGATTCTGGCCCTGCATTCATCTACTGATGGTGGTTCTGTTACTGCATACATCTACTGATGGTGGTTCTATTGCTGCATTCATCTACTGATGGTGGTTCTGTTGCTGCATTCATCTACTGATGGTGGTTCTGTTGCTGCATTCATCTACTGATGGTGGTTCTGTTGCTGCATTCATCTACTGATGGTGGTTCTGTTGCTGCATTCATCTACTGATGGTGAATCTGACCCTGCATTCATCTACTGATGGTGGTTCTGTTGCTGCATTCATCTACTGATGGTGGTTCTGTTGCTGCATTCATCTACTGATGGTGGTTCTGTTGCTGCATTCATCTACTGATGGTGGTTCTGTTGCTGCATTCATCTACTGATGGTGGTTCTGTTGCTGCATTCATCTACTGATGGTGGTTCTGTTGCTGCATTCATCTACTGATGGTGGTTCTGTTGCTGCATTCATCTACTGATGGTGGTTCTGTTGCTGCATTCATCTTCTGATGGTGGTTCTGTTGCTGCATTCATCTACTGATGGTGGTTCTGTTGCTGCATTCATCTACTGATGGTGGTTCTGTTGCTGCATTCATCTACTGATGGTGGTTCTGTTGCTGCATTCATCTACTGATGGTGGTTCTCTTGATGCATTCATCTACTGATGGTGGATCTGACCCTGCATTCATCTACTGATGGTGGTTCTGTTGCTGCATTTCTCTACTGATGGTGGATCTGACCCTGCATTCATCTACTGATGGTGGTTCTGTTGCTGCATTCATCTACTGATGGTGGTTCTGTTGCTGCATTCATCTACTGATGGTGGTTCTGTTGCTGCATTCATCTACTGATGGTGGTTCTGTTGCTGCATTCATCTACTGATGGTGGATCTGACCCTGCATTCATCTACTGATGGTGGTTCTGTTGCTGCATTCATCTACTGATGGTGGATCTGACCCTGCATTCATCTACTGATGGTGGTTCTGTTGCTGCATTCATCTACTGATGGTGGTTCTGTTGCTGCATTCATCTACTGATGGTGGTTGTGTTGCTGCATTCATCTTCTGATGGTGGTTCTGTTGCTGCATTCATCTACTGATGGTGGATCTGACCCTGCATTCATCTACTGATGGTGGTTCTGTTGCTGCATTCATCTACTGATGGTGGTTCTGTTGCTGCATTCATCTACTGATGGTGGTTCTGTTGCTGCATTCATCTTCTGATGGTGGTTCTGTTGCTGCATTCATCTACTGATGGTGGTTCTGTTGCTACATTTATCTACTTGTCGGTGGTTCTGGTGCTGCATGTATCTACTGATGGGGGTTTTGGCCCTGCATTCATCTACTGATGGGGGTTCTGTTGCTACATTTATCTACTTGTCGGTGGTTCTGCTGCTGCATGTATCTACTGATGGGGGTTTTGGCCTTGCATTCATCTACTGATGGGGGTTCTGTTGCTACATTTATCTACTTGTCGGTGGTTCTGGTGCTGCATGTATCTACTGATGGGGGTTTTGGCCCTGCATTCATCTACTGATAGGGGTTCTGTTGCTGCATTTATCTACTTGTCGGTGGTTCTGGTGCTGCATGTATCTACTGATGGGGGTTTTGGCCCTGCATTCATCTACTGATAGGGGTTCTGTTGCTACATTTATCTACTTGTCGGTGGTTCTGGTGCTGCATGTATCTACTGATGGTTCTGTCACTTCATTCTACTACTGGTTCTGATCATGCACACATGTAGCAAACCATAATGTGCTTCATGGCTATGTTAAAACTGAAACTTATATGTTTCCATATGTGATATCTGAGGTTCTGTAGGCAGGTCCAGGTGTGACCAGTATAGAGCATTGGAAAAAAAAATCCTAGGTAATGACGAGAAGCATTGCATACTTTGCTTTACTACATATCTGAAAATGTATATCCAGTTTAAAATTAGTAATACATGAGCATAATATGTGATTTGTCTGATCAATAGAAACGCTCATCTGAGCTGATCCCAGTACTTTCTGGTTTTTCTTTGAACAGCTCTCAGTCAATACAGTAGTAGGCATATAGCCTATGAAGCAGCCGGAGGTAAACATGTTAAAGGGGTTGTCCAGATTTAAGTTACAAGTCACTCTGTGACTGCAGACTCGTGAATCCTCACATTGCTCGCAGTGCTGTTGTGATTCGGCGGGCGCGTGACTGCCGGTATGTGATTTGCATACATGACAACTAGCCTTGCTCGGCCCCACTTATTACACCTGTATTGAGCAAGGCCAGAAGCAGTCTAGTTGTAATATGGCTGGGAATATACAGATCACATACTTGGTCACATAAGTGCCCGCTCCCACCGCCAGCACCAGAGAATCTTCACAGCGCACATGATGTGAGGATTCACATATAGTGACTTTAGACTTGTAGCTTAAGATCGGACAACCTTTTTAGCGATGGGCCGCTACTCATGGGCCACTGCTGTGTGCTTGCCCCCCAGGCTAAAATGTGCCAGCCAGCCCCTGGATGTATGCATGTACTGATGGTGGTTGTAGTGATGTATTCATGTACTAATTGATGGTTCTTGTGCTGTATTCTCTCATTAAAGATAAAGAAGAAAAAAAATTGGTACAGCCAGATCAGTAAAAGATTTGGATATCAAAATTGTCAAAATATAAAACTATTTATCCCTTACGGTAATGAGAAAAACATAAGCATTACAAACCAAACATTTTTTTTAGCAAAATAAAGAATTCAGGAAAGTTTAGTCCAGCTGTAATGACACTGACCTGTAGAATCATGTTCACGGGTCTCCTTTATCAAGTAATGAATAACTTAAAATCAAATATGAAAAAAAACTATGATTTAATTGCATTTGTTTACTTCAGATTTATATTGTACTGCAGGGACGAGCAATTTCAATTTTCTCCATAGTTAGCAAAAAGCTAGAATTGGCCCTGGCTGTAGTCACTACTCTGCTGTTACTTAATGTCTTATACTCTAGTCACATCCTGAGCTGCAGTAACCATTCTTCTGCTGTATCAAATTTTATTCTTCTATCACACCCAGAGCTGCAGTCATTTTTCTGTATTAAATCTTGTTTTATACTCTAGTTATATCCAGAGCTGCATTCACTATTCTGCTGTTACAGCATGTTTTAAATTCTAGTCCAGACCTGGTCAAAGTGTGACCCATGGGCCACATCAGGATATTTGGTTGTTTCTATCTGGCACATGGAGCACGACAGCCCAAGGGCAAGAACCTGTGCCATCCCACACCACATGGCCTACCCCTGCCTGGCATTTCAATTTCCCAAGGATGCAGATAGCCATGTGTATACAGTTTGACATTCCATGCAGTATGACCGCCCATAGCTCCCATACAAAGTCTGATGCCACATATCCCCTATATACAGTATGATGACCCATAGCTCTGACCTAGTATGGTACCCCATAGCCTCTATTCATGGTATACTTTCCTTTAGCCCATATACAAATTATGATGCACCATTTCCTCACTTTTCACAGTATGAGGGCCAAAAGCCTCTCTGCCGAGTATGATGGCCTCCACAGTATACTCCTCCATATAATGCCACCACAGCTCCCTCAACTCCCAGGATATCCAAAAAGCTTATACTCACCCAGCCTTGGTTCAATGTCCACTGCAGCCTCCATCTCCTCTTCCAGCTTGTATAATAATGAGCAGAAGCTGCCCGTGCCTGTCAGTGTAACTGGTGGAGCAAGGAGCAGATGGCTTTCTGCTCCCCAACAGGGTTTAACAGTATCAGTGTCCAAAGGATACTATTAAAAGTGTTGCATGGTAATGCCGTCCACTGACCATTTGGCATTTGCCAGAATTTCCAGTCCAGCCCCGCTGCATCGCATTAGAATAACTTCTATGTCAGTCTGTCATTTATCAGAGTCATTAACCCCTTTATGACCTATGACGTGCCGTGTCCGTCATAGGTCACCCGCCCCTCTTTGTTGCAGTCTCCAGAGCCTGATCTCATCAGCTGTCATGTGCCCCTAACAGCAGTGGGTAGAATCGCGATACACCCGGGGCTGTTAACTAGTTAAATGCCGCTGTTAATCTCGGCATTTAACTCACACAAACGGGATGCGTGTCTCAGCTCCGCCCATCTGCGCCCATGTGACATTACCGTGGGTCGCCGATGGGGTTGTCATTGCTGAACTGCTATGATCATTTTTGTTACACATTGCAGTTCTGCAGCCCTGCTATGTGTAACAGAAGCTATTAGATGTTCGCAGCTTCTAGTCTACCACGGAGACTATTGGAACAAGTAAAAAAAAATTTTTAAATATTAAAACATTGTTAAAAGAGTAAAAATTCAAATCACCCCCATTTGGCCCATTCAAAGTAAAATAAAAAATACAAATATTTGGTATCGCATCATTCAGAATCACCTAATGTATCAAGATATAAAAAGAATTAATCCAAACTGTAAACGGTATAACGAGAAAACAATCTAAAGGCCAGAATTAAGTTTTTTTAGTTGCTGCAACATTGCAATAAAATACAATAACGGGTGGTCAAAACATCATATCTACCCCAAATAGTGTCCATAAAAACATCAGGTCGGCACGCAAAACATATGCACTCTCCCAGCTCCAGATCCTGGGAAAAAGGAGACGCTACGGGTCTTGGAAAATGGCGCCATTTCTAAAGAAATTTGACAAACTTTGAATTTTTTTTAACCACTTAAATAAATAATAACCTTTACATGTTTGGTATCTACGAACTTTTTTGCCATTTCACTGCACTTAGAATTTTTTTCCCCCATTTTCCAGTGTACAGTCTGGTAAAAGCAATGGTGTTGTTCAAAAGCAAAATTCGTCTCGCAAAAAAAACAAGCTGTCACGTGTCCGTAGAGATGGAAAAATAACAAAAGTTATGGATCTGAGAAGAAGGGGAGCGAAAAATGGAAACGCAAAATCGGAAATATCCTTGGTCTTTAAGGGGTTAATAGGTATGTGTTTAGGGTTTATTAGTGAATCGCCAATTACTGGAATAACTTACTTTGACTTGTCATTGCTTCATGACTGTGAAATTGTCACAAGAGCACAATTAACATTCACTCGACTTGATACCTTCAGAAAATCTGCAAGAACGGACTTACGATTGACTGGGCAGCCGTCATAGTTATTCACAGTAGACGTAGAGTAAAGTGCTTCATAGATACTGGTGGAGATCTTTGGCCTTTGAGTTGAGGTCAGATGTCAGTTCTTAAAATATTTCTTAAAAATTGTCATTAAGTCCGATATCTGTGCACTTGAATCTGATTATAAATCCCAAGAAGAAAGATTGGCTGAGAGATAATGGAC
The DNA here is from genome assembly GCF_039654945.1 of Dendrobates tinctorius. Lineage (NCBI taxonomy): Eukaryota > Metazoa > Chordata > Amphibia > Anura > Dendrobatidae > Dendrobates > Dendrobates tinctorius. The sequence continues at coordinate 87,985,702 of NW_027361738.1, read as the reverse complement.
CACTGACTGAGTTTAGACTGTATATAACGTGATCTGCCACTTTACCTAGAAACGTCTAGAAACGTGCTGGATCAAATTTTTTTGGTTCTGCTGCCATCAAAACTGCAGCAATTCAGTGTGGCATAAATGTGAAAAAGTGATGACATTGTAGTGTAGGAATATTGGAGATGCCGACACTATAGCTACTCGCAATTGCCACAGATTAGATAAAAGCCTCAAGGAAGGACTGCTCTTCATATGTCCATCCACAGGTATCAGAGGAGCAGGGTGTGCAAAGATAACCTTCCCCGCACCGTTACTACACTTACGTCAGTCTGCAGGAAGGGGTCATACATCCGGTATCTGAGGAACTAGGGTGCACCAAGAAAGCATTCTCCCACCATTATTCCACCCTATAAATGTTCAATAAGGGGTCATCCATCCACAGGAATCACCGGAGTTAGAGAGTGCCGAGAAAACAATACCCTATCATTATTCTAACCTACTAGCTTGCAGGAATAGGTCATCTATCAACAGGAATCTGAGGAGCTAGGGTGCAATAATAAAACATTCCCCCACCATTACTCCATCATACCAGCCTTCAGCAAGGGTTCATCCTTCAACGGGTATCGTAGGAGATGCAGAGAGCCGAGACAACATTCTCCACAACATTACTCCACCTGCATGGCAGAAAGGGGTCATCAATCGAAAGGTATCAGGGGTCACAATGTGCCAAGAAAACATTCCATCACCATCACTCTCAAGCAGCCTGAATTGGTGAAGCAGAAATATATATAGATTCACCTGTTCTGATTAGAGTTGAGCAAAACGGGTCGGTCATATTCAAAAGTCGGCGACTTTCGCTGAAGTCGGGTTTCATGAAATGAAACCCGACCATAACATGAGGTCGGCCACGAGTTCGGCGACCAGAGCGCCAAAGTCGCATTTCAAAAGATGTTTCCAGCGCCCTTTTTCAGCCAATGATGGAGGACGCACACTGTGTGCAACGCGATGACATAGGCATCGGTCACCACATCTTTGAGAAGGGCATGCAAGTGATTGGCTGGCTTTGTGTGGCGTCACAGGGGCTATAAAAGGGCGTGCACACCGACCGCTATCTTACTTCTGCCGATCTTAGCATTAGGGAGAGGTTGCAGCTGCTGATTCTGAATAAGGGAGAGCGTTAGGCAGGGAAGAAGAACCAAAAAACTGCTTCTGCTGTTAGCGATTTTCACTTACAACACAACACTTTGTGTGCAGTGACAGGAGAGGATATATTTTTGTGCATCAGCTCTGTTGGTTATTAGGCTGCCTTATAAGGCTCCCTGATAGCTGCATTGCTGTTTGCACACTGCTGTGCAAACTGCTATTTTAAAAGCAAAAATACTTTTTTTCCTCCTTTCTGCACAGTTAGCAAGCGTTCATTTTTCCACCCTTTTGTGTGTGCAGCAGTCCTGCTTATTAGGCTGCATGCGTCGATACTTGGACTGAGAGCATCATTGTCAGCGTCCTCAAATCTCTAGTGAAATCTCAAAATTCTCACTAATCCTATAGACACCCTCCACCTTGTCATACACCATCCAATTTCAGCCTGTTACATTGAGGTGTAATCTCTCCTGGGCCTGAGACAATAGTTCAGCGTCATCAAATCTATAGTGAGATTCAAATTCTCACCAATTCTAAAGACACCCTCCACCTTGTCATACACCATCCAATTTCAGCCTGTTACATTGAGGTGTAATCTCTCCTGGGCCTGAGACAATAGTTCAGCGTCCTCAAATCTATAGTGAGATTCCAATTCTCACCAATCCTATAGACACCCTCCACCTTGTCATACACCATCCAATTCAAGCCTGTTACATTGAGGTGTAATCTCTCCTGGGCCTGAGACAATAGTTCAGTGTTCTCAAATCTATAGTAAGATTCAAATTCTCACCAATCCTATAGACACCCTCCACCTTGTCATACACCATCCAATTTCAGCCTGTTACATCGAGGTGTAATCTCTCTTGGGCCTGAGACATTAGTTCAGCGTCCTCAAATCTATAGTGAGATTCCAATTCTCACCAATCCTATAGACATCCTCCACCTTGTCATACACCATCCAATTTCAGCCTGTTACATTGAGGTGTAATCTCTCCTGGGCCTGAGACAATAGTTCAGTGTACTCAAATCTATAGTGAGATTCAAATTCTCACCAATCCTATAGATGCCATATAGCTGGTGGTATTTTGGGTTCATTTTCACAAAAATGAGGAAGTATGGGGGAAGACGCCATGGAAGTGGGCAGGGGTGGACAGCTGGTCCCGATGGTGGTGGTGGTGGTGTTGCATCTGTTGGTAGTGGCAAAAGCACAATAGCACCTAAGGCAGGAGGTGTTGAGCCTGTGTCATTGTCTGGCTCCACAAGGCCTCGAAGGCTCTCTTTTCTGGGAGTAGGTAAACCGCTTTTAAAGCCGGAGCTTCAAGAACAAGTTTTGGCTTACATTGCTGACACAGCCTCCAGCTCTCTCACCTCCTCTTCCGAAGTTTCAAAAAATAAAAGCACTGAGTCGTCAGTGGAGGCTCCTGGTCAGGAACAACACCTATCCTTGTGTCCTTCACCCCTACCAAAAGTGAAGGATGTGGCAGGCCACACTACCTATTACTCCATGGAGCTCTTTTCACATGCCATGCCTGGGATAGCAAGTCAAATCGTGAATTCCCAGTCCAAGATGAATCTGTCATGGAGTGCACTGATGCACAGCCACTGCTAGATTTTTCTGTTGGTACATTCACTCAGAGCACGACATTGTCCTCGCAGTGTACTGAGGCAGAATCAGACCCTGATGAAACTCCGGTGCCCCTTCCCGCATAATATACCACCTTACACGGTGAAACAGAGGAAGGTGCACATGAAATTGAAGAGGAGGTGATGGATGACCCAGTTGTTGACCCAGATTGGCATCCATTGGGGGAAGAGGGTGCCGCTGCCTACAACTCAGAAGAGGAGGAGGAGGATTTGCAGAAGGCAACGACATCGCAACAGCTGTTATCTGGCATGACCGTAGCAGTCCAAAAACATGTTACAAAAACCAAAAGAGTTGCAGGACAGCTTGGCCAGACGGTCAAATTAGCACAGCGTGCAAGGTCTCAAAATGTCTTCCATAGTAGGAAGAGTGCAGTGTGGCACTTTTTGAACAAAATCTTAATGATCAGGCAAAAGTTATCTGTAAGAAGTGCGCAAAGACCTTTAGCCGAGGGAAAAATCTGAGAAATTTGAAAACAAGTTGCATGATTAGACATTTAACCACCATGCAATTGCAAGCGTGGACGGACTACCAAACCTCACGTACCACAAGTGCACCTGTTCCGAATGAAGGTAGTCAGCAATGCTACATCGCTTCCCCCACTGTAAGCCCACCGGTTAGCACACCACCAGCAGCAAATGTCGAGGTGTCATCGCAAGGACAAAGCAGTCATGGAATCACAATTGTATTGCTATGATAGACTGAATCTAGGCCATCAGCAACACCACCAACACCATCACCATCACCAACCCTCTCTCAGTCCGCCATGTCCACCGCTATTTCCACCATATGCAGCTCTCAAGTCCAGCTCACCCTAAAAGAGACTCTCAGTAGGACAAGAAAGTACTCATCCTCTCATCCGCGTACACTGGCTTTGAACGCCCACATTGCCAACCTAATCTCGTTAGAGATGATGCCCTACTGGTTGGTAGAAAGCAAAGCTTTCCCCGAGCTCATGGCCTACGCAGTACCACGCTATGACCTACCCAGTCGGCACTTTATTTCGCAAAAAGTCATCCCAGCCCTCCACGTGCATGTGAAAGACCGCATTGTCCATGCACTCAAGCAATCAGTGAGTGGAAAGGTGCACCTCACAACAGATGCATGGTCCAGTAGGCATGGCAAGGGCCGTTATGTGTCCATCACTGCGCACTGGGTTAATGTGGTGGATGCAGGGTCCACAGGGGACAGCGACGGTGGGACATTGCTGCCTAGCCCACGGTATAGGAAACAGTTGGCTGTAGTCATTCGACCCTCCTTCTCCTCCAGAAGCGAAAGCCCGTCCACAGAGCGCAGTCGCACGAGCACTCCATCCGCAGCTGCCAGTGTTGCACACGAGTTGTCCCACTATCGAACAGCTAGTGGTAAGCGTCAGCAGGCTGTGATGAAGATGATGTGTTTGGGCGACAACAGACACACCGCGGAGGTACTGGCCGACTACTTGCAGCGATAAACTGAGTCATGGCTAGTCAGTCTACATCTTGAGGCAGGCAAGGTAGTTAGTGATAACGGATGGAATTTTGTGGCAGCCATAGCCCTTTCAAAACTCAGACACATACCATGCCTGGCTCACACCTTGAACCTGGTGGTGCAGTGCGTCCTCAATAATTATCCGGAGTTAACACCCCTGCTCCATAAGGTGCGAAGACTGTGCTCGCACATCCGCCGGTCACCCCTACACTCCAGTCATATGCAGAAGCTGCAGCGATTGCTCCACCTTCCTAAGCACCGCCTAATTATCGACGTTGCAACAAGGTGGAACTCCACCCTGCACATGGTTCAGAGGCTGTGCAAACAGAGGCAGGCTGTAATTCATTTGTGGGAGGAGACACGGGCAGGCAGTTTGCAGGCAGACATGGAGTTGTCTGGTGTGCAGTGGTCGAAGCTGAAAGACCTCTGTAAAGTCCTTCAGTGTTTTGAGGAATGCACATGGCCGGTAAGCGCAGACGACGCCATCATAAGCGTGAGCATCCCACTTATGCGTCTGCTCATGCAAACTTTGACGCACATTAAGGAGCAGGCATCTGCAGCCGAGGAGGAAGAGGAAGAGGGAAGCCTTGATGACAGTCAGCCATTGTCTGCTCAGGGAAGTCTCATGGACGAGGTGGAGGAAGAAGAGGAGGAGGAGGAGGATTATGGGGATAATTATTTTGGGGAGGAGGATGCTTCTCAGGGGGCAAGAAAAAATGTTGGCGTGGCAAGGTCAGGTACAGGGTTTGTGCATGACTGGAGGGATGTTGATTTGCCAGAAAGTGCTCCTCCACCCAGCACTCGCAGTGCATCATTGACACCTGGAACATTGGCCCACATGTCTGATTATGCCTTGCAGCTCCTAAAAAGGGACCACCGCATTGCCAAAATGATGAACGATGATGACTACTGGTTGGCCAGCATCCTGGATCCACGCTATAAAGGCAAATTCCAAAACATCATGCCACAGGAGAACCTAGAGCTAATATTGGCTAACAAACAAGCAACTCTGGTTAACCGCTTGGTGGGGCATTCCCAGCACACAGCGGCGGTGATGTTTTTCCAACGAGCCGTAGGAGGCAACATGGAAGAGGTGTTCGTGGTGCACACAGCCAAAGTGGCATTGGACACAGGGGTTTCATGACCATGGTGTGGACTGACTTTTCAAGTACCGCTCACACGACTGGTTATACTGCATCGATCGAAAGTGACAGGAGACAGCAGTTGTCAACTATGGTAACAAACTACTTCTTGTCCCATATCGATGTTCTCCCTCACCGGTCATTCCCCTTTGACTATTGGGCCTGTAAACTTGAAACCTGGCCTGAATTGTCACAATATGTCTTACAGGAGCTCGCTTGCCCTGATGCTAGTTTGTTATCTGAACGAGTCTTCAGTGCTGCTGGATCAAACCTGACAGAAAAAAGGACCCGTATGTCGACCCAAAATGTTGATGATCTAACCTTCATTAAAATGAACCATGCATGGGTTTCAAAGGATTTTGTCCCACCCTCCCCTGCTGTCACGTAGGTTGCCAGAAAAATGCCTTGCTTTTGTCCTCTTCTTCCGCAAACTTCTCCAATTACTCCATTTGCAGCTGCTGAATATCCAACATCAACATATGCCATTTTTTCCACCTCCCTAACTCGGCTGCCTCCTCCCACAGGGCCGGGGTCACCACGAGGCGCACGCACCCGTGCGAGTGCCATTGCCCTGGACAGGTGGGTGGGCACACTCTTTGGCAAAGGCACTGGCACAAGGTCCCTCATAGTAGAATCAAGTGTCTCTGACAGTGGGGGTGCACACCGGCCGTCAGACACACCGGCGTACTATGAGGGGCCCTGTGCCAGTACCGCCGCCCATGAGTGGGCCCCCCCCTGCTTGCTCAGGGCACCAGCACTTGACTTACCTCTCCCTGCTCCACTACTGTGTAGTCTGGCCTGTTAAATACTTCACTGGGACTGCCAATGCAAATTTGGTGAAATGATAGATGATGATTAAGAGGTAGGTATGCCCTGTCCTGCTGGGCTCTATCTTCAGATAATCAATGGCTTCCATTTGTTATGGACGTCGACTCACAATGAGATGCAGTGGTGGTTTATCATCAGCTTTTACAGTTTTCCGACTCACAGACGTGTGACATTCCTGCCCACATTTTTAAATGTGTCCTCTCATGCCAATCCAATAGAATCGCCTACGGCCTGTGGCTTGTGTCTTTTGCACTCCAAAGTTACCTGACAGATCATGATAGGCAGTGAGGGCAATGTCTACATCTGTCCCTGTGATCACAATTTGATGGAGATGAGTAACGGTGATGGGTTCCACGTTACTGCGATACAGCAAACCTTTCTTCACAAGAACTGTTTTCACTGTCTCCACAGACAAAGTAATTGAGGGTCAGAATTGCCTCTGAGAATTCTCCCGGGAGTTTTTACCGTGATTAGTAATTCCAAAATTTCTGCAATCAGTCGACTTTCCGTCTGTACTTGTATCCATCTCGTTTCCTCTTGCGTAGAGTCTGGACTGTCTTACTGAGACTGAAATATATATGAAGATTGAAAAATACCCCAACAGTGTATACTTGTGTACGCTTCGAATACATAACCCTTTTTACTTTTGTCTAAACCATACTGAGGCTGTGAGTGTCTTTGTCGGACTCCGGAAATAAACACTCAGATTTTTAATGTTTAAACTATTCTATATATACCTGCTATCCAGTGATACTGTACCCTTTCTCAACTTTGTACAATCACGTCAAATCCATACTGGGCCTGAGACCCTCTGAGTCTGCCTCCTGATATATAGACATAGGTTTTTAATGTTTAAACTATGCTATATATACCTCTTTATGTCGTTTTTATCTGATGGTATGAAGATTTTATATTCTCAATAAAGCAATTGTTATTTTATCTCCTGGAGACGCTGGAAAAATCCTTCTTTATTTTATATATACCTGTTATCCGGTGATACTGTACCCTTTCTCAAAGTAATTGAGGGTTAGCATCACCTCTGAGAATTCTCCCGGAAGTTTTTACAGTAATTAGTAATTCTAAAATTTCTGCAATCAGTTGACTTTCCGTCTATACTTGTATCCATCTCGTTTCCTCTTGCGGAGAGTCTGGACTCTCTTTCTGAGACTGAAATATATATGAAGATTGAAAAATACCCCAACAGTGTACGCTGTGTACTGTTATGAATGGGTTGCCGAGGAAAAAAAAAACAACACAAGCTAAGCCTCAGAAAACCAGAGAGGTTGGTAACTATGCAGACTGCAGATCCCTGATTCTAATTCACAACTAGCAGCAGTCGTGGAAGGTTCCTACGTTGGTCCTAGACGCCTCGTCACAACCGGATAGCTAAATAAGCCTAAAGCAGGAAAAGAGGAAAACTAACTGCCCCAGAGCAGACCCCAAAGGAAAGATAGCCCCCCACATGTATTGACGGTGTTACAAGATGAAAACACATACAAAGGCAGGAAAATAAGCTGAGCAAACGATGGGGCCAAACTAACTAGAAAGGACAGGAAAGGAAAGACACTGCAATCTGCCAAACACCCTACCAAAGATAATGTCCAACACATCTGATAGCAAAATTAACCCTGAAGTCACTAGACTTCTCCCACTATATCAGCACTCTGAAATATTCTGAGACAGAGCAAAAAGAGGCCAATCTAATAAGGGACAAAAAAAGCAAATTGGCAAATACAGATAAATAAGAGTGGAAATTCAGCACAGCCCAGCCGGGCTGACTGACCCCACAAAAAACTGAATTGACCAACAAGAGCAAGTGTGAACATTAGCAAAAACAAACTTAACTTGAGAAGACTGGAACAGAGCTGAGTCCAAGACCTGAGAAGCAGACTGAATCACCAGCACCAGGATAGGGCGTCGGCTGTCTTATATCCAGTCTGATACTCCAGAGATCCAATCTTTATCCTTCCTCACCAGGTGGCAGATCACTACCAATTAAACCAAGCTCACTACCTCCTGTCACCACCAGAGGGAGAACGAGGTGTACGAAGCAGAGCCGGAAGTGTACGGAGCGGAGGTGTGTACAAGGTCTACGGAGCGGAGCAGTGTGTTTATGAGGTGTACGGGGTGGAGCAGAGCCGGGTGTGTATGGGGTGTACGGAGCGGAGCCGCGTGTGTACGAGGTGTACGAAGCAGAGCCGGAGGTGTACGGAGCGGAAGTGTGTGCAAGGTCTACGTAGCGGAGCAGTGTGTGTATAAGGTGTACGGAGCAGAGCCGGAGTTGTATGGAGCGGAGGTATGTACAAGGTCTACGGAGCGGAACCATGTGTCTACGAGGTGTACGGAGCGGAGCCGGATGTGTGCTAGGTGTACGGAGTGGAGCAGAGCCGGGTGTGTACGAAGCGGAGCCGGAGGTGTGTACAAAGTCTACGGAGCGTAGCCGTGTGTGTACAAGGTGTATGGAATGGAGCCCTGTGTATACAAAGTGTACGAATCTGAGCCTTGTGTTTACGGAGCGGAGCAGATCCGGGTGTGTACGGAAAGAAGCCGCGTGTGTGCGGGGTGTACGGAGCGGAGTGGAGCTGCTTGTGTATGGAGCGGATCTGCGTGTGTACGAGGTGTATGGAGCAAAGTCGCATGTGTTCAAGGTTTAGGAGTGGAGCCATGTGTGTACAAGGTGTACAGAGCGTGGCCACGTGTGTACAAGGCGTACGGAGCAGAGTCGCATGTGTATGAGTTTTACGGAGCGGAGCCATGTGTGTACTGAGTGGAACCATGTGTGCGCGAGGTGTACAGAGTGGAGCCGTGTGTGTAAGAGGCATACAAAGCTAGACCGTGTGTGTATGAGGCGTGCGGAGCCATGCGTGTACGAGGTGTATGGTGGGGAGCATTCATACCTCCCAACCGTCCCCTATCCAATGGAACAGTCCCGATTTTGAGAGAGAGAGACTGCCCCAGCTGGAAGCTTACTTTTCCCGCGGACACAGGAGTATGCGGCGGAGCCCGGAGGAGCACTTTAAAACTCGCACGTGACGTTCTACCGAAAGTGACGTGCTGGAAGCTGACCGGAAATGAGGTAATTTCGGGAGGAGATTGTGACAGAACCGTGGAGGCACGTCAGAGAATGCTTCAGATCACCGTGTCCTCCTCCGACAGCGTGGACAGTGGGATTGCCTTGGAATCGGGGATGCCGGCCATGAGAACGGATCATGATATGTCCTGCATCGGGAGGCTCAGGTGGGTATTACATTGGGAGCCGGGCTGCTATAGTATCTTTATACAATACTTGCAGAAGAGCCCGGCGCTGCCCGGGCATAGTAACTAACTGTGGTTAGTTATAGCAAATTATAATTATCCTCCATCCCATAGTCCCCTGCCCATATACCCATCATACATATCCTCCATCCCATAGTCGAGTGCCCATATACCCATCACACGTCCTCCATCCCATAGTCCCATGCCCATACACCCATCATACATATCCTCCATCCCATAGTCCCGTGCCCATATACCCATCATATATATCCTCCATCCCATAGTCCCATGCCCATATACCCATCATACATATCCTCCATCCCAGAGTCCCGCGCCCATATACCCATCATACATATCCTCCATCCCAGAGTCCCGTGCCCATATACCCATCACACATCCTCCATCTCATAGTCCCATGCCCATATACCCATCATACATATTCTCCATCCCATAGTCCAATGCCCATATACCCATCATACATATTCACCATCCCATAGTTGAGTGCCCATATACCCGTCATACATATCCTCCATCACATAGTCCAGTGCCCATATACCCATCACACATCCTCCATCCCATAGTCCCATGCCCATATACCCATCATACATATTCGCCATCCCATAGTCGAGTGCCCATATACCATCACACATCCTTCATCTCATAGTCCCATGCCCATATACCCATCACACATCCTCCATCCCATAGTCCCGTGCCCATATACCCATTATACATATCCTCCATCCCATAATCCAGTGCCCATATACCCGTCATACATATCCTCCATCCCATAGTCAACCATTATGATATCATAATGAGCAGCGGCGGGGCTTGCAACCTATGATGACATCAGCGTCACCATGGCAACCATTGTGACATCATAATGAGGGGCGGGGCTTGATACACACACTTTTTCCCCCAGTATGTAGATAGGGGCAAAATTGGTGAATTGGAACGCGCGGGGTTAAAATTTCACCTCACAACATAGGTTAGGACGCTCTCGGGGTCCAGACGTGTGACTGTGCCAAATTTTGTGGCTGTAGCTGCGACAGTTCGGATGCCTATCCCGGACATACACACATACATACACACATACATACACACTTTGAGCATTAAATATTAGATTTCTTTATCTCTGTTTCTTTCTCTCTCTGTTCTTTCCTTCTTTCTCTCTCTAATCTTTCTTTTTTCTTTCTCTGTCTCTGTTCTTTCTTTTCCTCAGTACCAGCCACTGTGCCAAAAATGGCTGATGTATATACACTATACACTGTATATACATCAGCCTCGAGTCAGCACCTATCTATACATAAGCCTCAGCAACAGCATATACGTAAGCCTCAGCACTAGTATATACAGCTAGGTCCATATATATTTGGACAGAGACAACATTTTCCTAATTTTGGTTCTAGAGTCTAGACATTACCACAATGAATTTTAAACAAAACAATTCAGATCCAGTTGAAGTTCAAACTTTCAGCTTTCATTTGAGGGTATCCACATTAAAATTAGATGAAGGGTTTAGGAGTTTCAGCTCCTTAACATGTGCCACCCTGTTTTTAAAGGGACCAAAAGTAATTGGACAATTGACTTCAAGGCAATTTCATGAACAGGTGTGGGCAATCCCTTTGTTATGTCATTCACAATTAAGCAGATAAAAGGCCTGGAGTTGATTTGTGGTGTGGTGCTTGCATTTGGAAGGTTTTGCTGTGAAGGAAACATTCGGTCAAAGGAGCTCTCCATGCAGGTGAAACAAGCTACCCTTAAGCTGCAAAAACAGAAAATTCCCATCCAAGAAATTGCTACAACATTAGGAGTGGCAAAATCTACAGTTTGGTACATCCTGAGAAAGAAAGAAAGCACTGGTGAACTCATCAATGCAAAAAGACCTGGGCGCCCACGGAAGACAACAGTGGTGGATGATCGCAGAATAATCTCCATGGTGAAGAGAAACCCCTTCACAACAGCCAACCAAGTGACCAACACTCTCCAGGAGGTAGGTGTATCAATATCCAAATCTACCATAAAGAGAAGACTGCATGACAGTAAATACAGAGGGTTCACTGCACGGTGCAAGCCACTCATAAGCATCAAGAATAAAAAGGCTAGACAGGACTTTGCTAAAAAACATCTAAAAAAGCCAGCACAGTTCTGGAAGAACATTCTTTGGACAGATGAAACCAAGATCAACCTCTACCAGAATGATGGAAAGAGAAAAGTATGGCGAAGGCGTGGTGCTGCTCATGATCCAAACCATACCACATCATCTGTAAAACACGGCGGAGGCAGTGTGATGGCTTGGGCATGCATGGCTGCCAGTGACACCGGGTCACTAGTGTTTATTGATGTGACACAGGACAGAAGCAGCCGAATGAATTCTGAGGTATTCAGAGCCATACTGTGTGCTCAGATCCAGCCAAATGCAGCCAAACTGATTGGTTATCGTTTCATACTACAGATGGACAATGACCCAAAACATAAAGCCAAAGCAACCCAGGAGTTTATTAAAGCAAAGAAGTGGAATATTCTTGAATGGCCAAGTCAGTCACCTGATCTCAACCCAATTGAGCATGCATTTCACTTGTTAAAGACTAAACTTCAGACAGAAAGGCCCACAAACAAACAGCAACTGAAAACCACCGCAGTGAAGGCCTGGCAGAGCATCAAAAAGGAGGAAACACAGCGTCTGGTGATGGCCATGAGTTCAAGACTTCAGGCAGTCATTGCCAACAAAGGCTTTTCAACCAAGTACTAGAAATGAACATTTTATTTACAATTATTAAATCTGCCCAATTACTTTTGGTCCCTTTAAAAACAGGGTGGCACATGTTAAGGAGCTGAAACTGCTAAACCCTTCATTCAATTTTAAAGTGGATACCCTCAAATGAAAGCTGAAAGTCTGAGCTTCAACTGCATCTGAATTGTTTTGTTTAAAATTCTTTGTGGTAATGTCTAGAACCAAAATTAGAAAAATGTCCCTGTCCAAATGTATATGGACCTAACTGTACATCAGCACCTGTATAATACACAGGTTCTGGGGCTGATGTATATACAGGTGCTGGTGGGGTTGATGTATATACTGGTGCTGACTTGAGGCTGATGTATATATGGGCTGCATGTATATACATCACTGATCAGCCTCTAGTCAGCACCTATATATACACCAGAACCTGTATATACATCAGCCCCATCACCCGTATATACACCAGCCCCAGCACCCGCATATACATCTGCCCCAGCACCCGTATATACATCAGCCCCAGCACCCTTATATACATCAGCCCCAGCACTCATATATACATCAGCCCCAGCACTCATATATACATCAGCCCCAGCACTCGTATATACATCAGCCCCAGCACCCTTATATACATCAGCCCCAGCACTCGTATATACATCTGTCCCAGCACCCGTATATACATCTGCCCCAGCACCCGCATATACATCTGCCCCAGCACCCGTATATACATCAGCCCCAGCACCCGTATATACATCAGCCCCAGCACTCGTATATACATATGTATATACAGTAGTCTAAATGTGATATATATTCAGCAGTATGTAACATAATATAGTATAATACTGTCAATTATAATGTAGAGTTGTGTGTATATAGTGGAGAGCTATTCATATAGTATGTTGCTGTGTATATAGTGTGGAATCTACACTATATACACTGGCCTATCTTTACACTATACAGTATATACACAGCACCACTCTATATTCCTTACCACGGTATATATTGTGGAGCTGTATACATTGTGTATACTCCTCCTGTCCTGCATACATGGTGTAAATATAAGTATCTGCTCTAAGTGTGTGTATCTATGAAAATAAAAAGCGCTCCGATGAATTGTGCAAAGTGGTGGACTCTTTATTAGCCCATGTGACAAAGTTTTGGATCTATAACAGATCATTTCTCTGCTATGGAATTGAAATATTACCACGTGGGCTAATAAAGAGTCCTCCACTTTTCTCTTATTTAGTCAATTAAACGGTGTGCTGATTATTTTCTTTTTATAAATGCCTTTGATTTAAGGGTGTGTGTCCTAAAAGCAATTCACCCACTGCTTAATATTTGGTGGTGCTCAATTATGACACATATCAAGGCTGACATCACCACCCGGCAAAAGCAGGCAATTGCCGTCGGGGACTTGGCATGCTATGGGGCTCATAAGTAGGGGCTCCGGTGCCAGCGCTGACACAGTGGAAAACAATGATGAGTGAGGGAGCCATCTGCTGATGCTCGCTCTCTCATCTTTCCCCCTCTGCGTCTGAGCTTTGTGATGTCTTAGTGCAGAGGGTGCAATGACATCACTACAGCGAATCATCTATGCCAAGCAGTGCAGAGGATCAGAATACATTGAGGAAACCAGAGCAGTGGGGACAGGGAGAAGTATTATATGGGGCCCATTGTACTGTATGAAGTAATATATGGGGCCCATTATACTGTTTGAAGTAATATACAGTATGAGGGCCCATTATACTGTATGGGCCATTATATGGGGCCCATAAAACTGTATGCAGTAATGTATGGGGCCCATAATAGTGTATGGAGCATTATATGGGCTCATTGTACCATATGGAGGAATATGTGGGGTCCATTGTACTGTATGGAGCAATATATGGGGCCATTATACTGTATGGAGCATTATGTGTTGCCCATAATACTGTATGGAGGACTATGTGATGCCCATAATACTGTATGTAGGACTATGTTGTGCACATAATATTATGAAGGACTATGTCGTTCCCATAATACTGTATGGAGGACTATGTGGTGCCCATAATACTGTATGGAGGACTATGTGGCGCCCATAGTACTGTATGGAGGTCTATGAGGTGCCTATAATACTCTATAGAGGACTACTGTATATGGTGCCCATAATACTGTAAAGAGGGCTATGTGGTACCAATAACAATGTATGGAGGACTAAGTTGTGCACATAATACTGTATGGAGGGTTATCCAAATTCGGAAGTTCTCCCCTATCTTTTGGATAGGGGATGACTTTCTGTTTGTTGTGGATCTGACCGCTGGGACCCCCATGATCCTAGGAAACGTAGCTTTGAAAAGCACCATGTAAATGGAGCTGTGGTCCAATCATACGCACAGTGACACCATTAACATGTGGCTCTTTAAATAACTCCTTTAATAGAGTGATGAGGGGACGACAAAGTATAGCAAAAATTCACTGATCGGGGCTGGTGAGTGTTATAATTTGTGGGCTGGTGGGGTTTGTGTGGCAGGGCTGCTTTTTTGTCCCAGTTCGGCCCTGGTTTCCGGAGTGTAATGTAGACGCAAATATATGTTTAAGTCCCTGCAGAAGTCAAAAATTTGAAAAACCAATGAAAAATATTTGAAAAATGTATGTAAATAATTTCAAATCAATCTACTTTTTCCCGGAATGTTATCAGATCTAAAATATAAAAAAATTAGCGTACTTTGCATGGTTGCATTCATAATTGTCCAAACTAATGAAATATTATAATATTTATCCATAATGGTGAACTGCAAAAGAAACGAAAAAAAATGAAATAGCAGAATTGTCGTTTTTTGGTCACTTCGACCAGAAAGGCATATGGATCCCAAGATAGTAAAGACAAAACTACAGTTGGTATCAGAAAAACCCCAAGCCCTCACATAATTCTATCTACCCAAGACTAAACATTTTAGAGCTCTTGGAAAGCAAGAAGGAAAAATAGAATTGAAGAGAGGCCCAATGGGAATCTGTCACCCAAGGGCATGAGTGGGGTGTGCACCAGTCACCCACACAGTATGAGGACCCCACTGCTTCCCACTCAATATAATGGCCCTCACATCCCCCCTTTCATTATCATGGTCCCCACATCACTTCACACTTTATGAAGGCCCCACACAGCACCTCACACAGTATAGTGGTTGGCATATCCCCTCACGTAGTAGACTAGGCCATTATTTTAAAGTAGGATGCTGGTGAGGTCTTCATGCTGAGTGGGCCATTATACTGAGTGGGGAGATGTGAGAGCCATTTTACTGTGTGAACGCTATCAAAATGTGTTAGTGGCTGTGGGGAACCATCACACTGTGTGATGGGCTATGGGGGCCACTATAATGGGTGAGGTGCTGTGTGAGGCCACCATAAAGTGTGAGGGGTTGTGGGGGCCATGATACTGAATGAGTGGAAGAGGGGCCCTCATTTTGAGTGGAGGGCTGTGGGGGGGGCTTCATTCTGTGAGGGGGCGCTGATACTAATTAAGCGGCTGTGGGGCCATCATACTGAATGGGCTGTGGGGATCTTCACTTTGAGAGTGGGCTGTTGGTTTCACCATACTAAACGAGGGTTGTTATACTGCGTGGAGATCATCATAGTGACAGGACATCATGCTGTGTGGAGGCCATGATACTGTTTATGTATGGAGGAGGCGACCATAACTATATCATGCTATGGGGGAACACTATAGGGGCGTCATGCTATGGCGGTATTATATTTTGTTGCTCGCACTGCGGGGACATCACAATGTAAGTGTGAAGTGACTCTGTTGGAGCGATTCACTGTGGGAATATCAAAATCCGTGTGTGTGGGGGTAGGGGCATTACTATAAACATGTTTTATAATGGCCATAAAAGGGGTATCGCTGATGAGCACAATAAGGGGCTTCAGTTGGAAAATAATTGCTGCTTATGTGTCATAATACATGTCCTTCTCCTGGTTGATGAAGGTTGGGACATTGCCGAATATGTATATGTATGTGTGTGTGTTGCGTTGCGTTTAAATATATATTATGTGTATATTTTTATGTAGGGTGTGAGGGAGTGGGGGCAAGTAGAATGGCTGCCTGGAATCATATGATGACACAGTTCCCAGAACACCGCCCCCTATCAGTGGAAATGAAAGAAAATCCAATAATGCCACCAAATGTTTGAAGATT
Organism: Dendrobates tinctorius; assembly: GCF_039654945.1. Lineage (NCBI taxonomy): Eukaryota > Metazoa > Chordata > Amphibia > Anura > Dendrobatidae > Dendrobates > Dendrobates tinctorius. Next base: position 87,969,335 of record NW_027361738.1, on the reverse strand, counting down.
TTATCCTCAGCATTAGAATATATGGTTAGATGTATCTTTCTATACAGAATGAGAAGATAAAGGAAACTGTAAGAAAAAGATTAAATGTGATATAATGTCATAAGATGAGAATTGGAAATAGGAAAAGCTCAGCCAAACCTCTGTAACCACGGCTGTAATCTTATACCTGGAAAACTGCCAGGATTTTACTGTGTTTCATTCATGCCTATGTGTGCCGCCATCATTATTAGCTGCTTTATAAGGGGCAGACAATGAGAGAAAAAGTATTGGTTATTGCTCTGCATTGTGACATCATCACTTTCCATATATGGAAGCTGGTAGTGATGTCACACAGGTGAGTGATGTCACAATAGAGCGGAACCTATAAACACTCCGTCCCATCTCACTGGCTCAGACTTGGTATTTGTTTGTCTCCTGACTGCACTTACCTAGATCTTCTCCTTGTGGATTAGTGATTTTACTTGCGAATTACTTGTGAATTAGCGGATTACGTCTGTATTAGTGGATTACTTCTGGAATTTCCTGAAGATCATTGACTGAGGACTTCTCCATCTGGAGGTAAATCTATTGTGTGCTTTTATTTATGGGGCATGTATGGGGCATAGCGAGCAGCACCATGGATTATGGCAGCATATAATATGACTCCAATGCTTTCTCATCCCCTTCAGATCTCCCTCCTGACTCTGTCTGGTCCAGGACCACAGAGGGGACGTCAGTCACCACCTACATAAGCTGAGAAGAGAACTTCAGCGTGTACAGGACTCAGCAGAGCCGGACATCTTTAGAGTGAGTATAATGGCGGAGGTGCCGGTTTGTGGTGACCGGGTATACCATCGCTGTACACAGCGTCAGACTGGAGCACCTTGGGCTCACCAGAGAAAATCATTCTTGGGGCCCACTTGTATAGCTACATAGAAATAAATGCAAGACCAACAATTGTGTGGTAAAACACACTTGTGTTATGGTATAACATAAGGTAGTTCTTGTCTTAATGATATAGCAGGAGTTGGGGTAGCCCCCCTCATGGAATATAATGCAACCCCTCTCACAGAATATAATGTAGCCCTCCTCAGAGTAAAATGTAGCCCCATCACAGGGTATAATGCAGCCCCCCATAGAATATAATGTAGATTCCTCACAGTATAATGAAGCCCCATCACAGAGTATAATGCAGCCCCCCCATAGAATATAATGTAGATTCCACACAGTATAATGAAGCCCCATCACAGAGTATAATGCAGCCCCCCATAGAATATAATGTAGCCCCCTCGCAGGGTATAATGTAGCCCCCTCATAGGGTATAATGCAGTCCTACATAGAATATAATGTAGTTTCCACATAGGGTATTATCCAGTCCTACAGTTCTATGGCCACCAGTACTCACTCACTTGTTCCCCTGCTGCTCTAGGATCTGCTCCGTTCTCAGCAGCTACACTGCTGTCTGCCCGACACACAACATGTTGCACGATGAAGTGATGTCATTGTGCACCGGCTGTGTCAGAGGCAAAGGGAAATGATGGGGGAGGGAGAATCATCTGACGCGCTGTACTCCATTATTGTTTTCAACTGTATCGGCATCTATGATTCTCCATTATTGTTTTCAACTGTATCGGCATCCATGGGCACTGGGGAGACCACCCTGTAGGGGAAGGGGCTGTAAGCCCTGAAACATTTTAGTATTTATTACCCATTATAAATCAGTTTCAAATATTTCTGAAATTTGAGTGAAAGAAGAACAACATCTGTAATGTGAAATATTATATTATTTGCATTTATATTGTAAAAATAATAATTATCTTTTAAATTATAATAAGTATTAATTTCATTGAGAATTTCATGACATTTCCTCAAACATCATATTCCATTTTTGGCAGATTTGCTCTCCTGATTATAGGATGAAGCCTTCCACCATGGCATCCAGCGATCAGGATAAAGGCCTGTTGGCCGTGTTGGACCTGCTCGTTGTCCCACTCCTGGAGGACACTATTCCAGGCATTATCAAATCATATGAGCCTGAAGAAATGAAGACCATGACCAGCATGCTAATAAATCATCTGCATGATCTGGATGGACAGGATTTGGTGAATGCCCTCCTGTTCTTGTCGACCATAACATCTGCCAGAGCGGACGCTGACAACTTTCTGTCTAATGAGCTCATTGATAAGACCTATCAACACATGCTGAAAGCAGAAAGTGAGAAACATCAGGGAATAACTGGTGCAGCTATGACGCTCCTGGCCAATATTGCTGTATACCGCTCCCAAGACGTCATGGAGCGCTTGGAAAGCGATGAGGAGCATCCACAGAGCAGCGCGCTGAAGACATTGGATCTCATTTCCACCAAAACCATCACAGGTTGGAAAGAGAGAAGTGCAGCGCAGAATATACTGACAGTGGATGACTTGATTGCCCCTACACAACATCAAGCTGGACCACCTGACGGATTTGATTTTTATTATCATCTCCTGCACCCTAGCTATGGGTTCATAAATCACCTGGATGACGCTGATGTCCTCCATGACACAGACACAACCCAGGCTGGGATGTGTCGTTACATTACATGTGTCTTAACTGATGAGGAAAGAAGAAAGATCATCCATTACCTGCTTATAGCAATGAGATCTGCTGTCAGAAAGAGCAGACTCATCAGTGTCATGATCTTCTCGGAGCTGTTACTCCATCATCCTGAGCTCCTGGAGGAGAAAATGGCAAAAGATTTAATCTTATTAACGGCTTCAAAGATATACAGTTCGGACGAACTTGAAAACTGTCTTGCTTTAGAAGCTATGGGAAATGCCTGTAAAGGTGCACCAAGACAGGTGCATCAACTGAAGGACCTCATCTATCGATGCCTTTACAGTAAACTAGTGGGTCGTCAGAAGCTAAAAGTGGTCATTGAATCCCTAAAAGCAATGTCAAAGTTTGTTACCCTGCTGAAAAGATCAAAACTTGGCAGTAAATTTGAGAGAATTGTCCAGCGTTGTACTGACTACCTAAACCACCCAAACCCGCTGGTTCGGACATACTCCACTTCACTATTTGCAGACCTCGCCAAGAACTGCAACAGGGACAAGAGAGGCTTCAGCCGCCACGTTAGGACATTCCTACCTGAGTTACTGATAAAGTTACACAGTAAAAACCAGCAGGATAAGGCATCCGGTATTGCAGCCTTGCTGCATTGTCTTCCTTACATCGGATGTAAGAACGTTCAAGAGCTGTTATGTGCTGATGGCGAAAAAGCCTACAAAATATATGAACAGCTCGGGAAAAAGGAACCTGCCCTTCTTGTGAGGATGATGATCCACAGCATTGAATATAATAAGCCGTATATGGCAGACGAGGTAGACGCTGTCATGAAACACCTCACTATGATAAGAGACGCGTTACCCTATGAAGAACTCTATCCGTCAGCATTATCTGACGTGTTTATAGGGTTGAGGAGACTCAATTCTAAGATAAATAATCCAGTGGTGCATGAGGCAAGTATCCGCGCCATTGACATCCTGGGCACCAAGTGGAAGAGCATCAGAACTGTTAAAGCAGTGAAAGTCGGAACAGAGAGTTTCCTGATCTATGAAAAAGTGAAGAGAGTGGAAGTAATATTTTACGAGACTTCAGTGTGAAACATCCATCACCAGATGTTACACCAAGGGTCAATGAATGAGACATCCTGAATACACTTAGATAAAACTCTTGACTATTGAAGACCATCTCAAGAACAATCCCCACATACCCCAATTTTCTTATGAAAAACTTAAAATAAAGAAAATAAAAAGAAAACTTACGGTGTTTCTCTGCTTATTGTAACTGGATGAAATGTTTCTGGACTGTTCCCATATGTATTTTGATCATAATCCTCTATATATAGCTACTAGCTGAAAAGCCCAGCGCTGCCCGGGCATAGTAACTAACTGTGGTTAGTTATAACAAATTATAATTATCCTCCATCCCATAGTCCCGTGCCCATATACCCATCATACATATTCTCCATCCCATAGTTGAGTGCCCATATACCCATCACACATCCTCCATCCCATAGTCCCATGCCCATATACCCATCATACATATTCTCCATCCCATAGTCCCATGCCCATATACCCATCCTACATATTCTCCTTCCCATAGTCCCGTGCCCATATACCATCATACATATCCTCCATCCCATAGTCCCGTGCCCATATACCCATCACACATCCTCCATCCCATAGTCCCGTGCCCATATACCCATCACACATATCTGCCATCCCATAGTCCCGTGCCCATATACCCATCACACATCCTCCATTCCATAGTCCCGTGGCCATATACCCGTCATACATATCCGCCATCCCATAGTCCCGTGCCCATATACCCATCACGCATCCTCCATCCCATAGTCAACCATTATGACATCATAATGAGCGGCGGGGCTTGCAACCTATGATGACATCAGCGCCACCATGGCAACCATTATGACATCATAATGAGGGGCGGGGCTTGATACACACACACTTTTTCCCCATTATGTAGATAGGGGCAAAATTGTTTGGTGAATTGGAACGCGCGGGGTTGAAATTTCACCTCACAACATAGCCTAGGACACTCTCGGGGTCCAGACGTGTGACTGTGCCAAATTTTGTGGCTGTAGCTACGACGGTGCGGATGCCAATCCTGGACATACACACATACATACAAACATACATACAAACACTTGAGCTTTATATATTAGATATATCATGATACAGCTCCATCTTAACATGTCTATGCTTGTTGAGCTCTTAAAGGGGCTTTCTAGACTATGATTTTGATGACATAGGTCATCAACATCAGATTAGTCCCGGTCTGACATGCGAAACTCCTAACGATCAGATGTTAGCAGATCCCTCAGTCAGCAGAAAGCACACAATACATTGAGCTGGAGCAACATATCTTACGTGTCATCAGTACTGTGGTTCCTGTATGATCCGCAGTCTGATGTTGGCTGGTAATAACAACTCCTGGTATCTCCTGTCTAGCTGACTGCAGAATTCTGAATCCTTACAGCGTGTGCACTACACACTCTCAGTGCTCTCTAGTGTTGCTGGCGACAGTGGGTAATGACGTGACAGCATGAATGCAATTTGCATACATGCGGTCACCTGGCAATTGGATGTCTTTGGCCTTTCTCAATTCACTTGTATTCAATTGAGTGGATGTGGTTCTAATTATGCAAATCACATACTTGCGCTCAGAGCTGTCACTAGGAATTTCAGGGCCCCATATTGGCAAAATTTTCGGGGCCCCCTTGAGACTCCACCCAGGCTCCACCCCAGCCCCGCCCTCCACCCCTCGAACTGTCCACAGACCCACCACTCTCTCTTGGAAAAACTCCACTTCTCACCAATCACACATTAACAGTTCCCATCTCCAGATCACACACATAGCCAGCAGCTCTTGTTATGGCCTAAAGATTTTTTAAATCTACCACCATGACATGGTAGACTCTTTTGGCTGGGCCCTACTCTACTCTAACCTATTAAAGATTTGCTAAAATATCCAATACAATTTAGGTATATTTTTTATTTTTCAATTTTTAAAATGACCAATAACATCACATCCAAAGGGACAAATACCACCACACCATGCCCAGACACCATATTACCACCACATGGTGACCAATAATACCACATACAAGGAACAAATACAGCCATACCATGACCAGACCACATATTACCACCAGTGACAGAATAATAGCACATACAAGGGACAAATACCACCGCACCATGACCAGACCACATATTACCAGCACATGGTGACTGGATACTACAATACTGATCATTAATAAAAAAACATATTACTATCACCATAAGTGCCATAATACACAGGAGATCTGTACTTAGTATGTAGTGTCTGTGTACAGGTAATACAGTGATCACCAGTGACATTATACACAGAAGAAGCTCTGTATATAGTGTCAGTGTACAGTTAATACAGTGATCACCAGTGATATTATGCACAGGACCTCTGTATATAGTGCCAGTGTACAGGTAATACAGTGATCACTGGTGACATTGTACAAAGGCACTCTGCATATAGTGTATAGTGTCATTGAACAGGTAACACACTGACTCACCAGTGACGTCTCTAGGTAAAATCCTTCATCTTTGCTTTTCATCTTTCATCCAGCACAGATCGCCATCACGTCTTGCAGCCAGGGCTTGTTTCTGCAGGAATTAACCCAGTTATCTAGAGCTCCACTTGCAGAACACATTACTTAATTTTTTTCCAACTTCTACACTACACCAGATGAAGAAAAAAGGTGACATAGTGTCACTCTGCACAGTAACAGAACCTCCCCCCATTTAAAACAGTATCCTCAAAAAAATAAAATAAATACATCACTGCAGTAATAATATCCCTTAATTAGCCCCTAAGGTAATAATATCCCCCATCCTGGCTCCAGCCATATTTTCTCTCATCCTGCCCTCATGAGTATCCATTCTGCCCCCACATGATCTCCAGATCCTGCCCCATCTGTCTACATCGTATCCATCCTGCCCCCATGATCATGCACCATGTGTCTCCCATCCTGCCCCCTCCAGTGTCTCACTGTCACATTCTGCCCCCTCCTGTGTCTCACTGTCACATTCTGCCCCTGTGCCTCACATTCTGCCCCTCCTCTGTTTCACTGTCACATTCTGTCCCCTGTGTCTCACTGTCACATTCTGCACCCTCATGTGTCTCACTGTCACATTTTGCCCCTCCTGTGTCTTACTGTCACATTATACCCCCATGTCCATTCTGACCCCATGTCTCACATTCTGCCCCCATGGTCATTCCGCCCCGTGTCTCGCATTCTGCCCCCTCCTGTGTCTCACTGTCACATTCTGCCCCCTCCTGTGTCTCACTGTCATATTCTGCCCCCTCCTGTGTCTCACTGTCACATACTGCCCCATGTCTCATATTATGCCCCCTCCTGTGTCTCACTGTCACATTCTGCCCCCTCCTGTGTCTCACTGTCACATTCTGCCCTCATGTCTCACATTCTGCCCCCTCCTGCGTCTCTGTCACATTCTGCCCCCCCTCCTGTGTCTCAATGTCACATTCTGCCCCCTCCTGTGTCTTACTGTCACATTCTACCCCCATGTCCTGCATTCTGCCCTCATGTCTCACATACTGCACCCATGTCCATTCTGTCCCCATGTCTTGCATTCTGCCCCCATGTATTGCATTCTGCCCCCTCATGTGTCTCACTGTCATATTCTGCCCCCTCCTGTGTCTTACTGTCACATTCTGCCCCCATGTCTTGCACTCTGCCCCATGTCTCACATTCTGTCCCCTCCTGTGTCTCACTGTCATATTCTGCCCCATTTCTTGCATTCTGCCCCCATGTCTTGCATTCTGCCCCCATGTCTTGTATTCTGCTCCCACGTCTTGTATTCTGCTCCCACGTTCTGCATTCTGCTCCCATGTCCATTCTGCCCCGTGTCTCACATTCTGCCCCCATGTCTTGTATTCTGCTCTCACGTTCTGCATTCTGCTCCCATGTCCATTCTGCCCCGTGTCTCATATTCTGCCCCCATGTCTCGCATTCTGCCCCATCATGTCTGCATTCTGCACCCATGTCTTGTATTCTGCCCCATGTCTTGTATTCTGCCCCCATGTCTTGCATTCTGCCCCCATGTCTGCATTCTGCCCCCATGTCTGCATTCTGCCCCCATGTCTTGCATTTTGCCCCCGTCATGTCTGCATTCTGCCCCCATCATGTGTCCATTCTGCCCCCATGTCTCGTATTCTGCCCCATGTCTGCATTCTGCCCCATGTCTCGCATTCTGCCCCCATGTCTCACATTCTGCCCCATGTCTCACATTCTGCCCCCGTGTCTACATATTTGCCCGTGTGTCTGCAATCCTGCCCCGTCTCCATATTTGCCCCTGTATGTCTCCGATCCTGTCCCCGTGTCTACATTCTGCCAGGGAAACATATTGCCCCTTTCAATAATAAAAATAAAAACTTTGTTCTTACCTGACCTCGCTCCTGCGGTGAAGATGGAGCTGCTGTTGTGTGAGCTGAAATGACCTGTGGTGACGTCATCGTCATGTGATCAGGGGGCGGAGCTGATCAATGCTGAAGGCCTGTGATAATGATGACGTCACCACAGGTCCTTCAGCACTTCTCTAACTTTTGGATGTCGGGTGCTGTGGTGGCTCTGCTGATGTGTGCGCTGCAGGCCTGGCTGCAGCGCACACTTGGGGCCCGACCGCAGCGCACACTTGGGGCTCACCCGGTGCCCCTATGACGCACAGCACTTGGGGCCCGATGACTGGCAGCACAGGAGCGGGGCCCTTGATCTGCGGGCCCCCTTCTGTTCTGCTGTTCACCGGGCCCCATACAGCAGTAAGGGCTGTCATGCCCTGATGGCGGCCCTGCTTGCGCTCACATGACCACCTGCTCTTGCCGGCGACACCTGATAGCAATGGCCGCATGCCATGCACACGCTGTAATGATTCTGAAGTCTACAGTCATAAGAGTGATTACAGTCTTTCATCAGAAGACCGGACAACCCCTTTAACAATGGGAAAAGAGATACTAGGAGTTGTTTTGTACTGATGGTAGTTCTGGTGATGTAGTCATGTACTAACGGTGGTTCTGGTTATGTATCCATGTACTGATGGTGGTTGTAGTAAGGTAGTCATATACTGATGGTGGGTCTAGTGATTTAGCTCAGCAAACATCATGGTTCTGGTGATGTATGCAGTGGCGGGCTGGGCCGGGTGGCAGGGATGCATTTGCCTCCCGGGCCGGTCCCCAGACGGCTGTTCAGGGCCGCCAGAGGCCTGGCACTGTACTTTTTATTGCGGCCGCCAAAACTTCATTTGTGGCCGGGCTGGCAGACTCCTTCCTGATCGCGCATGAATGATGTATCCAGATGTATTTGCATCTTTGAGACGCGAATACATTTGAATGCATTATATCTGGCACAGAGCAGAGCCGTTGTTGCTGCTCCGCAGCCTAGCATGCGGCAGAGTGTTGAGGTCATCATGCTGCGACCTCCTCACACTGCTGCTGGCGACGCAGAGCAGGGCAGAAGAGGCGGGGACAAGGCGGCCGGCGGGAAAAATGGTGAGCAGCAGCGCTCCAATGAGTTGCAGGAGCTGAACTGCTGAAGATTGGAGAGCTGTCATTTGCTGTGCATGCATAAGGTATGGGGCATGAATCCATGGTGTTTGTCAACAAGGGCAGCCGCACAGCATTGTGTGTATGAGAGTGTGTGTGTATGAGTGTGTGTAAGTGTGGTGTGTGTGTATATATGTGTATATATATATATATGTGTGTGTGTGTGTAAGTGAGTGTGTGTGTATGAGTATGTGTAAGTGAGTGTGTGTATGAGTACGTTTAAATGACTGTGTGTGTGTATGAGTATGTGTAAGTGAGTGTATGACTGTGTGTATTAGTATGTGTAAGTGAGTGTGTATGAGTATGTGTGAGTGTGTGTGTGTATGAGTATGTGTGAGTGTGTGTATGAGTATGTGTAAGTGAGTGTGTGTGTATGAGTATGTGTAAGTGAGTGTGTGTATGAGTATGTGTAAGTGTGTGTGGTATGTGTGTGTATGAGTATGTGTAAGTGTGTGTGTGTGTGTGTGTGTGTGTGTGAGTATGTGTAAGTGTGTGTGTGTGTGTGTGTATGAGTATGTGTGAGTGTGTATGAGTAAGTGACTGTGTGTGTGTATGAGTATGTATAAGTGAGTGTGTGTATGACTGTGTGTGTGTATGAGTATGTGTGAGTGTGTGTATGTGTGTGTGTTCAGACCAGCAGTGTGGAGGGAGGACATTATAGAGACTAGGGGCAGTATGTGGGGGACATTATGGAGACGAACAATATGGAGAGGGACGGTGTAGGTGGGATATTATGGGATGGAGAGGTATGTTTTGGAGACGGGTGGTGTATGGGGTATATTATAGGGAGAGTCAGCGAAGGGGATATTATGGAGAGGGGTGGTGTAGGCAGGATATTATGGAGAGGGACATTTATCATGGGGAGGGGCGGCATGTGTGGGGGTATATTTTGGTGAGGGGCGGTGTAGGGGGTATATTATGGAGAGGGGTGGTGTGGGGGGTATAATGGTGAGTGGCGGTGTAGGTGGTATATTATGGAGAGGGGTTGTGGGGGGTATATTATGGAGAGGGGTGGTGTGGGGGGTATATTATGGGGAGGGGTGCAGTGTGTGGGAAGTATCTTATGGGGCGGTGCGGTGTAGGGGGTATATTATAGGGAGGTGCGGTGTAGGGGGTATATTATAGGGAAGTGTGGTGTAGGGGGTATATTATGGTGAGGGGTGGTGTAGGGGGTATATTATGGGGAGGTGAGGGGTGGGGAAGGGGGTATATTATGGGGAGGTGTGGTGTAGGGGGTATATTATGGAGAAGGGTGGTGTGGGAGGGATATTATGGAGAGACAGTCTAGGGGGATTTTTTGTGCAGGAAGCACATTGAAGGGCAATTATTTCGTCAGGGGCACAACACGGTAGATATTTATACTTTGTTGGCAGTATAATGATTTTACAACGGCACAAAATACTCCTGGCCATGATGAGAGCCACGCACGTTGTTTATAAAAGCTCGGCGTCCATGCCGCCGCATGCGGCTCTCATCGTGGCCAGGAGTATTTTGCACCGTTGTAAAATCATAAGCGCACAGCAAAAGGGCTAAGCCTCCTGATGTGCCCTAATATGATACGCGTTGAGGCAACATTGCTGAGATGTGACAGAGCTTAATATCACGGCTTAACATCTCAGGCACATTGTGGACATATTAATCCCATTATGAGTACGGGGATGAGGCAAAATTGCCGGGATGTGGTAGAGCCTTACGTTTATGGCTCAGTATACTGGCAGACTATATTAATGTTTCTCGCATGTGAATAAGGGGATAGCATGTGCATGTGAGAGGTGACATCTACGGACTGAGTGAGTGAGATAAATCATTCGGTCACTCGCTGGCATCTGCTTCAATTGGGCAAAGGAGCCTTTGTGTAGTCAACGGATGACACTGTATTAGGGAGATTCCGTTATTCTATTGGGGACAATGTGCAATAGCATTAGCACTTTAGTCTACGGATATTGGAGTGTAAAATTGGCTATTAATGATTGAGAATGATGCAATGGTATATCCATATATGCAATAATTGTTAAACACTTCCTCAAAAAAGGATGCCTAGTGAGATTTTCCCTCGTTAAAGGGTGTCTTGGAGTCCATGAATACAATGCTGTATAATTATATTAGTGTCCTTTATGACCCCCTCTTGTGGTAGGGGTTGATTGGACAGACTGCACACAAGCACGGTGGATGATTTGATATATTATTTATTCACAATTTATTAAAAGATAAGTTTTATTATTTTTCCACCACAGTCAGTGATTTTTGTAATTTCGGTAATTGGCTGGATTTGTATCTGGTGTAAGGGTGACAATTCAGTGATATCTCTAATACTGACTACATCTCATAAGTAGTGAGGTTCCTGTATGGTCCGCTGTCTGATGATAAAGGTAGCAACAACTCCCAGTATCTTCTTACCATAGTTAAGGACATACTGGGAGCTACATGTTCATGTCATACAAGTGTATCATGGGGCTGATCTAACACTGAAATTGACCACTGTAATAAGCGTGGTGCTACATTCATCTACTGACGGTGGTTCTAATGTTACATTCATCTACTGACGGTGGTTCTATCGCTGCATTCATCTACTGACGGTGGTTCTATCGCTGCATTCATCTACTGACGGTGGTTCTATCGCTGCATTCATCTACTAATGGTATTCATGACCCTGCATTCATCTACTGATGGTGGTTCTGTCCCTGCATTCATCTAGTGATGGTGGTTCTGTCCCTGCAATCATCTACTGATGGTGGATCTGTTGCTGCATTCATCTACTGATGGTGGTTCTGTCCCTGCATTCATCTACTGATGGTGGTTCTGGCCCTGCATTCATCTACTGATGGTGGTTCTGGCACTGCATTCATCTACTGATGGTGGATCTGTTGCTGCATTCATCTACTGATGGTGGTTCTGGCGCTGCATTCATCTACTGATGGTGGTTCTGGCGCTGCATTCATCTACTGATGGTGGCTGTGTCCCTGCATTCATCTACTGATGTTGGTTCTGTTGCTGCATTCATCTACTGATGTTGGTTCTGTTGCTGCATTCATCTACTGATGGTGGTTCTGTTGCTGCATTCATCTACTGATGGTGGTTCTGTTGCTGCATTCATCTACTGATGGTGGTTCTGTTGCTGCATTCATCTACTGATGGTGGTTCTGTTGCTGCATTCATCTACTGATGGTGGTTCTGTTGCTGCATTCATCTAGTGATGGTGGCTGTGTCCCTGCATTCATCTATTATTGATGGTGGTTCTGGCGCTGCATTCATCTACTGATGGTGGTTCTGGCCCTGCATGTATTCACTGATGGTGGTTTTGGCCCTGCATGTATCTACTGATTTTGGTTCTGTGTTGTGAGTTCATTTTCCCCTTTACTACTGAGGCCCAAGGAACTCCCTCTTCTGGTAGAGAAAGGTAATGAGCCTGATTGTCAAACACCTGGGTCTGATCATGATGACTGGCTGAGTGGAGTTACTGACTGGATATAAGGCTGCCGACGCCCTTTTTCCCTGCGGGTGATTTCTCTGTGGACTTCTAGGAAACCAGTCTGATTCCTGGTCCTCTAAAGCTAAAATTTCTGCTTTGCCTTTTTGCATTAGTGTTTTGTTTTCCCTGCTTTTCTGGATTCTGCCATTCCCTGCTGGGGTGAGCAGAATCTCCTTTTGCCTGTTGCTCTGTCTTCAGAATATTCCTGAGTACTGACATAGCCTTTTTGAAGCCTAGCGTCTTCAGGGCCTTTTTTACTGTTAGTTTGTTGGCTCTTATTTTCATAGGGTTTTTCACGGATTGCAGACAGCAGCCATCCTGACCTTTCCTATCTAAGTTAGTTTGGGCCCCATCTTTGCTCAGTCTATCTTTCTGTCTGTGTTTTGTTCTTTCTTCTTGCTTCACCGTCATTATATGTGGGGGCTGCCTTTTGCTTTGGGGTCTGCTCTGGGGCAGTTTAGATTTCCCTTTCTGTCTTTAGGCTATGTAGTCCTCCGGCTGTGATCGAGGGGCCTAGGGCATCATAGGAGCCCCCCACGGCTACTGCTAGTTGTGTTGATAGGTTCAGGGGTCTGCAATCCGATAGCTGCCAACCTCTCTGGTTTTCTGGACTTAGCTAGCATTTCTATTTTTGCCTCCCACGGTGACTCAATCATAACAGTTCTGTTTCTGGATTCATCTACTGATGGTGGTTCTGTTGCTGCATTCATCTACTGATGGTGGTTCTGTTACTGCATTCATCTACTGATGGTGATTCTGACCCTGCATTCATCTACTGATGGTGGCTGTGTCCCTGCATTCATCTACTGATGGTGATTCTGGCCCTGCATTCATCTACTGATGGTGGTTCTGTTGCTGCATTCATCTACTGATGGTGGTTCTGTTGCTGCATTCATCTACTGATGGTGGTTCTATTGCTGCATTCATCTACTGATGGTGGTTCTGTTGCTGCATTCATCTACTGATGGTGATTCTGTTGCTGCATTCATCTACTGATGGTGGTTCTGTTGCTGCATTCATCTACTGATGTTGGTTCTGTTGCTGCATTCATCTACTGATGGTGGTTCTGTTGATGCATTCATCTACTGATGGTGGTTCTGGCCCTGTATTCAACTACTGATGGTGGCTGTGTCCCTGCAATCATCTACTGACGGTGATTCTGGCCCTGCATTCATCTATTGATGGTGGTTCTGTTGCTGCATTCATCTACTGATGGTGGTTCTGCTGCTGCATTCATCTACTGATGGTGGTTCTGACCCTGCATTCATCTACTGATGGTGGCTGTGTCCCTGCATTCATCTACTGATGGTGGTTCTGGCCCTGCATTCATCTACTGATGGTGGTTCTGTTGCTGCATTCATCTACTGATAGTGGTTCTGACCCTGCATTCATCTACTGATGGTGGTTCTGTTGCTGCATTCATCTACTGATGGTGGTTCTGTTGCTGCATTCATCTACTGATGGCGATTCTGACCCTGCATTCATCTACTGATGGTGGCTGTGTCCCTGCATTCATCTACTGACGGTGATTCTGGGCTTGCATTCATCTATTGATGGTGGTTCTGTTGCTGCATTCATCTACTGATGGTTGTTCTGTTGCTGCATTCATCTACTGATGGTGGTTCTGTTGCTGCATTCATCTACTGATGGTGGCTGTGTCCCTGCATTCATCTATTGATGGTGGTTCTGGCCCTGCATTCATCTACTGATGGTGGTTCTGGCCCTGCATGTATCTACTGATGGTGGTTTTGGCCCTGCATGTATCTACTGATTTGGGTTCTGTTTCTGGATTCATCTACTGATGGTGGTTCTGTTGCTGCATTCATCTACTGATGGTGGTTCTGTTGCTGCATTCATCTACTGATGGTGGTTCTGTTGCTGCATTCATCTACTGATGGTGGTTCTGTTGCTGCATTCATCTACTGATGGTGGTTCTGTTGCTGCATTCATCTACTGATGGTGGTTCTGTTGCTGCATTCATCTACTGATGGTGGTTCTGTTGCTGCATTCATCTACTGATGGTGGTTCTGTTGCTGCATTCATCTACTGATGGTGGTTCTGTTGCTGCATTCATCTACTGATGGTGGTTCTGTTGCTGCATTCATCTTCTGATGGTGGTTCTGTTGCTGCATTCATCTACTGATGGTGGTTCTGTTGCTACATTTATCTACTTGTCGGTGGTTCTGGTGCTGCATGTATCTACTGATGGGGGTTTTGGCCCTGCATTCATCTACTGATAGGGGTTCTGTTGCTGCATTTATCTACTTGTCGGTGGTTCTGGTGCTGCATGTATCTACTGATGGTGGTTTTGGCCCTGCATGTATCTACTGATTTTGGTTCTGTTTCTGGATTCATCTACTGATGGTGGTTCTGTTGCTGCATTCATCTACTGATGATGGTTCTGTTGCTGCATTCATCTACTGATGGTGATTCTGACCCTGCATTCATTAAAAATGGTGGCTGCGTCCCTGCATTCATCTACTGATGGTGATTCTGGCCCTGCATTCATCTACTGATGGTGGTTCTGTTGCTGCATACATCTACTGATGGTGGTTCTATTGCTGCATTCATCTACTGATGGTGGTTCTGTTGCTGCATTCATCTACTGATGGTGGTTCTGTTGCTGCATTCATCTACTGATGGTGGTTCTGTTGCTGCATTCATCTACTGATGGTGAATCTGACCCTGCATTCATCTACTGATGGTGGTTCTGTTGCTGCATTCATCTACTGATGGTGGATCTGACCCTGCATTCATCTACTGATGGTGGTTCTGTTGCTGCATTCATCTACTGATGGTGGTTCTGTTGCTGCATTCATCTACTGATGGTGGTTCTGTTGCTGCACTCATCTACTGATGGTGGTTCTGTTGCTGCATTCATCTACTGATGGTGGTTCTGTTGCTGCATTCATCTACTGATGGTGGTTCTGTTGCTGCATTCATCTACTGATGGTGGTTCTGTTGCTGCATTCATCTACTGATGATGGTTCTGTTGCTGCATTCATCTACTGATGGTGATTCTGACCCTGCATTCATCTACTGATGGTGGCTGCGTCCCTGCATTCATCTACTGATGGTGATTCTGGCCCTGCATTCATCTACTGATGGTGGTTCTGTTGCTGCATACATCTACTGATGGTGGTTCTATTGCTGCATTCATCTACTGATGGTGGTTCTGTTGCTGCATTCATCTACTGATGGTGGTTCTGTTGCTGCATTCATCTACTGATGGTGGTTCTGTTGCTGCATTCATCTACTGATGGTGGTTCTGTTGCTGCATTCATCTACTGATGGTGAATCTGACCCTGCATTCATCTACTGATGGTGGTTCTGTTGCTGCATTCATCTACTGATGGTGGATCTGACCCTGCATTCATCTACTGATGGTGGTTCTGTTGCTGCATTCATCTACTGATGGTGGTTCTGTTGCTGCATTCATCTACTGATGGTGGTTCTGTTGCTGCATTCATCTACTGATGGTGGTTCTGTTGCTGCATTCATCTACTGATGGTGGTTCTGTTGCTGCATTCATCTACTGATGGTGGTTCTGTTGCTGCATTCATCTACTGATGGTGGTTCTGTTGCTGCATTCATCTACTGATGGTAGTTCTGTTGCTGCATTCATCTTCTGATGGTGGTTCTGTTGCTGCATTCATCTACTGATGGTGGTTCTGTTGCTGCATTCATCTACTGATGGTGGTTCTGTTGCTGCATTCATCTACTGATGGTGGTTCTGTTGCTGCATTCATCTACTGATGGTGGTTCTCTTGATGCATTCATCTACTGATGGTGGATCTGACCCTGCATTCATCTACTGATGGTGGTTCTGTTGCTGCATTCATCTACTGATGGTGGTTCTGTTGCTGCATTCATCTACTGATGGTGGTTCTGTTGCTGCATTCATCTACTGATGGTGGTTCTGTTGCTGCATTCATCTACTGATGGCGGATCTGACCCTGCATTCATCTACTGATGGTGGTTCTGTTGCTGCATTCATCTACTGATGGTGGATCTGACCCTGCATTCATCTACTGATGGTGGTTCTGTTGCTGCATTCATCTACTGATGGTGGTTCTGTTGCTGCATTCATCTACTGATGGTGGTTCTGTTGCTGCATTCATCTTCTGATGGTGGTTCTGTTGCTGCATTCATCTACTGATGGTGGTTCTGTTGCTACATTTATCTACTTGTCGGTGGTTCTGGTGCTGCATGTATCTACTGATGGGGGTTTTGGCCCTGCATTCATCTACTGATAGGGGTTCTGTTGCTGCATTTATCTACTTGTCGGTGGTTCTGGTGCTGCATGTATCTACTGATGGGGGTTTTGGCCCTGCATTCATCTACTGATGGGGGTTCTGTTGCTACATTTATCTACTTGTCGGTGGTTCTGCTGCTGCATGTATCTACTGATGGGGGTTTTGGCCTTGCATTCATCTACTGATGGGGGTTCTGTTGCTACATTTATCTACTTGTCGGTGGTTCTGCTGCTGCATGTATCTACTGATGGGAGTTTTGGCCTTGCATTCATCTACTGATGGGGGTTCTGTTGCTACATTTATCTACTTGTCGGTGGTTCTGGTGCTGCATGTATCTACTGATGGGGGTTTTGGCCCTGCATTCATCTACTGATAGGGGTTCTGTTGCTGCATTTATCTACTTGTCGGTGGTTCTGGTGCTGCATGTATCTACTGATGGGGGTTTTGGCCCTGCATTCATCTACTGATAGGGGTTCTGTTGCTACATTTATCTACTTGTCGGTGGTTCTGGTGCTGCATGTATCTACTGATGGTTCTGTCACTTGATTCTACTACTGGTTCTGATCATGCACACATGTAGCAAACCATAATGTGCTTCATGGCTATGTTAAAACTGAAACTTATATGTTTCCATATGTGATATCTGAGGTTCTGTAGGCAGTTCCAGGTGTGACCAGTATAGAGCATTGGAAAAAAAAATCCTAGGTAATGACGAGAAGCATTGCATACTTTGCTTTACTACATATCTGAAAATGTATATCCAGTTTAAAATTAGTAATACATGAGCATAATATGTGATTTGTCTGATCAATAGAAACGCTCATCTGAGCTGATCCCAGTACTTTCTGGTTTTTCTTTGAACAGCTCTCAGTCAATACAGTAGTAGGCATATAGCCTATGAAGCAGCCGGAGGTAAACATGTTAAAGGGGTTGTCCAGATTTAAGTTACAAGTCACTCTGTGACTGCAGACTCGTGAATCCTCACATTGCTCGCAGTGCTGTTGTGATTCGGCGGGCGCGTGACTGCCGGTATGTGATTTGCATACATGACAACTAGCCTTGCTCGGCCCCACTTATTACACCTGTATTGAGCAAGGCCAGAAGCAGTCTAGTTGTAATATGGCTGGGAATATACAGATCACATACTTGGTCACATAAGTGCCCGCTCCCACCGCCAGCACCAGAGAATCCTCACAGCCCACATGATGTGAGGATTCACATACAGTATAGTGACTTTAGACTTGTAGCTTAAGATCGGACAACCTTTTTAGCGATGGGCCGCTACTCATGGGCCACTGCTGTGTGCTTGCCCCCCAGGCTAAAATGTGCCAGCCAGCCCCTGGATGTATGCATGTACTGATGGTGGTTGTAGTGATGTATTCATGTACTAATTGATGGTTCTGGTGCTGTATTCTCTCATTAAAGATAAAGAAGAAAAAAAATTGGTACAGCCAGATCAGTAAAAGATTTGGATATCAAAATTGTCAAAATATAAAACTATTTATCCCTTACGGTAATGAGTAAAACATAAGCATTACAAACCAAACATTTTTTTTAGCAAAATAAAGAATTCAGGAAAGTTTAGTCCAGCTGTAATGACACTGACCTGTAGAATCATGTTCATGGGTCTCCTTTATCAAGTAATGAATAACTTAAAATCAAATATGAAAAAAACTATGATTTAATTGCATTTGTTTACTTCAGATTTATATTGTACTGCAGGGACGAGCAATTTCAATTTTCTCCATAGTTAGCAAAAAGCTAGAATTGGCCCTGGCTGTAGTCACTACTCTGCTGTTACTTAATGTCTTATACTCTAGTCACATCCTGAGCTGCAGTAACCATTCTTCTGCTGTATCAAATTTTATTCTTCTATCACACCCAGAGCTGCAGTCATTTTTCTGTATTAAATCTTGTTTTATACTCTAGTTATATCCAGAGCTGCATTCACTATTCTGCTGTTACAGCATGTTTTAAATTCTAGTCCAGACCTGGTCAAAGTGTGACCCATGGGCCACATCAGGATATTTGGTTGTTTCTATCTGGCACATGGAGCACGACAGCCCAAGGGCAAGAACCTGTGCCATCCCACACCACATGGCCTACCCCTGCCTGGCATTTCAATTTCCCAAGGATGCAGATAGCCATGTGTATACAGTTTGACATTCCATGCAGTATGACCGCCCATAGCTCCCATACAAAGTCTGATGCCACATAGCCCCTATATACAGTATGATGACCCATAGCTCTGACCTAGTATGGTACCCCATAGCCTCTATACATGGTATACTTTCCTTTAGCCCATATACAAATTATGATGCACCATTTCCTCACTTTTCACAGTATGAGGTCCAAAAGACTCTCTGCCGAGTATGATGGCCTCCACAGTATACTCCTCCATATAATGCCACCACAGCTCCCTCAACTCCCAGGATATCCAAAAAGCTTATACTCACCCAGCCTTGGTTCAATGTCCACTGCAGCCTCCATCTCCTCTTCCAGCTTGTATAATAATGAGCAGAAGCTGCCCGTGCCTGTCAGTGTAACTGGTGGAGCAAGGAGCAGATGGCTTTCTGCTCCCCAACAGGGTTTAACAGTATCAGTGTCCAAAGGATACTATTAAAAGTGTTGCATACTAATGCCGTCCACTGACCATTTGGCATTTGCCAGAATTTCCAGTCCAGCCCCGCTGCATCGCATTAGAATAACTTCTATGTCAGTCTGTCATTTATCAGAGTCATTAACCCCTTTATGACCTATGACGTGCCATGTCCGTCATAGGTCACCCGCCCCTCTTTGTTGCAGTCTCCAGAGCCTGATCTCATCAGCTGTCATGTGCCCCTAACAGCAGTGGGTAGAATCGCGATCCCCCCGGGGCTGTTAACTAGTTAAATGCCGCTGTTAATCTCGGCATTTAACTCACGCAAACGGGATGCGTGTCTCAGCTCCGCCCATCTGCGCCCATGTGACATTACCGTGGGTCGCCGATGGGGTTGTCATTGCTGAACTGCTATGATCATTTTTGTTACACATTGCAGTTCTGCAGCCCTGCTATGTGTAACAGAAGTTATCAGATGATCGCAGCTTCTAGTCTACCACGGACACTATTGGAACAAGTAAAAAAAATTTTTTAAATATTAAAACATTGTTAAAAGAATAAAAATTCAAATTACCCCCATTTGGCCCATTCAAAGTAAAATAAAAAATACACATATTTGGTATCGCATCATTCAGAATCACCTAATGTATCAAGATATAAAAAGAATTAATCCAAACTGTAAACGGTATAACGAGAAAACAATCTAAATGCCAGAATTAAGTTTTTTTAGTTGCTGCAACATTGCAATAAAATACAATAACGGGTGGTCAAAACATCATATCTACCCCAAATAGTGTCCATAAAAACATCAGGTCGGCACGCAAAACATATGCACTCTCCCAGCTCCAGATCCTGGGAAAAAGGAGACGCTACGGGTCTTGGAAAATGGCGCCATTTCTAAAGAAATTTGACAAACTTTGGATTTTTTTTCACCACTTAAATAAATAATAACCTTTACATGTTTGGTATCTACGAACTTGTAATCACCTGGGGAATGATAGTGGCAGTTTTCCTGAACATAGTAAAAAAAAATCCAAAACACTATTGTGGAATTGCCCTTTTTTGCCATTTCACTGCACTTAGAATTTTTTTCCCCCATTTTCCAGTGTACAGTCTGGTAAAAGCAATGGTGTTGTTCAAAAGCAAAATTCGTCTCGCAAAAAAAACAAGCTGTCACGTGTCCGTAGCGATGGAAAAATAACAAAAGTTATGGATCTGAGAAGAAGGGGAGCGAAAAATGGAAACGCAAAATCGGAAATATCCTTGGTCTTTAAGGGGTTAATAGGTATGTGTTTAGGGTTTATTAGTGAATCGCCAATTACTGGAATAACTTACTTTGACTTGTCATTGCTTCATGACTGTGAATTTGTCACAAGAGCACAATTAACATTCACTCGACTTGATACCTTCAGAAAATCTGCAAGAACGGACTTACGATTGACTGGGCAGCCGTCATAGTTATTCACAGTAGACGTAGAGTAAAGTGCTTCATAGATACTGGTGGAGATCTTTGGCCTTTGAGTTGAGGTCAGATGTCAGTTCTTAAAATATTTCTTAAAAATTGTCATTAAGTCCGATATCTGTGCACTTGAATCTGATTATAAATCCCAAGAAGAAAGATTGGCTGAGAGATAATGGACCACTGACTGAGTTTAGACTGTATATAACGTGATCTGCCACTTTACCTAGAAACGTCTAGAAACGTGCTGGATCAAATTTTTTTGGTTCTGCTGCCATCAAAACTGCAGCAATTCAGTGTGGCATAAATGTGAAAAAGTGATGACATTGTAGTGTAGGAATATTGGAGATGCCGACACTATAGCTACTCGCAATTGCCACAGATTAGATAAAAGCCTCAAGGAAGGACTGCTCTTCATATGTCCATCCACAGGTATCAGAGGAGCAGGGTGTGCAAAGATAACCTTCCCCGCACCGTTACTACACTTACGTCAGTCTGCAGGAAGGGGTCATACATCCGGTATCTGAGGAACTAGGGTGCACCAACAAAGCATTCTCCCACCATTATTCCACCCTATAAATGTTCAATAAGGGGTCATCCATCCACAGGAATCACCGGAGTTAGAGAGTGCCGAGAAAACAATACCCTATCATTATTCTAACCTACTAGCTTGCAGGAATAGGTCATCTATCCACAGGAATCTGAGGAGCTAGGGTGCAATAATAAAACATTCCCCCACCATTACTCCATCATACCAGCCTTCAGCAAGGGTTCATCCTTCAACGGGTATCATAGGAGATGCAGAGAGCCGAGACAACATTCTCCACAACATTACTCCACCTGCATGGCAGAAAGGGGTCATCAATCCAAAGGTATCAGGGATCACAATGTGCCAAGAAAACATTCCATCACCATCACTCTCAAGCAGCCTGAATTGGTGAAGCAGAAATATATATAGATTCACCTGTTCTGATTAGAGTTGAGCAAAACGGGTCGGTCATATTCAAAAGTCGGCGACTTTCGCTGAAGTCGGGTTTCATGAAATGAAACCCGACCATAGCGTGAGGTCGGCCACGAGTTCGGCGACCAGAGCGCCAAAGTCGCATTTCAAAAGATGTTTCCAGCGCCCTTTTTCAGCCAATGTTGGAGGACGCGCACTGTGGGCAACGCGATGACATAGGCATCGGTCACCACATCTTTGAGAAGGGCATGCAAGTGATTGGCTGGCTTTGTGTGGCGTCACAGGGGCTATAAAAGGGCGTGCACACCGACCGCTATCTTACTTCTGCCGATCTTAGCATTAGGGAGAGGTTGCAGCTGCTGATTCTGAATAAGGGAGAGTGTTAGGCAGGGAAGAAGAACCAAAAAACTGCTTCTGCTGTTAGCGATTTTCACTTACAACACAACACTTTGTGTGCAGTGACAGGGGAGGATATATTTTTGTGCATCAGCTCTGTTGGTTATTAGGCTGCCTTATAAGGCTCCCTGATAGCTGCATTGCTGTTTGCACACTGCTGTGCAAACTGCTATTTTAAAAGCAAAAATACTTTTTTTCCTCCTTTCTGCACAGTTAGCAAGCGTTCATTTTTCCACCCTTTTGTGTGTGCAGCAGTCCTGCTTATTAGGCTGCATGCGTCGATACTTGGACTGAGAGCATCATTGTCAGCGTCCTCAAATCTCTAGTGAAATCTCAAAATTCTCACTAATCCTATAGACACCCTCCACCTTGTCATACACCATCCAATTTCAGCCTGTTACATTGACGTGTAATCTCTCCTGGGCCTGAGACAATAGTTCAGCGTCATCAAATCTATAGTGAGATTCATATTCTCACCAATCCTAAAGACACCCTCCACCTTGTCATACACCATCCAATTTCAGCCTGTTACATTGAGGTGTAATCTCTCCTGGGCCTGAGACATTAGTTCAGCGTCCTCAAATCTATAGTGAGATTCCAATTCTCACCAATCCTATAGACACCCTCCACCTTGTCATACACCATCCAATTCAAGCCTGTTACATTGAGGTGTAATCTCTCCTGGGCCTGAGACAATAGTTCAGTGTTCTCAAATCTATAGTAAGATTCAAATTCTCACCAATCCTATAGACACCCTCCACCTTGTCATACACCATCCAATTTCAGCCTGTTACATCGAGGTGTAATCTCTCTTGGGCCTGAGACATTAGTTCAGCGTCCTCAAATCTATAGTGAGATTCCAATTCTCACCAATCCTATAGACATCCTCCACCTTGTCATACACCATCCAATTTCAGCCTGTTACATTGAGGTGTAATCTCTCCTGGGCCTGAGACAATAGTTCAGTGTACTCAAATCTATAGTGAGATTCAAATTCTCACCAATCCTATAGATGCCATATAGCTGGTGGTATTTTGGGTTCATTTTCACAAAAATGAGGAAGTATGGGGGAAGACGCCATGGAAGTGGGCAGGGGTGGACAGCTGGTCCCGATGGTGGTGGTGGTGGTGTTGCATCTGTTGGTAGTGGCAAAAGCACAATAGCACCTAAGGCAGGAGGTGTTGAGCCTGTGTCATTGTCTGGCTCCACAAGGCCTCGAAGGCTCTCTTTTCTGGGAGTAGGTAAACCGCTTTTAAAGCCGGAGCTTCAAGAACAAGTTTTGGCTTACATTGCTGACACAGCCTCCAGCTCTCTCACCTCCTCTTCTGAAGTTTCAAAAAATAAAAGCACTGAGTCGTCAGTGGAGGCTCCTGGTCAGGAACAACACCTATCCTTGTGTCCTTCACCCCTACCAAAAGTGAAGGATGTGGCAGGCCACACTACCTATTACTCCATGGAGCTCTTTTCACATGCCATGCCTGGGATAGCAAGTCAAATCGTGAATTCCCAGTCCAAGATGAATCTGTCATGGAGTGCACTGATGCACAGCCACTGCTAGATTTTTCTGTTGGTACATTCACTCAGAGCACGACATTGTCCTCGCAGTGTACTGAGGCAGAATCAGACCCTGATGAAACTCCGGTGCCCCTTCCCGCATAATATACCACCTTACACGGTGAAACAGAGGAAGGTGCACATGAAATTGAAGAGGAGGTGATGGATGACCCAGTTGTTGACCCAGATTGGCATCCATTGGGGGAAGAGGGTGCCGCTGCCTACAACTCAGAAGAGGAGGAGGAGGATTTGCAGAAGGCAACGACATCGCAACAGCTGTTATCTGGCATGACCGTAGCAGTCCAAAAACATGTTACAAAAACCAAAAGAGTTGCAGGACAGCTTGGCCAGATGGTCAAATTAGCACAGCGTGCAAGGTCTCAAAATGTCTTCCATAGTAGGAAGAGTGCAGTGTGGCACTTTTTGAACAAAATCTTAATGATCAGGCAAAAGTTATCTGTAAGAAGTGCGCAAAGACCTTTAGCCGAGGGAAAAATCTGAGAAATTTGAATACAAGTTGCATGATTAGACATTTAACCACCATGCAATTGCAAGCGTGGACGGACTACCAAACCTCACGTACCACAAGTGCACCTGTTCCGAATGAAGGTAGTCAGCAATGCTACATCGCTTCCCCCACTGTAAGCCCACCGGTTAGCACACCACCAGCAGCAAATGTCGAGGTGTCATCGCAAGGACAAAGCAGTCATGGAATCACAATTGTATTGCTATGATAGACTGAATCTAGGCCATCAGCAACACCACCAACACCATCACCATCATCAACCCTCTCTCAGTCCGCCATGTCCACCGCTATTTCCACCATATGCAGCTCTCAAGTCCAGCTCACCCTAAAAGAGACTCTCAGTAGGACAAGAAAGTACTCATCCTCTCATCCGCGTACACTGGCTTTGAACGCCCACATTGCCAACCTAATCTCGTTAGAGATGATGCCCTACTGGTTGGTAGAAAGCAAAGCTTTCCGCGAGCTCATGGCCTACGCAGTACCACGCTATGACCTACCCAGTCGGCACTTTATTTCGCAAAAAGTCATCCCAGCCCTCCACGTGCATGTGAAAGACCGCATTGTCCATGCACTCAAGCAATCAGTGAGTGGAATGGTGCACCTCACAACAGATGCATGGTCCAGTAGGCATGGCAAGGGCCGTTATGTGTCCATCACTGCGCACTGGGTTAATGTGGTGGATGCAGGGTCCACAGGGGACAGCGACGGTGGGACATTGCTGCCTAGCCCACGGTATAGGAAACAGTTGGCTGTAGTCATTCGACCCTCCTTCTCCTCCAGAAGCGAAAGCTCGTCCACAGAGCGCAGTCGCACGAGCACTCCATCCGCAGCTGCCAGTGTTGCACACGAGTTGTCCCACTATCGAACAGCTAGTGGTAAGCGTCAGCAGGCTGTGATGAAGATGATGTGTTTGGGCGACAACAGACACACCGCGGAGGTACTGGCCGACTACTTGCAGCGATAAACTGAGTCATGGCTAGTCAGTCTACATCTTGAGGCAGGCAAGGTAGTTAGTGATAACGGATGGAATTTTGTGGCAGCCATAGCCCTTTCAAAACTCAGACACATACCATGCCTGGCTCACACCTTGAACCTGGTGGTGCAGTGCGTCCTCAATAATTATCCGGAGTTAACACCCCTGCTCCATAAGGTGCGAAGACTGTGCTCGCACATCCGCCGGTCACCCCTACACTCCAGTCATATGCAGAAGCTGCAGCGATTGCTCCACCTTCCTAAGCACCGCCTAATTATCGACGTTGCAACAAGGTGGAACTCCACCCTGCACATGGTTCAGAGGCTGTGCAAACAGAGGCAGGCTGTAATTCATTTGTGGGAGGAGACACGGGCAGGCAGTTTGCAGGCAGACATGGAGTTGTCTGGTGTGCAGTGGTCGAAGCTGAAAGACCTCTGTAAAGTCCTTCAGTGTTTTGAGGAATGCACATGGCCGGTAAGCGCAGACGACGCCATCATAAGCGTGAGCATCCCACTTATGCGTCTGCTCATGCAAACTTTGACGCACATTAAGGAGCAGGCATCTGCAGCCGAGGAGGAAGAGGAAGAGGGAAGCCTTGATGACAGTCAGCCATTGTCTGCTCAGGGAAGTCTCATGGACGAGGTGGAGGAAGAAGAGGAGGAGGAGGAGGATTATGGGGATAATTATTTTGGGGAGGAGGATGCTTCTCAGGGGGCAAGAAAAAATGTTGGCGTGGCAAGGTCAGGTACAGGGTTTGTGCATGACTGGAGGGATGTTGATTTGCCAGAAAGTGCTCCTCCACCCAGCACTCGCAGTGCATCATTGACACCTGGAACATTGGCCCACATGTCTGATTATGCCTTGCAGATCCTAAAAAGGGACCACCGCATTGCCAAAATGATGAACGATGATGACTACTGGTTGGCCAGCATCCTGGATCCACGCTATAAAGGCAAATTCCAAAACATCATGCCACAGGAGAACCTAGAGCTAATATTGGCTAACAAACAAGCAACTCTGGTTAACCGCTTGGTGGGGCATTCCCAGCACACAGCGGCGGTGATGTTTTTCCAACGAGCCGTAGGAGGCAACATGGAAGAGGTGTTCGTGGTGCACACAGCCAAAGTGGCATTGGACACAGGGGTTTCATGACCATGGTGTGGACTGACTTTTCAAGTACCGCTCACACGACTGGTTATACTGCATCGATCGAAAGTGACAGGAGACAGCAGTTGTCAACTATGGTAACAAACTACTTCTTGTCCCATATCGATGTTCTCCCTCACCGGTCATTCCCCTTTGACTATTGGGCCTGTAAACTTGAAACCTGGCCTGAATTGTCACAATATGTCTTACAGGAGCTCGCTTGCCCTGATGCTAGTTTGTTATCTGAACGAGTCTTCAGTGCTGCTGGATCAAACCTGACAGAAAAAAGGACCCGTATGTCGACCCAAAATGTTGATGATCTAACCTTCATTAAAATGAACCATGCATGGGTTTCAAAGGATTTTGTCCCACCCTCCCCTGCTGTCACGTAGGTTGCCAGAAAAATGCCTTGCTTTTGTCCTCTTCTTCCGCAAACTTCTCCAATTACTCCATTTGCAGCTGCTGAATATCCAACATCAACATATGCCATTTTTTCCACCTCCCGAACTCGGCTGCCTCCTCCCACAGGGCCGGGGTCACCACGAGGCGCACGCACCCGTGCGAGTGCCATTGCCCTGGACAGGTGGGTGGGCACACTCTTTGGCAAAGGCACTGGCACAAGGTCCCTCA
Source organism: Dendrobates tinctorius (assembly GCF_039654945.1). Classification (NCBI taxonomy): domain Eukaryota; kingdom Metazoa; phylum Chordata; class Amphibia; order Anura; family Dendrobatidae; genus Dendrobates; species Dendrobates tinctorius. Next base: position 87,942,231 of record NW_027361738.1, on the reverse strand, counting down.
TAGTAGAATCAAGTGTCTCTGACGGTGGGGGTGCACACCGGCCGTCAGACACACCGGCGTACTATGAGGGGCCCTGTGCCAGTACCGCCGCCCATGAGTGGGCCCCCCCTGCTTGCTCAGGGCACCAGCACTTGACTTACCTCTCCCTGCTCCACTACTGTGTAGTCTGGCCTGTTAAATACTTCACTGGGACTGCCAATGCAAATTTGGTGAAATGATAGATGATGATTAAGAGGTAGGTATGCCCTGTCCTGCTGGGCTCTATCTTCAGATAATCAATGGCTTCCATTTGTTATGGACGTCGACTCACAATGAGATGCAGTGGTGGTTTATCATCAGCTTTCACAGTTTTCCGACTCACAGACGTGTGACATTCCTGCCCACATTTTTAAATGTGTCCTCTCATGCCAATCCAATAGAATCGCCTACGGCCTGTGGCTTGTGTCTTTTGCACTCCAAAGTTACCTGACAGATCATGATAGGCAGTGAGGGCAATGTCTACATCTGTCCCTGTGATCACAATTTGATGGAGATGAGTAACGGTGATGGGTTCCACGTTACTGCGATACAGCAAACCTTTCTTCACAAGAACTGTTTTCACTGTCTCCACAGACAAAGTAATTGAGGGTCAGAATTGCCTCTGAGAATTCTCCCGGGAGTTTTTACCGTGATTAGTAATTCCAAAATTTCTGCAATCAGTCGACTTTCCGTCTGTACTTGTATCCATCTCGTTTCCTCTTGCGTAGAGTCTGGACTGTCTTACTGAGACTGAAATATATATGAAGATTGAAAAATACCCCAACAGTGTATACTTGTGTACGCTTCGAATACATAACCCTTTTTACTTTTGTCTAAACCATACTGAGGCTGTGAGTGTCTTTGTCGGACTCCGGAAATAAACACGCAGATTTTTAATGTTTAAACTATTCTATATATACCTGCTATCCAGTGATACTGTACCCTTTCTCAACTTTGTACAATCACGTCAAATCCATACTGGGCCTGAGACCCTCTGAGTCTGCCTCCTGATATATAGACATAGGTTTTTAATGTTTAAACTATGCTATATATACCTCTTTATGTCGTTTTTATCTGATGGTATGAAGATTTTATATTCTCAATAAAGCAATTGTTATTTTATCTCCTGGAGATGCTGGAAAAATCCTTCTTTATTTTATATATACCTGTTATCCGGTGATACTGTACCCTTTCTCAAAGTAATTGAGGGTCAGCATCACCTCTGAGAATTCTCCCGGAAGTTTTTACAGTAATTAGTAATTCTAAAATTTCTGCAATCAGTTGACTTTCCGTCTATACTTGTATCCATCTCGTTTCCTCTTGCGGAGAGTCTGGACTCTCTTTCTGAGACTGAAATATATATGAAGATTGAAAAATACCCCAACAGTGTACGCTGTGTACTGTTATGAATGGGTTGCCGAGGAAAAAAAAAACAACACAAGCTAAGCCTCAGAAAACCAGAGATGTTGGTAACTATGCAGACTGCAGATCCCTGATTCTAATTCACAACTAGCAGCAGTCGTGGAAGGTTCCTACGTTGGTCCTAGACGCCTCGTCACAACCGGATAGCTAAATAAGCCTAAAGCAGGAAAAGAGGAAAACTAACTGCCCCAGAGCAGACCCCAAAGGAAAGATAGCCCCCCACATGTATTGACGGTGTTACAAGATGAAAACACATACAAAGGCAGGAAAATAGGCTGAGCAAACGATGGGGCCAAACTAACTAGAAAGGACAGGAAAGGAAAGACACTGCAATCTGCCAAACACCCTACCAAAGATAATGTCCAACACATCTGATAGCAAAATTAACCCTGAAGTCACTAGACTTCTCCCACTATATCAGCACTCTGAAATATTCTGAGACAGAGCAAAAAGAGGCCAATCTAATAAGGGACAAAAAAAGCAAATTGGCAAATACAGATAAATAAGAGTGGAAATTCAGCACAGCCCAGCCGGGCTGACTGACCCCACAAAAAACTGAATTGACCAACAAGAGCAAGTGTGAACATTAGCAAAAACAAACTTAACTTGAGAAGACTGGAACAGAGCTGAGTCCAAGACCTGAGAAGCAGACTGAATCACCAGCACCAGGATAGGGCGTCGGCTGTCTTATATCCAGTCTGATACTCCAGAGATCCAATCTTTATCCTTCCTCACCAGGTGGCAGATCACTACCAATTAAACCAAGCTCACTACCTCCTGTCACCACCAGAGGGAGAACGAGGTGTACGAAGCAGAGCCGGAAGTGTACGGAGCGGAGGTGTGTACAAGGTCTACGGAGCGGAGCAGTGTGTTTATGAGGTGTACGGGGTGGAGCAGAGCCGGGTGTGTATGGGGTGTACAGAGCGGAGCCGCGTGTGTACGAGGTGTACGAAGCAGAGCCGGAGGTGTACGGAGCGGAGGTGTGTGCAAGGTCTACGTAGCGGAGCAGTGTGTGTATAAGGTGTACGGAGCAGAGCCGGAGGTGTATGGAGCGGAGGTATGTACAAGGTCTACGGAGCGGAACCATGTGTCTACGAGGTGTACGGAGCGGAGCCGGATGTGTGCGAGGTGTACGGAGTGGAGCAGAGCCGGGTGTGTACGAAGCGGAGCCGGAGGTGTGTACAAAGTCTACGGAGCGTAGCCGTGTGTGTAAAAGGTGTATGGAATGGAGCCCTGTGTATACAAAGTGTACGAATCTGAGCCTTGTGTTTACGGAGCGGAGCAGATCCGGGTGTGTACGGAATGAAGCCGCGTGTGTGCGGGGTGTACGGAGCGGAGTGGAGCTGCTTGTGTATGGAGCGGATCCGCGTGTGTACAAGGTGTATGGAGCAAAGTCGCATGTGTTCAAGGTTTAGGAGTGGAGCCATGTGTGTACAAGGTGTACAGAGCGTGGCCACGTGTGTACAAGGCGTACGGAGCAGAGTCGCATGTGTATGAGTTTTACGGAGCGGAGCCATGTGTGTACTGAGTGGAACCATGTGTGCGCGAGGTGTACAGAGTGGAGCCGTGTGTGTAAGAGGCATACAAAGCTAGACCGTGTGTGTATGAGGCGTGCGGAGCCATGCGTGTACGAGGTGTATGGTGGGGAGCATTCATACCTCCCAACCGTCCCCTATCCAATGGAACAGTCCCGATTTTGAGAGAGAGAGACTGCCCCAGTTGGAAGCTTACTTTTCCCGCGGACACAGGAGTATGCGGCGGAGCCCCGAGGAGCACTTTAAAACTCGCACGTGACGTTCTACCGAAAGTGACGTGCTGGAAGCTGACCGGAAATGAGGTAATTTCGGGAGGAGATTGTGACAGAACCGTGGAGGCACGTCAGAGAATGCTTCAGATCACAGTGTCCTCCTCCGACAGCGTGGACAGTGGGATTGCCTTGGAATCGGGGATGCCGGCCATGAGAACGGATCATGATATGTCCTGCATCGGGAGGCTCAGGTGGGTATTACATTGGGAGCCGGGCTGCTATAGTATCTTTATACAATACTTGCAGAAGAGCCCGGCGCTGCCCGGGCATAGTAACTAACTGTGGTTAGTTATAGCAAATTATAATTATCCTCCATCCCATAGTCCCCTGCCCATATACCCATCATACATATCCTCCATCCCATAGTCGAGTGCCCATATACCCATCACACGTCCTCCATCCCATAGTCCCATGCCCATACACCCATCATACATATCCTCCATCCCATAGTCCCGTGCCCATATACCCATCATATATATCCTCCATCCCATAGTCCCGTGCCCATATACCCATCATACATATCCTCCATCCCAGAGTCCCGTGCCCATATACCCATCATACATATCCTCCATCCCAGAGTCCCGTGCCCATATACCCATCACACATCCTCCATCTCATAGTCCCATGCCCATATACCCATCATACATATTCTCCATCCCATAGTCCAATGCCCATATACCCATCATACATATTCACCATCCCATAGTTGAGTGCCCATATACCCGTCATACATATCCTCCATCACATAGTCCATTGCCCATATACCCATCACACATCCTCCATCCCATAGTCCCATGCCCATATACCCATCATACATATTCTCCATCCCATAGTCCCATGCCCATATACCCATCACACATCCTCCATCCCATAGTCCCATGCCCATATACCCATCATACATATTCGCCATCCCATAGTCGAGTGCCCATATACCCATCACACATCCTTCATCTCATAGTCCCATGCCCATATACCCATCATACATATTCGCCATCCCATAGTCGAGTGCCCATATACCCATCACACATCCTCCATCCCATAGTCCCATGCCCATATACCCATCATACATATCCGCCATCCCATAGTCCCGTGCCCATATACCCGTCATACATATCCTCCATCCCATAGTCAACCATTATGATATCATAATGAGCAGCGGCGGGGCTTGCAACCTATGATGACATCAGCGTCACCATGGCAACCATTGTGACATCATAATGAGGGGCGGGGCTTGATACACACACTTTTTCCCCCAGTATGTAGATAGGGGCAAAATTGGTGAATTGGAACGCGCGGGGTTAAAATTTCACCTCACAACATAGGTTAGGACGCTCTCGGGGTCCAGACGTGTGACTGTGCCAAATTTTGTGGCTGTAGCTGCGACAGTTCGGATGCCTATCCCGGACATACACACATACATACACACATACATACACACTTTGAGCTTTAAATATTAGATTTCTTTATCTCTGTTTCTTTCTCTCTCTGTTCTTTCCTTCTTTCTCTCTCTAATCTTTCTTTTTTCTTTCTCTGTCTCTGTTCTTTCTTTTCCTCAGTACCAGCCACTGTGCCAAAAATGGCTGATGTATATACACTATACACTGTATATACATCAGCCTCGAGTCAGCACCTATCTATACATAAGCCTCAGCAACAGCATATACGTAAGCCTCAGCACTAGTATATACAGCTAGGTCCATATATATTTGGACAGAGACAACATTTTCCTAATTTTGGTTCTAGACATTACCACAATGAATTTTAAACAAAACAATTCAGATCCAGTTGAAGTTCAAACTTTCAGCTTTCATTTGAAGGTATCCACATTAAAATTAGATGAAGGGTTTAGGAGTTTCAGCTCCTTAACATGTGCCACCCTGTTTTTAAAGGGACCAAAAGTAATTGGACAATTGACTTCAAGGCAATTTCATGAACAGGTGTGGGCAATGCCTTTGTTATGTCATTCTCAATTAAGCAGATAAAAGGCCTGGAGTTGCTTTGAGGTGTGGTGCTTGCATTTGGAAGGTTTTGCTGTGAAGGAAACATCGGTCAAAGGAGCTCTCCATGCAGGTGAAACAAGCCATCCTTAAGGTGCAAAAACAGAAAATTCCCATCCAAGAAATTGCTACAACATTAGGAGTGGCAAAATCTACAGTTTGGTACATCCTGAGAAAGAAAGAAAGCACTGGTGAACTCATCAATGCAAAAAGACCTGGGCGCCCACGGAAGACAACAGTGGTGGATGATCGCAGAATAATCTCCATGGTGAAGAGAAACCCCTTCACAACAGCCAACCAAGTGACCAACACTCTCCAGGAGGTAGGCGTATCAATATCCAAATCTACCATAAAGAGAAGACTGCATGACAGTAAATACAGAGGGTTCACTGCACGGTGCAAGCCACTCATAAGCATCAAGAATCAAAAGGCTAGACAGGACTTTGCTAAAAAACATCTAAAAAAGCCAGCACAGTTCTGGTAGAACATTCTTTGGACAGATGAAACCAAGATCAACCTCTACCAGAATGATGGAAAGAGAAAAGTATGGCGAAGGCGTGGTACAGCTCATGATCCAAACCATACCACATCATCTGTAAAACACGGTGGAGGCAGTGTGATGGCTTGGGCATGCATGGCTGCCAGTGACACTGGGTCACTAGTGTTTATTGATGTGACACAGGACAGAAGCAGCTGGATGAATTCTGAGGTATTCAGAGCCATACTGTGTGCTCAGATCCAGCCAAATGCAGCCAAACTGATTGGTTATCGTTTCATACTACAGATGGACAATGACCCAAAACATAAAGCCAAAGCAACCCAGGAGTTTATTAAAGCAAAGAAGTGGAATATTCTTGAATGGCCAAGTCAGTCACCTGATCTCAACCCAATTGAGCATGCATTTCACTTGTTAAAGACTAAACTTCAGACAGAAAGGCCCACAAACAAACAGCAACTGAAAACCACCGCAGTGAAGGCCTGGCAGAGCATCAAAAAGGAGGAAACACAGCATCTGGTGATGGCCATGAGTTCAAGACTTCAGGCAGTCATTGCCAATAAAGGCTTTTCAACCAAGTACTAGAAATGAACATTTTATTTACAATTATTAAATCTGCCCAATTACTTTTGGTCCCTTTAAAAACAGGGTGGCACATGTTAAGGAGCTGAAACTGCTAAACCCTTCATTGAATTTTAAAGTGGATACCCTCAAATGAAAGCTGAAAGTCTGAACTTCAACTGCATCTGAATTGTTTTGTTTAAAATTCTTTGTGGTAAGGTCTAGAACCAAAATTAGAAAAATGTCCCTGTCCAAATGTATATGGACCTAACTGTACATCAGCACCTGTATAATACACAGGTTCTGGGGCTGATGTATATACAGGTGCTGGTGGGGGTGATGTATATACTGGTGCTGACTTGAGGCTGAAGTATATATGGGCTGCATGTATACACATCACTGATCAGCCTCTAGTCAGCACCTATATATACACCAGAACCTGTATATACATCAGCCCCATCACCCGTATATACACCAGCCCCAGCACCCGCATATACATCTGCCCCAGCACCCGTATATACATCAGCCCCAGCACCCTTATATACATCATCCCCAGCACTCATATATACATCAGCCCCAGCACTCGTATATACATCAGCCCCAGCACCCTTATATACATCAGCCCCAGCACTCGTATATACATCTGTCCCAGCACCCGTATATACATCAGCCCCAGCACCCTTATATACATCTGCCCCAGCACCCGTATATACATCAGCCCCAGCACCCGCATATACATCTGCCCCAGCACCCGTATATACATCAGCCCCAGCACCCGTATATACATCAGCCCCAGCACTCGTATATACATATGTATATACAGTAGTCTAAATGTGATATATATTCAGCAGTATGTAACATAATATAGTATAATACTGTCAATTATAATGTAGAGTTGTGTGTATATAGTGTAGAGCTGTTCATATAGTATGTTGCTGTGTATATAGTGTGGAATCCACACTATATACACTGGCCCATCTTTACACTATACAGTATATACACAGCACCACTCTATATTCCTTACCACGGTATATATTGTGGAGCTGTATACATTGTGTATACTCCTCCTGTCCTGCATACATGGTGTAAATATAAGTATCTGCTCTAAGTGTGTGTATCTATGAAAATAAAAAGCGCTCCGATGAATTGTGCAAAGTGGTGGACTCTTTATTAGCCCATGTGACAAAGTTTTGGATCTATAACAGATCATTTCTCTGCTATGGAATTGAAATATTACCACATGGGCTAAAAAAGAGTCCTCCACTTTTCTCTTATTTAGTCAATTAAACGGTGTGCTGATTATTTTCTTTTTATAAATGCCTTTGATTTAAGGGTGTGTGTCCTAAAAGCAATTCACCCACTGCTTAATGTTTGGTGGTGTTCAATTATGACACATATCAAGGCTGACATCACCACCCGGCAAAAGCGGGCAATTGCCGTCGGGGACTTGGCATGCTATGGGGCTCGTAAGTAGGGGCTCCGGTGCCAGCGCTGACACAGTGGAAAACAATGATGAGTGAGGGAGCCATCTGCTGATGCTCCCTCTCTCATCTTTCCCCCTCTGCGTCTGAGCTTTGTGATGTCTTAGTGCAGAGGGTGCAATGACATCACTACAGCGAATCATCTATGCCAAGCAGTGCAGAGGATCAGAATACATTGAGGAAACTAGAGCAGTGGGGACAGGGAGAAGTATTATATGGGGCCCATTGTACTGTATGAAGTAATATATGGTGCCCATTATACTGTATAAAGTAATATATGGGGCCCATTATACTGTTTGAAGTAATATACAGTATGAGGGCCCATTATACTGTATGGGCCATTATATGGGGCCCATAAAACTGTATACAGTAATGTATGGGGCCCATAATAGTGTATGGAGCATTATATGTGCTCATTGTACCATATGGAGGAATATGTGGGGTCCATTGTACTGTATGGAGCAATATATGGGGCCATTATACTGTATGGAGCATTATGTGTTGCCCATAATATTATGAAAGACTATGTCGTTCCCATAATACTGTATGGAGGACTATGTGGTGCCCATAATACTGCATGGAGGACTATGTGGCGCCCATAGTACTGTATGGAGATCTATGAGGTGCCTATAATACTCTATAGAGGACTATATGGTGCCCATAATACTGTAAAGAGGACTATGTGGTACCAATAACAATGTATGGAGGACTAAGTTGTGCACATAATACTGTATGGAGGGTTATCCAAATTCGGAAGTTCTCCCCTATCTTTTGGATAGGGGATGACTTTCTGTTTGTTGTGGATCTGACCGCTGGGACCCCCATGATCCTAGGAAACGTAGCTTTGAAGAGCACCATGTAAATGGAGCTGTGGTCCAATCATACGCACAGTGACACCATTAACATGTGGCTCTTTAAATAACTCCTTTAATAGAGTGATGAGGGGACGACAAAGTATAGCAAAAATTCACTGATCGGGGCTGGTGAGTGTTATAATTTGTGGGCTGGTGGGGTTTGTGTGGCAGGGCTGCTTTTTTGTCCCAGTTCGGCCCTGGTTTCCGGAGTGTAATGTAGACGCAAATATATGTTTAAGTCCCTGCAGAAGTCAAAAATTTGAAAAACCAATGAAAAATATTTGAAAAATGTATGTAAATAATTTCAAATCAATCTACTTTTTCCCGGAATGTTATCAGATCTAAAATATAAAAAAATTAGCGTACTTTGCATGGTTGCATTCATAATTGTCCAAACTAATGAAATATTATAATATTTATCCATAATGGTGAACTGCAAAAGAAACGAAAAAAAATGAAATAGCAGAATTGTCGTTTTTTGGTCACTTCGACCAGAAAGGCATATGGATCCCAAGATAGTAAAGACAAAACTACAGTTGGTATCAGAAAAACCCCAAGCCCTCACATAATTCTATCTACCCAAGACTAAACATTTTAGAGCTCTTGGAAAGCAAGAAGGAAAAATAGAATTGAAGAGAGGCCCAATGGGAATCTGTCACCCAAGGGCATGAGTGGGGTGTGCACCAGTCACCCACACAGTATGAGGACCCCACTGCTTCCCACTCAATATAATGGCCCTCACATCCCCCCTTTCATTATCATGGTCCCCACATCACTTCACACTTTATGAAGGCCCCACACAGCACCTCACACAGTATAGTGGTTGGCATATCCCCTCACGTAGTAGACTAGGCCATTATTTTAAAGTAGGATGCTGGTGAGGTCTTCATGCTGAGTGGGCCATTATACTGAGTGGGGAGATGTGAGAGCCATTTTACTGTGTGAGCGCTATCAAAATGTGTTAGTGGCTGTGGGGAACCATCACACTGTGTGATGGGCTATGGGCGCCACTATAATGGGTGAGGTGCTGTGTGAGGCCACCATAAAGTGTGAGGGGTTGTGGGGGCCATGATACTGAATGAGTGGAAGAGGGGCCCTCATTTTGAGTGGAGGGCTGTGGGGGGGGCTTCATTCTATGAGGGGGCGCTGATACTAATTAAGCGGCTGTGGGGCCATCATACTGAATGGGCTGTGGGGATCTTCACTTTGAGAGTGGGCTGTTGGTTTCACCATACTAAACGAGGGTTGTTATACTGCGTGGAGATCATCATAATGACAGGACATCATGCTGTGTGGAGGCCATGATACTGTTTATGTATGGAGGAGGCGACCATAACTATATCATGCTATGGGGGAACACTATAGGGGCGTCATGCTATGGCGGTATTATATTTTGTTGCTCGCACTGCGGGGACATCACAATGTAAGTGTGAAGTGACTCTGTTGGAGCGATTCACTGTGGGAATATCAAAATCCGTGTGTGTGGGGGTAGGGGCATTACTATAAACATGTTTTATAATGGCCATAAAAGGGGTATCGCTGATGAGGACAATAAGGGGCTTCAATTGGAAAATAATTGCTGCTTATGTGTCATAATACATGTCCTTCTCCTGGTTGATGAAGGTTGGGACATTGCCGAATATGTATATGTATGTGTGTGTGTTGCGTTGCGTTTAAATATATATTATGTGTATATTTTTATGTAGGGTGTGAGGGAGTGGGGGCAAGTAGAATGGCTGCCTGGAATCATATGATGACACAGTTCCCAGAACACCGCCCCCTATCAGTGGAAATGAAAGAAAATCCAATAATGCCACCAAATGTTTGAAGATTTTATCCTCAGCATTAGAATATATGGTTAGATGCATCTTTCTATACAGAATGAGAAGATAAAGGAAACTGTAAGAAAAAGATTAAATGTGATATAATGTCATAAGATGAGAATTGGAAATAGGAAAAGCTCAGCCAAACCTCTGTAACCACGGCTGTAATCTTATACCTGGAAAACTGCCAGGATTTTACTGTGTTTCATTCATGCCTATGTGTGCCGCCATCATTATTAGCTGCTTTATAAGGGGCAGACAATGAGAGAAAAAGTATTGGTTATTGCTCTGCATTGTGACATCATCACTTTCCATATATGGAAGCTGGTAGTGATGTCACACAGGTGAGTGATGTCACAATAGAGCGGAACCTATAAACACTCCGTCCCATCTCACTGGCTCAGACTTGGTATTTGTTTGTCTCCTGTCTGCACTTACCTAGATCTTCTCCTTGTGGATTAGTGATTTTACTTGCGAATTACTTGTGAATTAGCGGATTACGTCTGTATTAGTGGATTACTTCTGGAATTTCCTGAAGATCATTGACTGAGGACTTCTCCATCTGGAGGTAAATCTATTGTGTGCTTTTATTTATGGGGCATGTATGGGGCATAGCGAGCAGCACCATGGATTATGGCAGCATATAATATGACTCCAATGCTTTCTCATCCCCTTCAGATCTCCCTCCTGACTCTGTCTGGTCCAGGACCACAGAGGGGACGTCAGTCACCACCTACATAAGCTGAGAAGAGAACTTCAGCGTGTACAGGACTCAGCAGAGCCGGACATCTTTAGAGTGAGTATAATGGCGGAGGTGCCGGTTTGTGGTGACCGGGTATACCATCGCTGTACACAGCGTCAGACTGGAGCACCTTGGGCTCACCAGAGAAAATCATTCTTGGGGCCCACTTGTATAGCTACATAGAAATAAATGCAAGACCAACAATTGTGTGGTAAAACACACTTGTGTTATGGTATAACATAAGGTAGTTCTTGTCTTAATGATATAGCAGGAGTTGGGGTAGCCCTCCTCATGGAATATAATGCAACCCCTCTCACAGAATATAATGTAGCCCTCCTCAGAGTAAAATGTAGCCCCATCACAGGGTATAATGCAGCCCCCCATAGAATATAATGTAGATTCCTCACAGTATAATGAAGCCCCATCACAGAGTATAATGCAGCCCCCCCCATAGAATATAATGTAGATTCCTCACAGTATAATGAAGCCCCATCACAGAGTATAATGCAGCCCCCCATAGAATATAATGTAGCCCCCTCGCAGGGTATAATGTAGCCCCCTCATAGGGTATAATGCAGTCCTACATAGAATATAATGTAGTTTCCACATAGGGTATTATCCAGTCCTACAGTTCTATGGCCACCAGTACTCACTCACTTGTTCCCCTGCTGCTCTAGGATCTGCTCCGTTCTCAGCAGCTACACTGCTGTCTGCCCGACACACAACATGTTGCACGATGAAGTGATGTCATTGTGCACCGGCTGTGTCAGAGGCAAAGGGAAATGATGGGGGAGGGAGAATCATCTGACGCGCTGTACTCCATTATTGTTTTCAACTGTATCGGCATCTATGATTCTCCATTATTGTTTTCAACTGTATCGGCATCCATGGGCACTGGGGAGACCACCCTGTAGGGGAAGGGGCTGTAAGCCCTGAAACATTTTAGTATTTATTACCCATTATAAATCAGTTCCAAATATTTCTGAAATTTGAGTGAAAGAAGAACAACATCTGTAATGTGAAATATTATATTATTTGCATTTATATTGTAAAAATAATAATTATCTTTTAATTATAATAAGTATTAATTTCATTGAGAATTTCATGACATTTCCTCAAACATCATATTCCATTTTTGGCAGATTTGCTCTCCTGATTATAGGATGAAGCCTTCCACCATGGCATCCAGCGATCAGGATAAAGGCCTGTTGGCCGTGTTGGACCTGCTCGTTGTCCCACTCCTGGAGGACACTATTCCAGGCATTATCAAATCATATGAGCCTGAAGAAATGAAGACCATGACCAGCATGCTAATAAATCATCTGCATGATCTGGATGGACAGGATTTGGTGAATGCCCTCCTGTTCTTGTCGACCATAACATCTGCCAGAGCGGACGCTGACAACTTTCTGTCTAATGAGCTCATTGATAAGACCTATCAACACATGCTGAAAGCAGAAAGTGAGAAACATCAGGGAATAACTGGTGCAGCTATGACGCTCCTGGCCAATATTGCTGTATACCGCTCCCAAGACGTCATGGAGCGCTTGGAAAGCGATGAGGAGCATCCACAGAGCAGCGCGCTGAAGACATTGGATCTCATTTCCACCAAAACCATCACAGGTTGGAAAGAGAGAAGTGCAGCGCAGAATATACTGACAGTGGATGACTTGATTGCCCCTACACAACATCAAGCTGGACCACCTGACGGATTTGATTTTTATTATCATCTCCTGCACCCTAGCTATGGGTTCATAAATCACCTGGATGACGCTGATGTCCTACATGACACAGACACAACCCAGGCTGGGATGTGTCGTTACATTACATGTGTCTTAACTGATGAGGAAAGAAGAAAGATCATCCATTACCTGCTTATAGCAATGAGATCTGCTGTCAGAAAGAGCAGACTCATCAGTGTCATGATCTTCTCGGAGCTGTTACTCCATCATCCTGAGCTCCTGGAGGAGAAAATGGCAAAAGATTTAATCTTATTAACGGCTTCAAAGATATACAGTTCGGACGAACTTGAGAACTGTCTTGCTTTAGAAGCTATGGGAAATGCCTGTAAAGGTGCACCAAGACAGGTGCATCAACTGAAGGACCTCATCTATCGATGCCTTTACAGTAAACTAGTGGGTCGTCAGAAGCTAAAAGTGGTCATTGAATCCCTAAAAGCAATGTCAAAGTTTGTTACCCTGCTGAAAAGATCAAAACTTGGCAGTAAATTTGAGAGAATTGTCCAGCGTTGTACTGACTACCTAAACCACCCAAACCCGCTGGTTCGGACATACTCCACTTCACTATTTGCAGACCTCGCCAAGAACTGCAACAGGGACAAGAGAGGCTTCAGCCGCCACGTTAGGACATTCCTACCTGAGTTACTGATAAAGTTACACAGTAAAAACCAGCAGGATAAGGCATCCGGTATTGCAGCCTTGCTGCATTGTCTTCCTTACATCGGATGTAAGAACGTTCAAGAGCTGTTATGTGCTGATGGCGAAAAAGCCTACAAAATATATGAACAGCTCGGGAAAAAGGAACCTGCCCTTCTTGTGAGGATGATGATCCACAGCATTGAATATAATAAGCCGTATATGGCAGACGAGGTAGACGCTGTCATGAAACACCTCACTATGATAAGAGACGCGTTACCCTATGAAGAACTCTATCCGTCAGCATTATCTGACGTGTTTATAGGGTTGAGGAGACTCAATTCTAAGATATATAATCCAGTGGTGCATGAGGCAAGTATCCGCGCCATTGACATCCTGGGCACCAAGTGGAAGAGCATCAGAACTGTTAAAGCAGTGAAAGTTGGAACAGAGAGTTTCCTGATCTATGAAAAAGTGAAGAGAGTGGAAGTAATATTTTACGAGACTTCAGTGTGAAACATCCATCACCAGATGTTACACCAAGGGTCAATGAATGACACATCCTGAATACACTTAGATAAAACTCTTGACTATTGAAGACCATCTCAAGAACAATCCCCACATACCCCAATTTTCTTATGAAAAACTTAAAATAAAGAAAATAAAAAGAAAACTTACGGTGTTTCTCTGCTTATTGTAACTGGATGAAATGTTTCTGGACTGTTCCCATATGTATTTTGATCATAATCCTCTATATATAGCTACTAGCTGAAGAGCCCAGCGCTGCCCGGGCATAGTAACTAACTGTGGTTAGTTATAACAAATTATAATTATCCTCCATCCCATAGTCCCGTGCCCATATACCCATCATTAGTGTTGATGAATCCAAAGGGAGTTTGTAGCTATATTCCGCGCTGCCGCTTTAGACAAATTCCAGGAGAATGCTGTATGATTGCAGTGGTTTTATTCTACGCGTTTCAGGGGTCTCATGCCCCCTTCATCAGGAAATACCACCATTTCCCACACAGCAATGGCATAAAGTGAGACTAGGGACTTTTTTTTTTTTTTTTAAGTGGCGGAGGAATACAGTGCGGAAAGATACCTACCTTCCGTCATTGGATTCCTGCAGCCCGTAGAGAACGGCAGCATCATCTGATGCTGCAGTTCTCTACCCAAGATCGTCGTGGGACACACTCGTGGACTGCTTCGGATCGTGGGTGAGTATTTTTGTGGTTTGTTATGTTAATATTTATTCCGGAAAGACAATGGCTTCGGGGAACAATGTGACAAGTATTGGTAAGTATGTTACTCTATGTTATATGTACTGTATGTCTATGTATGTATTGTATGAATGTATTGTATGTATGTAGTATATATGTGGTATGTATGTAGCATGTAGTATGTATGTAGTATGTATGTAGCATGCATGTAGTATATATGTAGTATGTATGTAGCATGCATGTAGTATATATGTAGTATGTATGTAGCATGTAGTATGTAGCATGCATGTAGTATATATGTAGTATGTAGCATGTAGTATGTATGTAGCATGCATGTAGTATATATGTGTTATGTATGTAGCATGTAGCATGCATGTAGCATGCATGTAGTATGTATGTAGTATATATGTGGTATGTATGTAGCATGCAGTATGTATGTAGCATGCATGTAGTATATATGTAGTATGTATGTTGCATGTAGTATGAATGTAGCATGTATGTAGTATGTAGTATGAATGTAGCATGTATGTAGTATGCATGTAGTATGTATGTAGCATGTAATTTTTTTTTTTTTTTTTTTTACATTTAACACATTAGCCGGATGATGGGACTACTACTGTCCCATCATTGGCTAATGTGTCAATCACTGTCATGGTAGCAGGCATCGCCCGATGGGACTTGTAGTCCCATCGGACGATGCCTGCACAGACCCCCGGAGCCTGCACAGACCACCGGCAGGCCGGCACAGCCCCCCGGCAGGCCGGCACAGCCCCCCGGAGCCTGCACAGCCCCCCGGCAGGCCGGCACAGACCACCGGAGCCTGCACAGACCACCGGCAGGCCGGCACAGACCACCGGAGCCTGCACAGACCCCCTGGCAGGCCGGCACAGCCCCCCGAAAGGCCCGTACAGACCCCAGAGAGGCTGTACAAGGGCAGGAAAGGGTTTTTCTTATTCCGATACCGGAAGTCCCATAGACTTGAATGGGACTTCCGGTATCGGAATCGGCGATACCGATACTTTTTTTAAAGATCGGCTGATACCATCCGATACGATACTTTGAAGTATCGGACGGTATCGCTCAACTCTACCCATCATACATATCCTCCATCCCATAGTTGAGTGCCCATATACCCATCACACATCCTCCATCCCATAGTCCCATGCCCATATACCCATCATACATATTCTCCATCCCATAGTACCATGCCCATATACCCATCATACATATTCTCCATCCCATAGTACCATGCCCATATACCCATCCTACATATCCTCCATCCCATAGTCCCGTGCCCATATACCCGTCATACATATCCTCCATCCCATAGTCCCGTGCCCATATACCCATCACACATCCTCCATCCCATAGTCCCGTGCCCATATACCCATCATACATATCTGCCATCCCATAGTCCCGTGCCCATATACCCATCACACATCCTCCATTCCATAGTCCCGTGCCCATATACCCGTCATACATATCCGCCATCCCATAGTCCCGTGCCCATATACCCATCACGCATCCTCCATCCCATAGTCAACCATTATGACATCATAATGAGCGGCGGGGCTTGCAACCTATGATGACATCAGCGCCACCATGGCAACCATTATGACATCATAATGAGGGGCGGGGCTTGATACACACACTTTTTCCCCATTATGTAGATAGGGGCAAAATTGTTTGGTGAATTGGAACGCGCGGGGTTGAAATTTCACCTCACAACATAGCCTAGGACACTCTCGGGGTCCAGACGTGTGACTGTGCCAAATTTTGTGGCTGTAGCTGCGACGGTGCGGATGCCAATCCTGGACATACACACATACATACATACACACACACATACACACATACATACAAACACTTGAGCTTTATATATTAGATATATCATGATACAGCTCCATCTTAACATGTCTATGCTTGTTGAGCTCTTAAAGGGGCTTTCTAGACTATGATTTTGATGACATAGGTCATCAACATCAGATTAGTCCCGGTCTGACATGCGAAACTCCTAACGATCAGATGTTAGCAGATCCCTCAGTCAGCAGAAAGCACACAATGCATTGAGCTGGAGCAACATATCTTACGTGTCATCAGTACTGTGGTTCCTGTATGATCCGCAGTCTGATGTTGGCTGGTAATAACAACTCCTGGTATCTCCTGTCTAGCTGACTGCAGAATTCTGAATCCTTACAGCGTGTGCACTACACACTCTCAGTGCTCTCTAGTGTTGCTGGCGACAGTGGGTAATGACGTGACAGCATGAATGCAATTTGCATACATGCGGTCACCTGGCAATTGGATGTCTTTGGCCTTTCTCAATTCACTTGTATTCAATTGAGTGGATGTGGTTCTAATTATGCAAATCACATACTTGCGCTCAGAGCTGTCACTAGGAATTTCAGGGCCCCATATTGGCAAAATTTTCGGGGCCCCCTTGAGACTCCACCCAGGCTCCACCCCAGCCCCGCCCTCCACCCCTCGAACTGTCCACAGCCCCACCACTCTCTCTTGGAAAAACTCCACTTCTCACCAATCACACATTAACAGTTCCCATCTCCAGATCACACACATAGCCAGCAGCTCTTGTTATGGCCTAAAGATTTTTTAAATCTACCACCATGACATGGTAGACTCTTTTGGCTGGGCCCTACTCTACTCTAACCTATTAAAGATTTGCTAAAATATCCAATACAATTTAGGTATATTTTTTATTTTTCAATTTTTAAAATGACCAATAACATCACATCCAAAGGGACCAATTCCACCACACGATGCCCAGACACCATATTACCACCACATGGTGACCAATAATACCACATACAAGGAACAAATACAGCCATACCATGACCAGACCACATATTACCACCAGTGACAGAATAATAGCACATACAAGGGACAAATACCACCGCACCATGACCAGACCACATATTACCAGCACATGGTGACTGGATACTACAATACTGATCATTAATAAAAAAACATATTACTATCACCATAAGTGCCATAATACACAGGAGATCTGTACTTAGTATGTAGTGTCTGTGTACAGGTAATACAGTGATCACCAGTGACATTATACACAGAAGAAGCTCTGTATATAGTGTCAGTGTACAGTTAATACAGTGATCACCAGTGATATTATGCACAGGACCTCTGTATATAGTGCCAGTGTACAGGTAATACAGTGATCACTGGTGACATTGTACAAAGGCACTCTGCATATAGTGTATAGTGTCATTGAACAGGTAACACACTGACTCACCAGTGACGTCTCTAGGTAAAATCCTTCATCTTTGCTTTTCATCTTTCATCCAGCACAGATCGCCATCACGTCTTGCAGCCAGGGCTTGTTTCTGCAGGAATTAACCCAGTTATCTAGAGCTCCACTTGCAGAACACATTACTTAATTTTTTTCCAACTTCTACACTACACCAGATGAAGAAAAAAGGTGACATAGTGTCACTCTGCACAGTAACAGAACCTCCCCCCATTTAAAACAGTATCCTCAAAAAAATAAAATAAATACATCACTGCAGTAATAATATCCCTTAATTAGCCCCTATGGTAATAATATCCCCCATCCTGGCTCCAGCCATATTTTCTCTCATCCTGCCCTCATGAGTATCCATTCTGCCCCCACATGATCTCCAGATCCTGCCCCATCTGTCTACATCGTATCCATCCTGCCCCCATGATCATGCACCATGTGTCTCCCATCCTGCCCCCTCCAGTGTCTCACTGTCACATTCTGCCCCCTCCTGTGTCTCACTGTCACATTCTGCCCCTGTGCCTCACATTCTGCCCCTCCTCTGTTTCACTGTCACATTCTGTCCCCTGTGTCTCACTGTCACATTCTGCACCCTCATGTGTCTCACTGTCACATTTTGCCCCTCCTGTGTCTTACTGTCACATTATACCCCCATGTCCATTCTGACCCCATGTCTCACATTCTGCCCCCATGGTCATTCCGCCCCGTGTCTCGCATTCTGCCCCCTCCTGTGTCTCACTGTCACATTCTGCCCCCTCCTGTGTCTCACTGTCATATTCTGCCCCCTCCTGTGTCTCACTGTCACATACTGCCCCATGTCTCATATTATGCCCCCTCCTGTGTCTCACTGTCACATTCTGCCCCCTCCTGTGTCTCACTGTCACATTCTGCCCTCATGTCTCACATTCTGCCCCCTCCTGCGTCTGTCACATTCTGCCCCCCCTCCTGTGTCTCAATGTCACATTCTGCCCCCTCCTGTGTCTTACTGTCACATTCTGCCCCATGTCTGCATTCTACCCCCATGTCCTGCATTCTGCCCTCATGTCTCACATACTGCACCCATGTCCATTCTGTCCCCATGTCTTGCATTCTGCCCCCATGTATTGCATTCTGCCCCCTCATGTGTCTCACTGTCATATTCTGCCCCCTCCTGTGTCTTACTGTCACATTCTGCCCCCATGTCTTGCACTCTGCCCCATGTCTCACATTCTGTCCCCTCCTGTGTCTCACTGTCATATTCTGCCCCATTTCTTGCATTCTGCCCCCATGTCTTGCATTCTGCCCCCCATGTCTTGTATTCTGCTCCCACGTCTTGTATTCTGCTCCCACGTTCTGCATTCTGCTCCCATGTCCATTCTGCCCCGTGTCTCACATTCTGCCCCCATGTCTTGTATTCTGCTCTCACGTTCTGCATTCTGCTCCCATGTCCATTCTGCCCCGTGTCTCATATTCTGCCCCCATGTCTCGCATTCTGCCCCATCATGTCTGCATTCTGCACCCATGTCTTGTATTCTGCCCCATGTCTTGTATTCTGCCCCCATGTCTTGCATTCTGCCCCCATGTCTGCATTCTGCCCCCATGTCTGCATTCTGCCCCCATGTCTTGCATTTTGCCCCGTCATGTCTGCATTCTGCCCCCATCATGTGTCCATTCTGCCCCCATGTCTCGTATTCTGCCCCATGTCTGCATTCTGCCCCATGTCTCGCATTCTGCCCCCATGTCTCACATTCTGCCCCATGTCTCACATTCTGCCCCGTGTCTACATATTTGCCCGTGTGTCTGCAATCCTGCCCCGTCTCCATATTTGCCCCTGTATGTCTCCGATCCTGTCCCCGTGTTTACATTCTGCCAGGGAAACATATTGCCCCTTTCAATAATAAAAATAAAAACTTTGTTCTTACCTGACCTCGCTCCTGCGGTGAAGATGGAGCTGCTGTTGTGTGAGCTGAAATGACCTGTGGTGACGTCATCGTCATGTGATCAGGGGGCGGAGCTGATCAATGCTGAAGGCCTGTGATAATGATGACGTCACCACAGGTCCTTCAGCACTTCTCTAACTTTTGGATGTCGGGTGCTGTGGTGGCTCTGCTGATGTGTGCGCTGCAGGCCTGGCTGCAGCGCACACTTGGGGCCCGACCGCAGCGCACACTTGGGGCTCACCCGGTGCCCCTATGACGCACAGCACTTGGGGCCCGATGACTGGCAGCACAGGAGCGGGGCCCTTGATCTGCGGGCCCCCTTCTGTTCTGCTGTTCACCGGGCCCCATACAGCAGTAAGGGCTGTCATGCCCTGATGGCGGCCCTGCTTGCGCTCACATGACCACCTGCTCTTGCCGGCGACACCTGATAGCAATGGCCGCATGCCATGCACACGCTGTAATGATTCTGAAGTCTACAGTCATAAGAGTGATTACAGTCTTTCATCAGAAGACCGGACAACCCCTTTAACAATGGGAAAAGAGACACTAGGAGTTGTTTTGTACTGATGGTAGTTCTGGTGATGTAGTCATGTACTAACGGTGGTTCTGGTTATGTATCCATGTACTGATGGTGGTTGTAGTAAGGTAGTCATATACTGATGGTGGGTCTAGTGATTTAGCTCAGCAAACATCATGGTTCTGGTGATGTATGCAGTGGCGGGCTGGGCCGGGTGGCAGGGATGCATTTGCCTCCCGGGCCGGTCCCCAGACGGCTGTTCAGGGCCGCCAGAGGCCTGGCACTGTACTTTTTATTGCGGCCGCCAAAACTTCATTTGTGGCCGGGCTGGCAGACTCCTTCCTGATCGCGCATGAATGATGTATCCAGATGTATTTGCATCTTTGAGACGCGAATACATTTGAATGCATTATATCTGGCACAGAGCAGAGCCGTTGTTGCTGCTCCGCAGCCTAGCATGCGGCAGAGTGTTGAGGTCATCATGCTGCGACCTCCTCACACTGCTGCTGGCGACGCAGAGCAGGGCAGAAGAGGCGGGGACAAGGCGGCCGGCGGGAAAAATGGTGAGCAGCAGCGCTCCAATGAGTTGCAGGAGCTGAACTGCTGAAGATTGGAGAGCTGTCATTTGCTGTGCATGCATAAGGTATGGGGCATGAATCCATGGTGTTTGTCAACAAGGGCAGCCGCACAGCATTGTGTGTATGAGAGTGTGTGTGTATGAGTGTGTGTAAGTGTGGTGTGTGTGTATATATGTATATATATATATGTGTGTGTGTGTGTGTAAGTGAGTGTGTGTGTATGAGTATGTGTAAGTGAGTGTGTGTATGAGTACGTTTAAATGACTGTGTGTGTGTATGAGTATGTGTAAGTGAGTGTATGACTGTGTGTATTAGTATGTGTGAGTGTGTATGAGTATGTGTGAGTGTGTGTGTGTATGAGTATGTGTGAGTGTGTGTATGAGTATGTGTAAGTGAGTGTGTGTGTATGAGTATGTGTAAGTGAGTGTGTGTATGAGTATGTGTAAGTGTGTGTGGTATGTGTGTGTATGAGTATGTGTAAGTGTGTGTGTGTGTGTGTGTGTGTGTGTGTGTGAGTATGTGTAAGTGTGTGTGTGTATGAGTATGTGTGAGTGTGTATGAGTAAGTGACTGTGTGTGTGTATGAGTATGTGTAAGTGACTGTGTGTATGACTGTGTGTGTGTATGAGTATGTGTGAGTGTGTGTATGTGTGTGTGTTCAGACCAGCAGTGTGGAGGGAGGACATTATAGAGACTAGGGGCAGTATGTGGGGGACATTATGGAGACGAACAATATGGAGAGGGACGGTGTAGGTGGGATATTATGGGATGGAGAGGTATGTTTTGGAGACGGGTGGTGTATGGGGTATATTATAGGGAGAGTCAGCGAAGGGGATATTATGGAGAGGGGTGGTGTAGGCAGGATATTATGGAGAGGGACATTTATCATGGGGAGGGGCGGCATGTGTGGGGGTATATTTTGGTGAGGGGCGGTGTAGGGGGTATATTATGGAGAGGGGTGGTGTGGGGGGTATAATGGTGAGTGGCGGTGTAGGTGGTATATTATGGAGAGGGGTTGTGTGGGGGGTATATTATGGAGAGGGGTGGTGTGGGGGGTATATTATGGGGAGGGGTGCAGTGTGTGGGAAGTATCTTATGGGGCGGTGCGGTGTAGGGGGTATATTATAGGGAGGTGCGGTGTAGGGGGTATATTATAGGGAAGTGTGGTGTAGGGGGTATATTATGGTGAGGGGTGGTGTAGGGGGTATATTATGGGGAGGTGAGGGGTGGGGAAGGGGGTATATTATGGGGAGGTGTGGTGTAGGGGGTATATTATGGAGAAGGGTGGTGTGGGAGGGATATTATGGAGAGACAGTCTAGGGGGATTTTTTGTGCAGGAAGCACATTGAAGGGCAATTATTTTGTCAGGGGCACAACATGGTAGATATTTATACTTTGTTGGCAGTATAATGATTTTACAACGGCACAAAATACTCCTGGCCATGATGAGAGCCACGCACGTTGTTTATAAAAGCTCGGCGTCCATGCCGCCGCATGCGGCTCTCATCGTGGCCAGGAGTATTTTGCACCGTTGTAAAATCATAAGCGCACAGCAAAAGGGCTAAGCCTCCTGATGTGCCCTAATATGATACGCGTTGAGGCAACATTGCTGAGATGTGACAGAGCTTAATATCACGGCTTAACATCTCAGGCACATTGTGGACATATTAATCCCATTATGAGTACGGGGATGAGGCAAAATTGCCGGGATGTGGTAGAGCCTTACGTTTATGGCTCAGTATACTGGCAGACTATATTAATGTTTCTCGCATGTGAATAAGGGGATAGCATGTGCATGTGAGAGGTGACATCTACGGACTGAGTGAGTGAGATAAATCATTCGGTCACTCGCTGGCATCTGCTTCAATTGGGCAAAGGAGCCTTTGTGTAGTCAACGGATGACACTGTATTAGGGAGATTCCGTTATTCTATTGGGGACAATGTGCAATAGCATTAGCACTTTAGTCTACGGATATTGGAGTGTAAAATTGGCTATTAATGATTGAGAATGATGCAATGGTATATCCATATATGCAATAATTGTTAAACACTTCCCTCAAAAAAGGATGCCTAGTGAGATTTTCCCTCGTTAAAGGGTGTCTTGGAGTCCATGAATACAATGCTGTATAATTATATTAGTGTCCTTTATGACCCCCTCTTGTGGTAGGGGTTGATTGGACAGACTGCACACAAGCACGGTGGATGATTTGATATATTATTTATTCACAATTTATTAAAAGATAAGTTTTATTATTTTTCCACCACAGTCAGTGATTTTTGCAATTTCGGTAATTGGCTGGATTTGTATCTGGTGTAAGGGTGACAATTCAGTGATATCTCTAAGGCTGGTTTCACATTAGCGCTTTTGTGCGCAGCGCATCGGGCGCACCAGTGCGCATGCGCACTGCGCACCTATATTTTACATGATGTGCGCATGGTCTTGCGCATATTTGCGCTTTCGTGCGCATGCGTTTTTTTGTCTTTTGCGCCAGGCGCGTCAGACGCAACATGTTGCATTTTTGGTTCCGCCCTGTCTCGTTAAAACAACGCATGCGCACGGAATGCGCACGGAATGCGCAAAAACACCACATTGGAGCCTATGGGAGCGCAATACTTGCGCATGGTCTTGCGTTTTTATGCGCATGCGTTTTTTACATAAACATGACTGAAATTTGGTCTAGACAGTAAAAAAAAAAAATTGAACCAAGGTGATAAAATGGTGTGGGCACTGGGATTCCACAATACTTTAAGGATTGCTCACTAGTGGACACACAGCACAAGCTGCACCAATGTAAGTATGAAAAACCTAATGTCTGGCTGAAATTTCAATACATTTCTATGTACTTATGTCTCTTTTTTTTTTTATTGCAGCATGTCTTCATCTGGTGAAGAATATGTCCCCGGGACAGGGCAAGAGGCAGAAGAAGTGAGTACTATGCTTCCGTATGGATTTGAAAAAATAAACACATGTGATTAATTTTTTTGGTTTAATTTTCAGAGCTCATCCTCCACCACGCCACCACCACCGGAGGAACGGCAGGAGCAGCAAGGCCAAGTGCGGGCGGGTAGACGTGATGTAAGTACAGACGGACTGTTTTTTTTTTTTTTTTACTTATTTTCTAGTCTGGTTTTTTTTTTTTTTTTTTTTTTTTGGTATTTTTTAGTTGTTTTTTTTTAAATTTTCATGGTTGTTTTTTTCGATGTTTGTTGTTTTTTTTCCATTTATTTCCATTTAAAACAAATAATTTTTTCATGGATTGTTTATCAATATCTAGGGCTCAAAGTGTGTATGTGTGTGTGTGTGTGTGTTTGTGTGTGTGTGTGTGTATGTTTGTTTGTTTGGGTATATGGGCACGGGACTATGGGATGGAGGATATATATGATGGGTATATGGGCACGGGATAGAGGATATGTATGATGGTATATGGGCACAGGACTATGGGATGGAGGATATGTACAGTATGATGGAATATGGGCACGGGACTATGGGATGGAGGATATATATGATGGGTATATGGGCATGGGATGGAGGATATGTATGATGGTATATGGGCACGGGACTATGGGATGGCGAACATGTATCATGTGTATATGGGCACAGGCATATGAGATGGCGAATATGTATGATGGGTATATGGGCACAGGACTATGGGATGGAGGATATGTATGATGGAATATGGGCACGGGACTATGGGATGGAGGATATATATGATGGGTATATGGGCATGGGATGGAGGATATGTATGATGGTATATGGGCACGGGACTATGGGATGGCGAATATGTATGATGGGTATATGGGCACAGGCATATGGGATGGCGAATATGTATGATGGGTATATGGGCACAGGACTATGGGATGGAGGATATGTATGATGGAATATGGGCACGGGACTATGGGATGGAGGATAATTTTAAATTTATATAACTAACCACAGTTAGTTACTATGCCCAGGCAGCGCCGGGCTCTTCAGCTAGTTATCGATATTTTTTTTTTTAAAATCTTTCAAAGATTAATGTTTGTCTTTCTTTTCTAGGCTCCACAGCGGGAGGAGGACCTCGCCCTGGACAACGACGAGCTCATCCGTCTAGTCCAGGAGCGAGTCCCGTTGTGGGACACCCGTCACCAACTGCACTCGGACAACGTGGTGATCCGGCGGCTCTGGAACGAGGTGGCCGCATCGCTGATGGATGGCTGGGACAACGCCTCTCCCCGGGTCCGCAAGGATTTTCGTAAGTATTTAAATGCAGTGTGATGCAGCAGTGATCTTGGCCGGGATCACCCAACTGTGTGTGATGCTATTAACTCCATGGAGTTTCTATCATCACACACAGTTGGATGATCACAGCCTCCAGTGCATAGTCTTACTTTTTTTCTTTTTTTTTTTTTTTCCATCACAGTGAACAAAGTCAGAACCCGTTGGCGCTCGATGACGGACCGCTTCAACAGGGATATCCGTCAGGAGAATAAGGTTCGCAGTGGTGCTGCGGCAAGGACCGGCACGAAGTACCGATACCATCGTGCCTTGGCATTTTTAAGACCGGTCCTTGCCTCCCGAACGTAAGTATTTTCTAGTTGTATTGTGTTTTATTCTGTGCTTTTCTATTCCACAGGAGTTGGCGATTGTTAATTTATGGTAGTAATTTCTTTCTTTTCTTTTCACAGCACCTGGAGCAGCACCCTGCAACCTGGTCCCGAAGCGGTCCTTCATCAAGCTGCCCCGGACCCCTCCCAGCCATCCATCAGCGAGGAAGCACCTTGCAGGTCTGCACCACAGTCATCTGGAGACCAGGAAGCTGGTCGCTCAGGTGTTCCCCTGTCCCAGGTCTCTGCCACTGGTTTTGCGGGCACTTCCCGCCAGCAGCGGCAGAGGACCTTGGACAGGCCTCTCATGCCCGAGTTCGTTGAATTGAGCTCGGTCTTTCAGAGTAGCCTCAAGGCACTCTCCGATAGACTTGAGAGTGGTTTCCTCCTTTTGGACCAACGCTACAAGTCTATCGAGGGTCGCCTTGAGCGCCTGGAAGTCGACCTCGCCAGACCAGCGCATCATTTTTATACCCAAATAGCTCGGGACACGGCGGAACACCTTACCCCTGACCTCCAGTTGACTGTCATGCAGGCCTGCAACAATGCTTTTATGCAGGCTATGCAGCAGAGTAGGATTATGCAGCAGTCAGTGGTGGCATTTCCACCGGTGCCACCACTGACTCGTTTTACAGCATTACCTACTTCTGCTGCATATCACTGCACAGCCACCACACTTCCAAGCCTCGCCGGACACCAATATACCGCCCAAAGTCCGAGTGCAGCTGGACACTTACCCGCCAACACCATGCCAAGCGCTGCTCCTGCCTGGCCCACCACTGCTGCCGCCACCACCACTGGATGGCCCGTCGTCACCACCCCTGCCTTGAGCGCCGCAACCACCACCACCAGCGGGAGGACCACCCCGGTATGGACCGCCACAGCCACCACGCCTGCATGGACCGCCACCACCACCACCACCACCACCACCTCGGAGCAGCATCAGCTGGGGGACCCGCATTCAATATTTACGGCCCCTGCCAGGACATCCACCACCTCCAGCATGCCACAGCTGGAACAAGATCCTGGCAGGCGGTCAACAAGTGCCAGGCGGTCCCCCAGCTCCAGCCAGTCCCCAGCCTCCAGGCGTTCCAGAGGCTCAAGGCAGTCCAGAGGCTCAAGGCGGTCCAGAGGCTCAAGGCGGTCCCCGGGGTCTAGCCAGTCCTCAGGCTCAAGCGAGGACAGCAGGAAGACGACGGGCCACCGTCCTAAAAAAACAAAGAGGAGGACTCTTACCCTCCCTCCTCCCTCACCTCCCACTTCACAACTTTCCTTGCCTCAGCTCCCTTCCCCCACTTCTTTGGTTCCTCCTTCCCCTAGAACCCCTTACTCCACCCAAAGCCGTTCCTCATCCCTCCACACCCCCCAGTTTCCAGCAACTAAAAAATAATTTAAATAAATGTTATATTTTTTTTTCAAAATAATGTTTGGTTATTGTGTCTTTCGCCGCCTGCACACACTGCGCCCTACACTATGGTTTGTTTTTCTTTACTTTATACCGGATGGTCAGCCATCCAACTCTGAAAGGGATACTATATTTCTTTTTTTTTTTTATATATATATATACTGTATATATATATATATATATAAATAAAACAAAAATGAAATATAGTATCCCTTTCAGAGTTGGATGGCTGACCATCCGGTAGAAAGTAAAGAAAGGGAAACCACCAAAAAAAAAAAAAAAAAAAAAAAATATATATATATATATATATATATATATATATATATATATATATAAAAATAAATATATATATATATATATATATATAAATATATAAATATAAATATATAAATATATATATATAAATATATATATAAATATATATATATAAATATATACTTATATCAATATATATTTATATTTATATATATATATATATTTATATAGATATATATTTATATAAATATATATATATAGATATAGATATATATATATATTTATATATATATATTTATATATTTATATATATATATTTATATAAATATATATATAAATATATTTATATATATTTATATATATATATTTATATATTTATATATATATATTTATATATATATTTATATATAAATATATATATATATATATATATATAAATATATATATATATTTATATATATATATATATTTATATATATATATTTATATATATATATATATATATATATATATATATATATTTTTTTTTTTTTTTTTTTATGGTGGTTTCCCTTTCTTCAATTTAACCTGGGCAGATGAGTAGTGGAGTTTATTAAGACACAGTACACTGGGTACAGGTATAAAAAACCATGTATTTTATTTTTAACAAACAACAAAACTATTAAACCATTTGATCCTGCCATGCTACACGACCAACATCGGATAAAAAGTAGTCCGCAAATTGGTCCCTCATTTGGGCAACTTCGACTGAGGACCGAAGAGGGTGCTGAGTAAAATCTGGCAAAGGGTTGGCAGCAGGCTCATCCATGTCAAAGTTCGGCCGCTCCTTTGCCATAACAAAATTGTGGAGAACCACGCATGCCTTCACGACCTCATCAACTGTTTCCATTTTGAGATTGATGGCGGTGCTGAGAATTCGCCATCTGGACACTAGAATGCCAAAGGCGCACTCTACAGTCCTGCGAGCCCTCGTAAGCCTGTAGTTGAAAATTTTCTTGCGGTGGTCCAAGTCACGGCTGGAGTACGGCTTCAGCAGGTTTGGGCACATCTGAAATGCCTCATCCCCAACCACTACAAATGGCAGTGGTGGAGTTTGGGTTTGGGGAAGAGGCCGTGCCAGTGGAAAATTGAAATGGTTGCCGTACAACCTCCAGCCCATATCAGAGTTCTTAAAAGTCTGTGAATCGTTGCCCCGTCCGAATGCCCCTATGTCCACCGCCACAAACCAGCAGTCTGCATCCGCAATGGCCATTAGTACTGTGGAAAAGTACTTCTTGTAGTTGTAGTACTCAGAGCCACTTCTTGCGGGTTTTGTGATGCGGATGTGCTTCCCGTCCACCGCTCCTAGGCAGTTCGGGAAATTGCAGACTGCCCAGAATTTCTCCGATATTTGAAGCCACTTTTCGGCAGTGGGCAATGGCAGAAACTCCGGACACAGAACATCCCACAGAGCCCTGCAGGTGTCGGCAACAATCCCAGATAAAGTTGAGATTCCCAGCCGGTACTGGAAATGCAGGGATGAAAGACTCTCTCCAGTTGCCAGGAACCTGCCAAACATAAAAAGAAAAAATAATTATATTTCTGTCTTGGGTATTACTAAAAACACTGAAAATAAAAAAGTACATGGCCTAACTATTTTGCATGTTTTTTTAATACAACATAGCAAAAAAACATTTTATAAAGGCTTGGGATTAGTACATGCCAGAAGAAAAACCATTATGCAAAAAAGCAATTTCACAAAAATAATGTTAAAAATCAATAGCCAAAAAAAACCTAATTTTTTGGACCAAAAAAAAAAAAAAATAAAAAGCCAAAAAAATTATGCAAACATAACAACATACATACCGTAAGGTGACAAGGAGCCTTTCTTCGGGAGGAATGGCACGCCGGAGCTGAGTGTCCCTTCTCCGGATGTTTCCTTCAACCATACCCAGCAAGTCAAGGAAGCTTTCCTGGGACATCCGTGTATAGTCAGCAAATTTCTCCGGGTTTTCCTGTAGCTCGCTGTACAGCGTGTGATATGCTCCACGGCTTGGCCGGAGTTCGATGATTGGATGCCTCCAAAACCTACGCCGCTGCCGTCTCTGCTGTCTCTCCCTCTCCCTTTCTTGCTGGCAACAAAAGACATACGCCTGAGACAGCGCAATGTCAAGATCCAGCTTGAAGCGGAAATTATCCAGACGCAAGTCCATCTTGACACCGGAAACAGCAGCAAAATCTGATGAATTCAGCAGTACAGGGTCTATAAAACATTCCAATGAAACACGCCCACTGGTGACCCATTGGTGGTCAAAGATTTTGCTATTGTGAAATGTCACACCTAAAAACGCATGCGCATAAAAAACGCAACCGCATGCAAAAACGCATGTAAAACGCAAGTAACACTGCGTTATTTTGATGCATCAGCATGCGCATGAAGAAAAAAAAACGCACATTTGTTTTGTGTTTTTCTTTGCGTTTTTTATGCGCACGATGCGCTGCGCAAAAAAACGCTAATGTGAAACTAGCCTAATACTGACTACATCTCATAAGTAGTGAGGTTCCTGTATGGTCCGCTGTCTGATGATAAAGGTAGCAACAACTCCCAGTATCTTCTTACCATAGTTAAGGACATACTGGGAGCTACATGTTCATGTCATACAAGTGTATCATGGGGCTGATCTAACACTGAAATTGACCACTGTAATAAGCGTGGTGCTACATTCATCTACTGACGGTGGTTCTAATGTTACATTCATCTACTGACGGTGGTTCTATCGCTGCATTCATCTACTGACGGTGGTTCTATCGCTGCATTCATCTACTAATGGTATTCATGACCCTGCATTCATCTACTGATGGTGGTTCTGTCCCTGCATTCATCTAGTGATGGTGGTTCTGTCCCTGCAATCATCTACTGATGGTGGATCTGTTGCTGCATTCATCTACTGATGGTGGTTCTGTCCCTGCATTCATCTACTGATGGTGGTTCTGGCCCTGCATTCATCTACTGATGGTGGTTCTGGCGCTGCATTCATCTACTGATGGTGGCTGTGTCCCTGCATTCATCTACTGATGTTGGTTCTGTTGCTGCATTCATCTACTGATGTTGGTTCTGTTGCTGCATTCATCTACTGATGGTGGTTCTGTTGCTGCATTCATCTACTGATGGTGGTTCTGTTGCTGCATTCATCTACTGATGGTGGTTCTGTTGCTGCATTCATCTACTGATGGTGGTTCTGTTGCTGCATTCATCTACTGATGGTGGTTCTGTTGCTGCATTCATCTACTGATGGTGGTTGTGTTGCTGCATTCATCTACTGATGGTGGTTCTGTTGCTGCATTCATCTAGTGATGGTGGCTGTGTCCCTGCATTCATCTATTATTGATGGTGGTTCTGGCGCTGCATTCATCTACTGATGGTGGTTCTGGCCCTGCATGTATTCACTGATGGTGGTTTTGGCCCTGCATGTATCTACTGATTTTGGTTCTGTGTTGTGAGTTCATTTTCCCCTTTACTACTGAGGCCCAAGGAACTCCCTCTTCTGGTAGAGAAAGGTAATGAGCCTGATTGTCAAACACCTGGGTCTGATCATGATGACTGGCTGAGTGGAGTTACTGACTGGATATAAGGCTGCCGACGCCCTTTTTCCCTGCGGGTGATTTCTCTGTGGACTTCTAGGAAACCAGTCTGATTCCTGGTCCTCTAAAGCTAAAATTTCTGCTTTGCCTTTTTGCATTAGTGTTTTGTTTTCCCTGCTTTTCTGGATTCTGCCATTCCCTGCTGGGGTGAGCAGAATCTCCTTTTGCCTGTTGCTCTGTCTTCAGAATATTCCTGAGTACTGACATAGCCTTTTTGAAGCCTAGCGTCTTCAGGGCCTTTTTTACTGTTAGTTTGTTGGCTCTTATTTTCATAGGGTTTTTCACGGATTGCAGACAGCAGCCATCCTGACCTTTCCTATCTAAGTTAGTTTGGTCCCCATCTTTGCTCAGTCTATCTTTCTGTCTGTGTTTTGTTCTTTCTTCTTGCTTCACCGTCATTATATGTGGGGGCTGCCTTTTGCTTTGGGGTCTGCTCTGGGGCAGTTTAGATTTCCCTTTCTGTCTTTAGGCTATGTAGTCCTCCGGCTGTGATCGAGGGGCCTAGGGCATCATAGGAGCCCCCCACGGCTACTGCTAGTTGTGTTGATAGGTTCAGGGGTCTGCAATCCGATAGCTGCCAACCTCTCTGGTTTTCTGGACTTAGCTAGCATTTCTATTTTTGCCTCCCACGGTGACTCAATCATAACAGTTCTGTTTCTGGATTCATCTACTGATGGTGGTTCTGTTGCTGCATTCATCTACTGATGGTGGTTCTGTTACTGCATTCATCTACTGATGGTGATTCTGACCCTGCATTCATCTACTGATGGTGGCTGTGTCCCTGCATTCATCTACTGATGGTGATTCTGGCCCTGCATTCATCTACTGATGGTGGTTCTGTTGCTGCATTCATCTACTGATGGTGGTTCTGTTGCTGCATTCATCTACTGATGGTGGTTCTATTGCTGCATTCATCTAATGATGGTGGTTCTGTTGCTGCATTCATCTACTGATGGTGATTCTGTTGCTGCATTCATCTACTGATGGTGGTTCTGTTGCTGCATTCATCTACTGATGTTGGTTCTGTTGCTGCATTCATCTACTGATGGTGGTTCTGTTGATGCATTCATCTACTGATGGTGGTTCTGGCCCTGTATTCAACTACTGATGGTGGCTGTGTCCCTGCAATCATCTACTGACGGTGATTCTGGCCCTGCATTCATCTATTGATGGTGGTTCTGTTGCTGCATTCATCTACTGATGGTGGTTCTGCTGCTGCATTCATCTACTGATGGTGGTTCTGACCCTGCATTCATCTACTGATGGTGGCTGTGTCCCTGCATTCATCTACTGATGGTGGTTCTGGCCCTGCATTCATCTACTGATGGTGGTTCTGTTGCTGCATTCATCTAATGATAGTGGTTCTGACCCTGCATTCATCTACTGATGGTGGTTCTGTTGCTGCATTCATCTACTGATGGTGGTTCTGTTGCTGCATTCATCTACTGATGGCGATTCTGACCCTGCATTCATCTACTGATGGTGGCTGTGTCCCTGCATTCATCTACTGACGGTGATTCTGGGCTTGCATTCATCTATTGATGGTGGTTCTGTTGCTGCATTCATCTACTGATGGTTGTTCTGTTGCTGCATTCATCTACTGATGGTGGTTCTGTTGCTGCATTCATCTACTGATGGTGGCTGTGTCCCTGCATTCATCTATTGATGGTGGTTCTGGCCCTGCATTCATCTACTGATGGTGGTTCTGGCCCTGCATGTATCTACTGATGGTGGTTTTGGCCCTGCATGTATCTACTGATTTTGGTTCTGTTTCTGGATTCATCTACTGATGGTGGTTCTGTTGCTGCATTCATCTACTGATGGTGGTTCTGTTGCTGCATTCATCTACTGATGGTGGTTCTGTTGCTGCATTCATCTACTGATGGTGGTTCTGTTGCTGCATTCATCTACTGATGGTGGTTCTGTTGCTGCATTCATCTACTGATGGTGGTTCTGTTGCTGCATTCATCTACTGATGGTGGTTCTGTTGCTGCATTCATCTACTGATGGTGGTTCTGTTGCTGCATTCATCTACTGATGGTGGTTCTGTTGCTGCATTCATCTACTGATGGTGGTTCTGTTGCTGCATTCATCTTCTGATGGTGGTTCTGTTGCTGCATTCATCTACTGATGGTGGTTCTGTTGCTACATTTATCTACTTGTCGGTGGTTCTGGTGCTGCATGTATCTACTGATGGTGGTTTTGGCCCTGCATGTATCTACTGATTTTGGTTCTGTTTCTGGATTCATCTACTGATGGTGGTTCTGTTGCTGCATTCATCTACTGATGATGGTTCTGTTGCTGCATTCATCTACTGATGGTGATTCTGACCCTGCATTCATCTACTGATGGTGGCTGCGTCCCTGCATTCATCTACTGATGGTGATTCTGGCCCTGCATTCATCTACTGATGGTGGTTCTGTTGCTGTATACATCTACTGATGGTGGTTCTATTGCTGCATTCATCTACTGATGGTGGTTCTGTTGCTGCATTCATCTACTGATGGTGGTTCTGTTGCTGCATTCATCTACTGATGGTGGTTCTGTTGCTGCATTCATCTACTGATGGTGAATCTGACCCTGCATTCATCTACTGATGGTGGTTCTGTTGCTGCATTCATCTACTGATGGTGGATCTGACCCTGCATTCATCTACTGATGGTGGTTCTGTTGCTGCATTCATCTACTGATGGTGGTTCTGTTGCTGCATTCATCTACTGATGGTGGTTCTGTTGCTGCACTCATCTACTGATGGTGGTTCTGTTGCTGCATTCATCTACTGATGGTGGTTCTGTTGCTGCATTCATCTACTGATGGTGGTTCTGTTGCTGCATTCATCTACTGATGGTGGTTCTGTTGCTGCATTCATCTACTGATGATGGTTCTGTTGCTGCATTCATCTACTGATGGTGATTCTGACCCTGCATTCATCTACTGATGGTGGCTGCGTCCCTGCATTCATCTACTGATGGTGATTCTGGCCCTGCATTCATCTACTGATGGTGGTTCTGTTGCTGCATACATCTACTGATGGTGGTTCTATTGCTGCATTCATCTACTGATGGTGGTTCTGTTGCTGCATTCATCTACTGATGGTGGTTCTGTTGCTGCATTCATCTACTGATGGTGGTTCTGTTGCTGCATTCATCTACTGATGGTGGTTCTGTTGCTGCATTCATCTACTGATGGTGAATCTGACCCTGCATTCATCTACTGATGGTGGTTCTGTTGCTGCATTCATCTACTGATGGTGGATCTGACCCTGCATTCATCTACTGATGGTGGTTCTGTTGCTGCATTCATCTACTGATGGTGGTTCTGTTGCTGCATTCATCTACTGATGGTGGTTCTGTTGCTGCATTCATCTACTGATGGTGGTTCTGTTGCTGCATTCATCTACTGATGGTGGTTCTGTTGCTGCATTCATCTACTGATGGTGGTTCTGTTGCTGCATTCATCTACTGATGGTGGTTCTGTTGCTGCATTCATCTACTGATGGTGGTTCTGTTGCTGCATTCATCTACTGATGGTGGTTCTGTTGCTGCATTCATCTACTGATGGTGGTTCTGTTGCTGCATTCATCTTCTGATGGTGGTTCTGTTGCTGCATTAATCTACTGATGGTGGTTCTGTTGCTGCATTCATCTACTGATGGTGGTTCTGTTGCTGCATTCATCTACTGATGGTGGTTCTGTTGCTGCATTCATCTACTGATGGTGGTTCTCTTGATGCATTCATCTACTGATGGTGGTTCTGTTGCTGCATTCATCTACTGATGGTGGATCTGACCCTGCATTCATCTACTGATGGTGGTTCTGTTGCTGCATTCATCTACTGATGGTGGATCTGACCCTGCATTCATCTACTGATGGTGGTTCTGTTGCTGCATTCATCTACTGATGGTGGTTCTGTTGCTGCATTCATCTACTGATGGTGGTTCTGTTGCTGCATTCATCTTCTGATGGTGGTTCTGTTGCTGCATTCATCTACTGATGGTGGTTCTGTTGCTACATTTATCTACTTGTCGGTGGTTCTGGTGCTGCATGTATCTACTGATGGGGGTTTTGGCCCTGCATTCATCTACTGATAGGGGTTCTGTTGCTGCATTTATCTACTTGTCGGTGGTTCTGGTGCTGCATGTATCTACTGATGGGGGTTTTGGCCCTGCATTCATCTACTGATGGGGGTTCTGTTGCTACATTTATCTACTTGTCGGTGGTTCTGCTGCTGCATGTATCTACTGATGGGGGTTTTGGCCTTGCATTCATCTACTGATGGGGGTTCTGTTGCTACATTTATCTACTTGTCGGTGGTTCTGGTGCTGAATGTATCTACTGATGGGGGTTTTGGCCCTGCATTCATCTACTGATAGGGGTTCTGTTGCTGCATTTATCTACTTGTCGGTGGTTCTGGTGCTGCATGTATCTACTGATGGGGGTTTTGGCCCTGCATTCATCTACTGATAGGGGTTCTGTTGCTACATTTATCTACTTGTCGTTGGTTCTGGTGCTGCATGTATCTACTGATGGTTCTGTCACTTCATTCTACTACTGGTTCTGATCATGCACACATGTAGCAAACCATAATGTGCTTCATGGCTATGTTAAAACTGAAACTTATATGTTTCCATATGTGATATCTGAGGTTCTGTAGGCAGGTCCAGGTGTGACCAGTATAGAGCATTGGAAAAAAAAATCCTAGGTAATGACGAGAAGCATTGCATACTTTGCTTTACTACATATCTGAAAATGTATATCCAGTTTAAAATTAGTAATACATGAGCATAATATGTGATTTGTCTGATCAATAGAAACGCTCATCTGAGCTGATCCCAGTACTTTCTGGTTTTTCTTTGAACAGCTCTCAGTCAATACAGTAGTAGGCATATAGCCTATGAAGCAGCCGGAGGTAAACATGTTAAAGGGGTTGTCCAGATTTAAGTTACAAGTCACTCTGTGACTGCAGACTCGTGAATCCTCACATTGCTCGCAGTGCTGTTGTGATTCGGCGGGCGCGTGACTGCCGGTATGTGATTTGCATACATGACAACTAGCCTTGCTCGGCCCCACTTATTACACCTGTATTGAGCAAGGCCAGAAGCAGTCTAGTTGTAATATGGCTGGGAATATACAGATCACATACTTGGTCACATAAGTGCCCGCTCCCACCGCCAGCACCAGAGAATCTTCACAGCGCACATGATGTGAGGATTCACATACAGTATAGTGACTTTAGACTTGTAGCTTAAGATCGGACAACCTTTTTAGCGATGGGCCGCTACTCATGAGCCACTGCTGTGTGCTTGCCCCCCAGGCTAAAATGTGCCAGCCAGCCCCTGGATGTATGCATGTACTGATGGTGGTTGTAGTGATGTATTCATGTACTAATTGATGGTTCTGGTGCTGTATTCTCTCATTAAAGATAAAGAAGAAAAAAAATTGGTACAGCCAGATCAGTAAAAGATTTGGATATCAAAATTGTCAAAATATAAAACTATTTATCCCTTACGGTAATGAGAAAAACATAAGCATTACAAACCAAACATTTTTTTTAGCAAAATAAAGAATTCAGGAAAGTTTAGTCCAGCTGTAATGACACTGACCTGTAGAATCATGTTCACGGGTCTCCTTTATCAAGTAATGAATAACTTAAAATCAAATATGAAAAAAAACTATGATTTAATTGCATTTGTTTACTTCAGATTTATATTGTACTGCAGGGACGAGCAATTTCAATTTTCTCCATAGTTAGCAAAAAGCTAGAATTGGCCCTGGCTGTAGTCACTACTCTGCTGTTACTTAATGTCTTATACTCTAGTCACATCCAGAGCTGCAGTAACCATTCTTCTGCTGTATCAAATTTTATTCTTCTATCACACCCAGAGCTGCAGTCATTTTTCTGTATTAAATCTTGTTTTATACTCTAGTTATATCCAGAGCTGCATTCACTATTCTGCTGTTACAGCATGTTTTAAATTCTAGTCCAGACCTGGTCAAAGTGTGACCCATGGGCCACATCAGGATATTTGGTTGTTTCTATCTGGCACATGGAGCGGGACAGCCCAAGGGCAAGAACCTGTGCCATCCCACACCACATGGCCTACCCCTGCCTGGCATTTCAATTTCCCAAGGATGCAGATAGCCATGTGTATACAGTTTGACATTCCATGCAGTATGACCTCCCATAGCTCCCATACAAAGTCTGATGCCACATAGCCCCTATATACAGTATGATGACCCATAGCTCTGACCTAGTATGGTACCCCATAGCCTCTATACATGGTATACTTTCCTTTAGCCCATATACAAATTATGATGCACCATTTCCTCACTTTTCACAGTATGAGGGCCAAAAGCCTCTCTGCCGAGTATGATGGCCTCCACAGTATATTCCTCCATATAATGCCACCACAGCTCCCTCAACTCCCAGGATATCCAAAAAGCTTATACTCACCCAGCCTTGGTTCAATGTCCACTGCAGCCTCCATCTCCTCTTCCAGCTTGTATAATAATGAGCAGAAGCTGCCCGTGCCTGTCAGTGTAACTGGTGGAGCAAGGAGCAGATGGCTTTCTGCTCCCCAACAGGGTTTAACAGTATCAGTGTTCAAAGGATACTAATAAAAGTGTTGCATACTAATGCCGTCCACTGACCATTTGGCATTTGCCAGAATTTCCAGTCCAGCCCCGCTGCATCGCATTAGAATAACTTCTATGTCAGTCTGTCATTTATCAGAGTCATTAACCCCTTTATGACCTATGACGTGCCATGTCCGTCATAGGTCACCCGCCCCTCTTTGTTGCAGTCTCCAGAGCCTGATCTCATCAGCTGTCATGTGCCCCTAACAGCAGTGGGTAGAATCGCGATCCCCCCGGGGCTGTTAACTAGTTAAATGCCGCTGTTAATCTCGGCATTTAACTCACGCAAACGGGATGCGTGTCTCAGCTCCGCCCATCTGCGCCCATGTGACATTACCGTGGGTCGCCGATGGGGTTGTCATTGCTGAACTGCTATGATCATTTTTGTTACACATTGCAGTTCTGCAGCCCTGCTATGTGTAACAGAAGTTATCAGATGATCGCAGCTTCTAGTCTACCACGGAGACTATTGGAACAAGTAAAAAAAAATTTTTAAATATTAAAACATTGTTAAAAGAATAAAAATTCAAATCACCCCCATTTGGCCCATTCAAAGTAAAATAAAAAATACACATATTTGGTATCGCATCATTCAGAATCACCTAATGTATCAAGATATAAAAAGAATTAATCCAAACTGTAAACGGTATAACGAGAAAACAATCTAAAGGCCAGAATTAAGTTTTTTTAGTTGCTGCAACATTGCAATAAAATACAATAACGGGTGGTCAAAACATCATATCTACCCCAAATAGTGTCCATAAAAACATCAGGTCGGCACGCAAAACATATGCACTCTCCCAGCTCCAGATCCTGGGAAAAAGGAGACGCTACGGGTCTTGGAAAATGGCGCCATTTCTAAAGAAATTTGACAAACTTTGGATTTTTTTTCACCACTTAAATAAATAATAACCTTTACATGTTTGGTATCTACGAACTTGTAATCACCTGGGGAATGATAGTGGCAGTTTTCCTGAAGATAGTAAAAAAAAATCCAAAACACTATTGTGGAATTGCCCTTTTTTGCCATTTCACTGCACTTAGAATTTTTTTCCCCCATTTTCCAGTGTACAGTCTGGTAAAAGCAATGGTGTTGTTCAAAAGCAAAATTCGTCTCGCAAAAAAAACAAGCTGTCACGTGTCCGTAGAGATGGAAAAATAACAAAAGTTATGGATCTGAGAAGAAGGGGAGCGAAAAATGGAAACGCAAAATCAGAAATATCCTTGGTCTTTAAGGGGTTAATAGGTATGTGTTTAGGGTTTATTAGTGAATCGCCAATTACTGGAATAACTTACTTTGACTTGTCATTGCTTCATGACTGTGAATTTGTCACAAGAGCACAATTAACATTCACTCGACTTGATACCTTCAGAAAATCTGCAAGAACGGACTTACGATTGACTGGGCAGCCATCATAGTTATTCACAGTAGACGTAGAGTAAAGTGCTTCATAGATACTGGTGGAGATCTTTGGCCTTTGAGTTGAGGTCAGATGTCAGTTCTTAAAATATTTCTTAAAAATTGTCATTAAGTCCGATATCTGTGCACTTGAATCTGATTATAAATCCCAAGAAGAAAGATTGGCTGAGAGATAATGGACCACTGACTGAGTTTAGACTGTATATAACGTGATCTGCCACTTTACCTAGAAACGTCTAGAAACGTGCTGGATCAATTTTTTTTGGTTCTGCTGCCATCAAAACTGCAGCAATTCAGTGTGGCATAAATGTGAAAAAGTGATGACATTGTAGTGTAGGAATATTGGAGATGCCGACACTATAGCTACTCGCAATTGCCACAGATTAGATAAAAGCCTCAAGGAAGGACTGCTCTTCATATGTCCATCCACAGGTATCAGAGGAGCAGGGTGTGCAAAGATAACCTTCCCCGCACCGTTACTACACTTACGTCAGTCTGCAGGAAGGGGTCATACATCCGGTATCTGAGGAACTAGGGTGCACCAAGAAAGCATTCTCCCACCATTATTCCACCCTATAAATGTTCAATAAGGGGTCATCCATCCACAGGAATCACCGGAGTTAGAGAGTGCCGAGAAAACAATACCCTATCATTATTCTAACCTACTAGCTTGCAGGAATAGGTCATCTATCAACAGGAATCTGAGGAGCTAGGGTGCAATAATAAAACATTCCCCCACCATTACTCCATCATACCAGCCTTCAGCAAGGGTTCATCCTTCAACGGGTATCGTAGGAGATGCAGGGAGCCGAGACAACATTCTCCACAACATTACTCCACCTGCATGGCAGAAAGGGGTCATCAATCCAAAGGTATCAGGGGTCACAATGTGCCAAGAAAACATTCCATCACCATCACTCTCAAGCAGCCTGAATTGGTGAAGCAGAAATATATATAGATTCATCTGTCCTGATTAGAGTTGAGCAAAACGGGTCGGTCATATTCAAAAGTCGGCGACTTTCGCTGAAGTCGGGTTTCATGAAATGAAACCCGACCATAACATGAGGTCGGCCACGAGTTCGGTGACCAGAGCGCCAAAGTCGCATTTCAAAAGATGTTTCCAGCGCCCTTTTTCAGCCAATGATGGAGGACGCACACTGTGGGCAACGCGATTACATAGGCATCGGTCACCACCATCTTTGAGAAGGGCATGCAAGTGATTGGCTGGCTTTGTGTGGCGTCACAGGGGCTATAAAAGGGCGTGCACACCGACCGCTATCTTACTTCTGCCGATCTTAGCATTAGGGAGAGGTTGCAGCTGCTGATTCTGAATAAGGGAGAGCGTTAGGCAGGGAAGAAGAACCAAAAATCTGCTTCTGCTGTTAGCAATTTCCACTGTACAACACAACACTTTGTGTGCAGTAACAGGGGAGGCTCTATTTTTGTGCATCAGCTCTGTTGGCTATTAGGCTGCCTTATAAGGCTCCCTGATAGCTGTATTGCTGTTTGCACACTGCTGTGCAAACTGCTATTTTAAAAGCAAAAATACTTTGTTTCCTCCTTTCTGCACAGTTACCAAGCGTTCATTTTTCCACCCTTTTGTGTGTGCAGCAGTCCTGCTTATTAGGCTGCCTGCGTCCATACTTGGACTGAGAGCATCATTGTCAGCGTCCTCAAATCTCTAGTGACATCCAAATTCTCACTAATCCTATAGACACCCTCCACCTTGTCATACACCATCCAATTTCAGCCTGTTACATTGAGGTGTATTCTCTCCTTGGCCTAAGACAATAGTTCAGCGTCCTCAAATCTATAGTGAGATTCCAATTCTCACCAATCCTATAGACATCCTCCACCTTGTCATACACCATCCAATTTCAGCCTGTTACATTGAGGTGTAATCTCTCCTGGGCCTGAGACAATAGTTCAGCGTCCTCAAATCTATAGTGAGATTCCAATTCTCACCAATCCTATAGACACCCTCCACCTTGTCATACACCATCCAATTTCAGCCTGCTACTTTGAGGTGTAATCTCTCCTGGGCCTGAGACAAAAGTTCAGCGTCCTTAAATCTATAGTGAGATTCAAATTCTCACCATTCCTATAGACACCCTCCACCTTGTCATACACCAACCAATTTCAGCCTGTTACATTGAGGTGTAATCTCTCCTGGGCCTGAGACAAAAGTTCAGCGTACTCAAATCTATAGTGAGATTCAAATTCTCACCAATCCTATAGATACCATATAGCTGGTGGTATTTTGGGTTCATTTTCACAAAAATGAGGAAGTATGGGGGAAGACGCCATGGAAGTGGGCAGGGGTTGCCAGCTGGTCCCGATGGTGGTGGTGTTGCATCTGTTGGTAGTGGCAAAAGCACAATAGCACCTAAGGCAGGAGGTGTTGAGCCTGCGTCATCGTCTGGCTCCATAAGGCCTCGAAGGCTTTCTTTTCTGGGAGTAGGTAAACCGCTTTTAAAGCCGGAGCTTCAAGAACAAGTTTTGGCTTACATTGCTGACACAGCCTCCAGCTCTCTCACCTCCTCTTCTGAAGTTTCAAAAAATAAAAGCACTGAGTCGTCAGTGGAGGCTCCTGGTTAGGAACAACACCTTTCCTTGTGTCCTTTACCCCTACCAAAAGTGAAGGATGTGGCAGGCCACACTACCTATTACTCCATGGAGCTCTTTTCACATACCATGCCTGGGATAGCAAGTCAAATCGTGAATTCCCCAGTCCAAGATGAATCTGACATGGAGTGCACTGATGCACAGCCACTGCTAGATTTTTCTGCTGGTACATTCACTCAGAGCACGATATTGTCCTCGCAGTGTACTGAGGCAGAATCAGAACCTGATGAAACTCCGGTGCCCCTTCCCGCATAATATACCACCTTACACGGTGAAACAGAGGAAGGTGCACATGAAATTGAAGAGGAGGTGATGGATGACCCAGTTGTTGACCCAGATTGGCATCCATTGGGGGAAGAGGGTGCCGCTGCCTACAGCTCAGAAGAGGAGGAGGAGGATTTGCAGAAGGCAACGACATCGCAACAGCTGTTATCTGGCATGACCGTAGCAGTCCAAAAACATGTTACAAAAACCAAAAGAGTTGCAGGACAGCTTGGCCAGACGGTCAGATTAGCACAGCGTGCAAGGTCTCAAAATGTCTTCCATAGTAGGAAGAGTGCAGTGTGGCACTTTTTGAACAAAATCTTAATGATCAGGCAAAAGTTATCTGTAAGAAGTGCGCAAAGACCTTTAGCCGAGGGAAAAATCTGAGAAATTTGAATACAAGTTGCATGATTAGACATTTAACCACGATGCACTTGCAAGCGTGGACGGACAACCAAACCTCACGTACCACATGTGCACCTGTTCCGAATGAAGGTAGTCAGCAATGCTACATCGCTTCCCCCACTGTAAGCCCACCGGTTAGCACACCACCAGCAGCAAATGTCGAGGTGTCGTCGCAAGGGCAAAGCAGTCATGGAATCACAATGTTATTGCTATGAAAGACTGAATCTAGGCCATCAACAACACCACCAACACCATCACCATCACCAACCCTCTCTCAGTCCGCCATGTCCACCGCTAGTTCCACCATATGCAGCTCTCAAGTCCAGCTCACCCTAAAAGAGACTCTCAGTGGGACAAGAAAGTACTCATCCTCTCATCCGCGTACACTGGCTTTGAATGCCCACATTGCCAAACTAATCTCGTTAGAGATGATGCCCTACCGGTTGGTAGAAAGCAAAGCTTTCCGCGAGCTCATGGCCTACGCAGTACCACGCTATGACCTACCCAGTCAGCACTTTTTTTTCGCAAAAAGCCATCCCAGCCCTCCACGTGCATGTGAAAGACCGCATTGTCCATGCACTCAAGCAGTCAGTGAGTAGAAAGGTGCACCTCACAACAGATGCACGATCCAGTAGGCATGGCCAGGGCCGTTATGTGTCCATCACTGCGCACTGGGTTAATGTGGTGGATGCAGGGTCCACAGGGGACAGCGGCGGTGGGACAGTGCTGCCTAGCCCACGGTATAGGAAACAGTTGGCTGTAGGCGTTCGACCCTCCTTCTCCTCCACAAGCACTCCATCCGCAGCTGCCAGTGTTGCACACGAGTTGTCCCACTATCGAACAGCTAGTGGTAAGCGTCAGCAGGCTGTGATGAAGATGATGTGTTTGGGCGACAACAGACACACCACGGAGGTACTGGCCGACTACTTGCAGTGACAAACTGAGTCATGGCTAGGCAGTCTACATCTTGAGGCAGGCAAGGTAGTTAGTGATAACGGACAGAATTTTGTGGCAGCCATAGCCCTTTCAAAACTCAGACACATACCATGCCTTGCTCACACCTTGAACCTGGTGGTGCAGTGCTTCCTCAATAATTATCCGGAGTTAACACCCCTGCTCCATAAGGTGCAAAGACTGTGCTCGCACATCCGCCAGTCACCCCTACACTCCAGTCGTATGCAGAAGCTGCAGCGATTGCTCCACCTTCCCAAGCACCGCCTAATTATCAACGTTGCAACAAGGTGGAACTCCACCCTGCACATGGTTCAGAGGCTGTGCAAACAGAGGCAGGCTGTAATTCATTTGTGGGAGGATACACAGGCAGGCAGTTTGCAGGCAGACATGGAGTTGTCTGGTGTGCAGTGGTCGAAGCTGAAAGACCTCTGTAAAGTCCTTCAGTGTTTTGAGGAATGCACACGGCTGGTAAGCGCAGATGACGCCATCATAAACATGAGCATCCCACTTATGCGTCTGCTCATGCAAACTTTGACGCACATTAAGGAGCAGGCATCTGCAGCTGAGGAGGAAGAGGAGGAGGGAAGCCTTGATGACAGTCAGCCATTGTCTGCTCAGGGAAGTCTCATGGGCGAGGTGGAGGAAGAAGAGGAAGAGGAGTAGGATGATGGGGATGATTATTTTGGGGAGGAGGATGCTTCTCAGGGGGTAAGAAAAAATGTTGGCGTGGCAAGGTCAGGTACACGGTTTGTGCGTGACAGGAGGGATGTTGATGTGCCAGAAAGTGCTCCTCCACCCAGCACTCGCAGTGCATCATTGACACCTGGAATATTGGCCCACATGTCTGATTATGCCTTGCAGATCCTAAAAAGGGACCAACGCATTGCCAAAATGATGAACGATGACGACTACTGGTTGGCCAGCATCCTGGATCCACGCTATAAAGGCAAATTCCAAAACATCATGCCACAGGAGAACCTAGAGCTAATATTGGCTAACAAACAAGCAACTCTGGTTAACCGTTTGTTTGAGGCATTCCCAGCACACAGCGGCGGTGATG
This sequence comes from Dendrobates tinctorius, assembly GCF_039654945.1. NCBI lineage: Eukaryota > Metazoa > Chordata > Amphibia > Anura > Dendrobatidae > Dendrobates > Dendrobates tinctorius. The sequence continues at coordinate 87,897,921 of NW_027361738.1, read as the reverse complement.
TTTTTCCAACGAGCCGTAGGGGGCAACATGGAAGAGGTGTTCGTGGTGCACACAGCCGAAGTGGCGTTGGACACAGGGGTTTCATGACCATGGTGTGGACTGACTTTTCCAGTACCGCTCACACGACTGGTAATACTGCATCGATCGAAAGTGCCAGGAGACACCAGTTGTCAACTATGGTAACAAACTGCTTCTCGTCCCATATCGATGTTCTCCCTCACCGGTCATTCCCCTTTGACCATTGGGCCTGTAAACTGGACACCTGGCCTGAATTGTCACAATATGCCTTACAGGAGCTCGCTTGCCCTGCTGCTAGTTTGTTATCTGAACGAGTCTTCAGTGCTGCTGGATCAATCCTGACAGAAAAAAGGACCCGTCTGTCGACCCAAAATGTTGATGATCTAACCTTCGTTAAAATGAACCATGCATGGGTTTCAAAGGATTTTGTCCCACCCTCCCCTGCTGTCACGTAGGTTGCCAGAAAAATGGCTTGCTTTTGTCCTCCTCATCCGCGAACTTCTCCAATTACTCCATTTGCAGCTGCTGAATATCCAACATATGCCATTTTTTCACCTCCCTAACTGGGCTGCCTCCTCCCACAGGGCCAGGGTCACGACGAGGCGCACGCACCCGTGCGAGTGCCATTGCCCTGGACAGGTGGGTGGGCACACTCTTTGGTAAAGGCACTGGAACAAGGTCCTTCATAGTAGAATCAAGTGTCTCTGATGGTGGGGGTGCACACCCGCCGTCAGACACACCGGCGTACTATGAGGGGCCCTGTGCCAGTACCGCCGCCCATGAGTGGGCCCCCCTGCTTGCTCAGGGCACCAGCACTTGACTTACCTCTCCCTGCTCCACTACTGTGTAGTCTGGCCTGTTAAATACTTCACTGGGACTGCCAATGCAAATTTGGTGAAATGATAGATGATGGTTAAGACGTAGCTATGCCCTGTCCTGCTGGACTCTATCTTCAGATAATCAATGGCTTCCATTTGTTATGGACATCGACTCACAATGAGATGCAGTGGTGGTTTATCATTAGCTTTCATGGTTTTCCGACTCACAGACGTGTGACATTCCTGCCCACATTTTTAAATGAGTCCTCTCATGCCAATCCAATAGAATCACCTACGGCCTGTGGCTTGTGTCTTTTGCACTCCAAAGTTACCTGACAGATCATGATAGGCAGTGAGGACAATGTCTACATCTGTCCCTGTGATCACAATTTGATGGAGATGAGTAACGGTGATGGGTTCCACGTTACTGCGATACAGCAAACCTTTCTTCACAAGAACTGTTTTCGCTGTCTCCACAGACAAAGTAATTGAGGGTCAGCATCACCTCTGAGAATTCTCCCGGGAGTTTTTACAGTGATTAGTAATTTTAAAAGTTCTGCAATCAGTCGACTTTCCATCTATACTTGTATACTTCTCGTTTCCTCTTGCAGAGAGTCTGGACTGTCTTACTGATACTGAAATATATATGAAGATTGAAAAATACCCCAACAGTGTATACTGGTGTACTGTTATGAATAGGTCGCCGAGGAAAAAAAAAATAAGACAAGCTAAGCCTCAGAAAACCAGAGAGGTTGGTAACAATGCAGACTGCACATCCCTGATTCTAACACGCCACTAGCAGCAGTCGTGGAGCGTTCCTACATTGGTCCTAGACGCCTTATCACAACCGGAGAGCTAAATAAGCCTAAAGCAGGAAAAGAGGAAAACTAACTGCCCCAGAGCAGACCCCAAAGGAAAGACAGCCCCCCACATGTATTGACGGTGAAACAAGATGAAAACACATACAAGGGCAGGAAAATAGGCTGAGCAAATGATGGGGCCAAACTAACTAGAAAGGACAGGAAAGGAAAGACACTGTCTGCAATCTGCCAAACACCCTACCAAAGATAATGTCCAACACATCTGATAGCAAAATTAACCTTGAAGTCACTAGACTTCTACTATATCAGCACTCTGAAATATTCTGAGACAGAGCAAAAAGAGGCCAATCTAATAAGGGACAAAAAAAAGCAAATTGGCAAATACAGATAAATAAGAGTGGAAATTCAGCACAGCCCAGTCGGGCTGGCTGACCCCACATAAAACTGAATTGACCAACAAGAGCAAGTGTGAACATTAGCAAAAACAAACTTAACTTGAGAAGACTGGAACAGAGCTGAGTCCAAGACCTGAGAAGCAGACTGAATCACCAGCACCAGGATAGGGCGTTGGCTGTCTTATATCCAGTCTGATACTCCAGAGATCCAGTCGTTATCCTCCTCACCAGGTGGCAGATCACTACCAATTAATCCAAGCTCACTACCTCCTGTCACCATCCGAGAGAGAACGGCAGGAGAACTCTCAACTGGTGGAGCAGAAAATGAGCTCATAACAGTACCCCCCCCTTGAGGAGGGGTCACCGAACCCTCATCCATGCCACCAGGCCGATCAGGATGGGCCCGGTGAAAAGCATGAACCAATTTATTGGCATGAATATCAGAGGCAGAGACCCAAGAATTATCCTCCTGGCCATATCCCTTCCATTTGACCAAATACTGGAGTCTCCGTCTAACCAAACGAGAATCCAATATTTTCCCTACCTCATATTCCACATTGCCTTTAACCAATAGAGGGTCAGGAGGTGCCGCCACAGGAACTACTGGCTCAACAAACCTCTTCAACAGTGATTTGTGAAATACGTTATGGATTTTGAACGTAACTGGAAGAGCCAATCGAAAAGAAACAGGATTAAGAATCTCCAAAACCCTATAAGGTCCAATAAATCTTGGCTTAAATTTTGGAGATGCAACCTTCATAGGAATATTCTTAGAGGACAACCAAACCATATCACCCACTTTAAACCGGGGACCAATGGTCCTATGCCGGTTGGAAAACCGCTGGGCCTTTTCCTGAGAGAGTGAAAATTTATCCACCACTTGGTCCCATATCTGCTGCATTCTCACAACCACAGTGTCCACACCTGGGCAGGACGAAGATTCCACTTGCCCTGAAGAGAATCGAGGATGAAACCCAAAATTACAGAAAAAGGGTGACATCAACGTGGCAGAACTAGCTCTATTGTTCAGCGCAAATTCGGCCAAGGGTAAAAATGAGACCCAATCATCTTGATCAGCAGATATAAAGCATCTTAAATAAGACTCCAGGGTCTGGTTTGTTCCCTCAGTCTGCCCATTGGTCTGGGAATGAAAAGCGGAGGAGAAGGATAACTGAATTCCCAGTTTGGAACAAAAGGCTTTCCGAAATCTGGAAACAAACTTGACCCCTCTATCAGACACAAAGTTCTCAGGAATCCCGTGTAACCGAACCACCTGTTGTAAAAACAAGGGTACCAACTCAGCGGAAGATGGCAACTTTGGGAGTGGTACAAGATGGACCATCTTCGAAAATCTATCACAAATTACCCAGATAACAGTCATTCTCTGAGAGACAGGAAGATCAGAAATAAAATCCATTGAGATATGGGTCCATGGCCTCTTGGGCACCGGCAGGGGCATCAGCAACCCACTAGAACGAGAACAGGGTTTAGACCGAGAACAAGTCCCACAGGACTGTAAAAAATTCCTGACATCACGAGATAAGGCAGGTCACCAAAACGACCGACTCATCAAATCTCTGGTACCAAAAATGCCTGGATGACCAGCCAATGCGGAGCAATGGACTTCAGACATCACTCTCTTTCTCCACTGGTCAGGAACATACAATCTTCCCATAGGGCAACGGTCAGGTTTATCCTCCTGAAATTCCTCCAGGGCGCGTCTCAAATCGGGTGAAATGGCAGAAAGAACTACCCCCTCACCTAGGATAGTAGTAGGCTCGGTCACATTAAGAGAATCAGCAAAGAAACTCCTAGAAAGGGCGTCTGCCTTAACATTCTTAGTGCACGGAAGAAAAGAGACCACAAAATTAAAACGGGTGAAAAACAAGGCCCATCTAGCCTGTCTAGGATTCAAGCGTTTGGCCGACTCCAGATAAGTCAGATTCTTGTGATCGGTGAGGACCACAAATTGATGTCTAGCTCCCTCCAACCAATGTCTCCACTCCTCAAATGCCCATTTCATGGCCAACAATTCCCGATTCCCCACGTCATAGTTGCGTTCAGATGGGGAGAACTTTCGAGAAAAGAAGGCACATGGATTCATCTTAGAAGTCAAAGGGTCTTTTTGGGACAAAACAGCTCCTGCACCAATCTCAGAAGCGTCTACCTCCATTGAAATGGAAGTGAGACATCAGGTTGCCGTAAAACTGGAGCTGAAGTAAATCTCCGCTTAAGCTCCTGAAATGCTGAGACAGCCTCAGGAGACCAATTCAGCACATCAGCTCCTTTCTTGGTCAGATCAGTCAGTGGTTTGACAACACTAGAAAAATTACCTATAAATTTACGATAGAAATTAGCAAAACCCAAAAACTTCTGAAGAGCCTTCAAAGAAGTAGGCTGAACCCAATCATAAATGGCCAGTACCTTGACCAGGTCCATTTCAATAGTCGATGGAGATAAGATAAATCCCAAAAATGAAATCCTCTGTACACCAAAGAGACATTTCGATCCCTTAACAAACAGGGAATTCTCCCTCAAAATCCGGAACACAGTCCGGACATGTTCCACATGGTAATCTCAATCACTAGAAAAGATCAAAATATCATCCAGATAGATGATCAAAAACTTATCCACAAAGTCTCGGAAAATATCATTCATAAAGGACTAGAAGACAGAAGGGGCATTAGAGAGCCCAAAAGGCATCACTAGGTACTCAAAATGTCCCTCCGGAGTATTAAACGCCATCTTCCATTCATCCCCGTGCTTGATGCGAATAAGATTATACGCCCCCCTGAGGTCAAGCTTAGTAAACCAGCAGGCACTCTTAACTCTGGAGAATAAATCAGACATCAGAGGTAACGGGTACTGATATTTAACCATCATCTTGTTAAGGGAACGATAATCAATACACGGTCTTAATGAATCATCTTTCTTGGCCACAAAAAAAACCCAGCGCCTAAAGGTGATGAGGATGGTCTAATATGACCCTTCTCCAATGACTCCTTAATATAGGATCACATAGCATCATGTCCGGGTACAGATAAGTTGAAAAGTCGACCCTTGGGAAATTTACACCCGGGCATCAACTCAATTGCACAGTAATAACTCCTATGAGCAGGCAAAGACGCAGACTTACTCTCACTAAATACATCAGAGAAATCAGCCAGATAATCAGGAATATCATGAGACTGAGGAGAGGTGGAGAACACAGGAGCGTCCCTAAGAACACACTGACAACCCCAACTCACCACAGACACAGATCTCCAATCCAAAACTGGGTTATGAGTTTGCATCCAGGGGAACCCCAGAACAATAGTATCATGCAATTATGCATCACTAAAAATTTACAATTTTCTTGGTGGTCTGGGGCAACTCGCATTATCACCTGGGTCCAAAACTGAGGTTTATTCTCCGCCAAAGGAGTGGCATCAATACCCCTCAATGGAATAGGCATCTGCAGAGGTGTCATGGACAAACCACAACGTTTAGCAAAGTCCAAATCCATCAGATTCAGAGCTGCTCCTGAATCCACAACAGCCTTAGTGGAAAACGTGGACAAGGAGCAGATTACAGTAATTGCCAAAAGGAGCTTAGATTGTACACTGCCCACAGCAAATGTGTGTGCAAAACGTTTCTCTCGTTTAGGGCAGACAGAAATAGTATGAGAGGCGTCTCCACAGAAAAAACACAGCTTATTACACCTTCTAAACTCCTGACATTGCGCCCTAGACAAAACCCCATCACATTGCATAGGTTCTGACATTTGTTCAAAAGGTGGCAGCGCCTCCCGTGTAGTTTTACTTTCACGTAAACGCCGATCAACTTGAATGGTTAATGACATAGAGTCATCCAGACCAGAGGGAACAGGAAATCCCACCATAACATCTTTTACGGTCTCTGATAAACCTTTCCGAAAGAGGGCTGCCAATGCACTATCATTCCATGTAGTAAGGACCGCCCACTTTCTGAATTTTTGACAATATAACTCTGCAGGATCCTGACTCTGGTTTACTGCCAACAGGGTTCTCTCAGCTTGATCAACGGAATTAGGTTCATCATACAACAACCCCAAGGCCTGAAAAAATGCATCCACATTAGTCAGAATAGGATTTTCAGGTGTCAGAGAAAACGCCCAATCCTGGGGATCGCCGCGCAGCAAGGAGATGACAATTTTAACCTGCTGCGCAGAACTTCCCGATGAGTTAGGTTTCAAGGCAAGAAATAATTTACAATTATTCTTAAAATTCAAAAATTTAGACCGATCCCCAGAAAACATATCAGGAGTGGGGATCTTGGGTTCAACAGCATGTGACTGAGCGAGATAGGCAGAAATTCCCTGCACTTCAGCAGCGAGCTGCTCCACACAATCAGACAATTGCTTAATCTCCATTAAGGAAAAAATCCTCCTATGGCCCCAGAGAAAAAGAGTAAAAAATGCATATATAAAAAAAAAAAATTCTGACACTTTTTTTTGTCCCCTGCTTTTGAGTACCCTAGAATCTGCGGTGTGGCTGGTGATTCTGTTATGAGTGGGTCGCCGAGGAAAAAAAAAAACAACACAAGCTTAGTCTCAGAAAACCAGAGAGGTTGGTAACTATGCAGACTGCAGATCCCTGATTCTAACACGCAACTAGCAGCAGTCGAGGAGTGTTCCTACGTTGGTCCTAGACGCCTCGTCACAACCGGAGAGCTAAATAAGCCTAAATCAGGAAAAGAGGAAAACTAACTGCCCCAGAGCAGACCCCAAAGGAAAACAGCCCCCCACATGTATTGACGGTGAAGCAAGATGAAAACACATACAAAGGCAGGAAAATAGGCTGAGCAAACGATGGGGCCAAACTAACTAGAAAGGACAGGAAAGGAAAGACACTGTCTGCAATCTGCCAAACACCCTACCAAAGATAATGTCCAACACATCTGATAGCAAAATTAACCCTGAAGTCACTAGACTTCTCCCACTATATCAGCACTCTGAAATATTCTGAGACAGAGCAAAAAGAGGCCAATCTAATAAGGGACAAAAAAAAGCAAATTGGCAAATACAGATAAATAAGAGTGGAAATTCAGCACAGCCCAGCCGGGCTGGCTGACCCCACATAAAACTGAATTGACCAACAAGTGCAAGTGTGAACATTAGCAAAAACAAACTTAACTTGAGAAGACTGGAACAGAGTCCAAGACCTGAGAAGCAGACTGAATCACCAGCACCAGGATAGGGCGTTGGCTGTCTTATATCCAGTCTGATACTCCAGAGATCCAGTCGTTATCCTCCTCACCAGGTGGCAGATCACTACCAAGTAAACCAACCTCACTACCTCCTGTCACCACCAGAGGGAGAGCGGAAGGAGAACTCTCAACTGGTGGAGCAGAAAATGAGCTCATAACAGTGTACGCTTCGAATACATAACCCTTTTTCTACTTTTTAGATTCTTGTGTAATCCATACTGAGACTGTGAGTGTCTTTGTCGGAATCCGGAAATATACACGCAGATTTTTAATGTTTAAACTATGCTATATATACCTGTTATCCGGAGATACTGTACCCTTTCTCAACTTTGTACAATCACGTCCAATCCATACTGGGCCTGAGACCCTCTGAGTCTGCCTCCTGATATATAGACATAGGTTTTTCATGTGTAAACTATGCTACATAAATACCTGTTATCGGGTGATACTGTACCCTTTCTCAATTTTCTACAATCTTGTCGAATCCATACTGGGCCTGAGAACGTCTGAGTCTGCCTCCTGATTAGAGATGAGTGGTGTTCGAGTCGACCTGTTCGCCAAATTAAAATTCCAGCTGTTTTGGGCGGTCTTCGAGACGTTCGTTGAACTCGAACACTTTGCTTAAAATTCGGCTGTTCGAGGTTCCGTTCGAGAACGGTTCGTTCACCAAAAGCGTAACTTCATTTTTTCATTAATAATGGTTTTCAATGTTAATAGACTGTTTCATGGCATAGTAGTGGTGTGTGGTAGCAAGCGGTGTAGTACACCTGTCAAGGAGCTACACCGTGTGTGTTTCTAATTATTTTTACCGCATCTTGTCCAGAAAATCCTTTTGGGCCTTGTAGCACTGTCTGCTACTCAGCAGAGGAGCCCACCAGTGAACCAAGCTATGCCGCCTGTTTATGTAAGAACTGCGTGCTACTCAGCATAGGAGCCCAGCTGTTAAGCAAGCTACAGCACCTGTGGTTTGGACACTTAATTTTTTCATTTTTTCTGGAATGCTGGTTAGGCCTAATTCTGGAATTCCGGTTGACCTGCACTTACTGGGAAATCCTCGTTCACGGGGAAGAATTGTAATCACAGATCCCCATCACCAACGGGGTTCAGCGGGTTATCTGCACCTGTAAGCGACACATGCTGGACCTTTCAGTGTAGCGTGCATGCAGCCCCAGACATGTAAGGACATGACAGACCTGTTATTGCTCGATCTCACGTGCCAGAGCCTCGCGTGTCCCTCTAATAAGCTTGACACGTACCGCGGGGACATGCCGGAGTCTCTTTCGTTAACGGAATTAAGCTGACAAATCGCTAGCACAACTAAAAACGGACATCCACCACCACCCAAAGAATCAACAAAGCTTGCAATCAATCTTTTCTGTAGATGGCATGGTTGAGGTTTCCCGGGTGGAGTCGAATTAAGCCGCAGGCTCCACTCCTGGTGGTGCCCTTCTGGACATTCCTTTAAGGCTCAGCTTTGCAACCATACTGCCCCCGGAAACCAAACACTTTGCCTTCATGGACGCTGTTCGAAGGTTCGTGGGAATAACGCAGTTCGATCAGCAGTTGGCCTAATTTATGGTGGGAAGTCTGACGGTATATGATCGTCTTCGATTTCAGATTTTTACTGTTTTTTTGTATTTTACATTTTTATTCCAGCCTTTCTTGACTTCATAAGGGCATGACATGCCTATATCTGTGTTTCCTCCTCCTCCTTTTACTCCTCCACCTCTTTTCTATATGTAGTTGCCGTTTTCCATATGTTATTTTTGTATTCTGAGCATTTTGTCTGCTTTGGGACACCTTTTAAGGTGTTTTGTAATTGTTTTCTATGTGTTTGTGTTTGCCTGCCATTGTTTTCAATGGAGTGAGGCCGTACTGGGGCCACAGGCCTTTTAAAAGGGAGGCCGACATGACGAGGTTGAGGGGACCAGTTAATGAGAGGGCAGGGGTATAAACTGGGTCGGCTAGGGTTAATTTGTTTGGGTACGTGCTGCGTGAAAAGGGATAGGGCTAGGGGATTGTAGGAGAGTTTAGGGAAGGGAGATGGGGGGGAGCAATATAAAAAGGACGGTCACATGGGTTGGGGCAACCATTTTAGGTGCCCCATAAAAGAGATACCAAGCTCCGTACCTGTAGAATGGAGGTCGACCTCATGTTGCAGCAATTGAGGGACGCTGCAAGCTCCAGGGGCCCGGGGTGGCTGCAGGCTTCGATCCAGGGCCTGCTACAAGGGGGAGTCGGTGATCCTCAGGCTCATGAAGTCGGGCGACGGCCTCGGAGGACTAGGCCTCCGGAGCGCCTCAGCCCGGATGTAACCCCCAGGACCCGGCGCCGTTTCAGGAGATCCTCCGGGGACCCTCCTGCTCCTTACGCGCGCTGAAGGCCGGGTGCGCGGGAGCCAAGAGCTGGGAGGAATCCGATTGCGAGGCGGGGTTCACAGCGGGGAGAGGTGTCGGCTTCCCCTTCAACACAGTCGGCGCAGCAGGAGAGGGGGCCAGGACAGGAAGCGGCGGTGGCGCAGGTGATTCCATCTGGTCCGGCTCAGCGCAGGAGCGATCGGGCATGGGGGCCTGCTTCCCAGGCGCCTTCACCGGGCACGCGGTCGGGTGGACCCACCCGCTCAACGGCCAGCCAAAATGACGTCACGGCAGGCGCCTTGTCGGGAACATCTTCGGAAGCCCGTGTCGCATCACAGAGAGGAGGAGCGGCACGGCGGCGGGGACGCACAGCGGGACCAGGAGACCGCCGATCGACCGGTGAGTGCGGGCGCAGGAGTCCCGCCCACTCACGGGTTAATGCTGATGAGAGCTCAGTGGACGGCCGGCAGTATGCTGGGCCTAGCAGGTCAGGGGATGAAGGGAGGGAAATGCGGGATTATGGACATGATGGCAGGGGTGGGAGGGGGGAAGGGGGGCTTTATGCAGGACGCCAGCAGCATGTGGAGTACACAGCGGCCAGTCCAGGCCGGCTGTCAGGGACTATAGATTTACAGCAGCAGCTTGCACACCCAGGCTTACATGCAGGCCTCATTGCGGCAAGGCAGCAACTCCATCTTAGGGAGTACGCAGCGGCCAGTCCAAGCCGGCTGCAAGGGAACGCGGAGCTACGTCTGCAGCCTGAACACCAGGGGTTACCAGCAGGCCCCATGGCAGAATTTCGGCAGCCCCTTCCGAGGGAATATGTAGAGGTCAGCCCAGGCCAGCTACAAGGGACCACAGCATCACCACATCAAGCAAACAGAGGAGGACAAGTCACGGAGCGCATACGTCTGGATCCAGAGCTTGCGGCTGCTGGGAACACAGCACCCAGGCAGCCAGGTGAGACAGAACCATTGTCAATTTTGCAAACGTTATTAGCTCCTCATGTGCCGAGGGAAGTGGCCGGAGGGGTGCTAATGCCGGGATAGGGGTAGTCTTGCAAGGTTTAAAGGAGTTAGAATCTGGGAATCGGGAAGTGGGCAAAGTGAAACATCTCCGGTAGCAGCTTGGTTAGGCGGTAGCGGTGATGGAGCCGCAGGTTTGGCCAGTACGGTACAGGGAGCCAGGGCTGAGGTTTCAGTATTGACAGGGGGTCTGGGGTCGCAGGGAGAATCGGGGGATCAGACACGGTCAGGAGATAATGGTGAGAAGGATAAGGAAGAGTCTGTACGACTGGATGATTCAGCCAAAAGTGAAATGTACGTCTGCTTTGAGGGACCACTTGGGGCACATTTGAAGCAAGAGGTTAGGGAACGGATTTGGAAAGGGGAGTACGTTGAGATTTTTTCCTTACTCCCGCTGGAGGGTTTTAATTTAGATAGGGCTAGAAGAGATGACTCAAAAAAGGAGGATGAAGAGAAAAGGAGGTTTAGACTTATTCCCCGCACATTCAGCAACCGGCTACAAGCCTTTGCAATACTAGCCAGCGTGATAGGGGAAAAATTGCCAGAGAATTGTTCCCCTCTGTTCTGTTATATGGATATAATTGGCAAAGCGTATAGAGTCTATGGGGGTCAGAGATGGTTGAGATATGACGAACAATTTTGTCAACGAAAAGCAGTGAGGCCTAGTATTCGATGGGACCATAAAGATATTTCTTTATGGATGAGAGTGACGGCGCCAGCCAGGCCAGCGCAGAGCTATCAGCCTTTTCTTGGGGGCACCGGGGGTTCGGGACAGTCAGGACACTTGGTGGCAGTACAAAAAGGACTGTGCTTCTCTTTCAACGAGGGAGCATGTAGGTTTGGGGCAAAGTGTAAATTTAAGCATGAATGTTCGTCATGTGGAGGCAGTCATGGTGGGTCAAAATGTTTCAGGACAGGAAAACAAAAAAGGGTCAGAGGGAACTGAAAAAATGGGAGACCGCAGTCCGGCTAGCAGAGATGGAACGTTTTCTAAGTAGTTACCCGGATACAGAGTCGGCAACGCTTTTACGCGAAGGTTTCAGGGATGGTTTTAAAATCCCATTTGTGGATGTTGAGGTGAAGCTGTCAACCAAAAATTTGAAATCTGCTTATCAGTTCCCAGAGGTGGTCACGGACAAATTCCGCAAAGAAGTGGCCTTAGGTAGAATGTCTGGCCCTTTTGACTCTGCTCCCATTGATAATTTGAGGGTATCTCCTTTGGGGATAGTGCCGAAAAAGGAGCCGAATAAGTTCAGGTTGATACACCACCTCTCATTTCCATAGGGACTATCTGTTAATGACGGCATGGATCCGCAGCTATGTTCGGTTTTGTACACGTCCTTTGATGCGGCCGTGAAGTTGGTTAGAGAGTGCGGCCAGGGGGCTCGTTTGGCTAAGTCGGACATTGAGACGGCTTTTCGTTTGTTGCCTGTGCATCCTGATAGCATGCACTTGTTAGGTTGTTTTTGGGAGGGGGTTTTCTTCGTCGATCGTTGTTTACCGATGGGGTGTTCGCTGTCATGTGCTTATTTTGAAGCATTCAGCACTTTTTTGGAGTGGACGGTAAAGGAGGTATCGGGGCTCAGGTTATGTATTCATTACCTGGACGATTTTTTGTTCGCTGGTGCGGCACAGTCTCCTGATTGCTCGGTATTATTGCACACAATGGAGGATGTGGCTAAAAAATTCGGGGTCCCTTTGGTGGCGGAAAAAACGGTAGGCCCAGTGACATCATTGAGTTTCCTAGGTATCGCAATTGATACGGTGGCAATGGAGTGTAGAATCCTGGACGACAAAATATTGGACATGAGATCTGAGGTGAAGCAGGTTGGAGGCTTGAAGAAGGTTACGTTACGGGAGGTTCAGTCATTACTAGGAAAGTTGAACTTCGCGTGTCGGATCATGCCGATGGGCAGGGCATTTTGTCGGAGATTGTCTTTGGCGACGGCAGGGATTAAGGCGCCATCACATTTCATCAGGTTGAAAAAAGAATTGAAGGATGATTTGAAGGTTTGAGCACTTTTTCTGGATTCCTACAATGGGAGATCCATCTGTATGGCACAGAAGGTGCTGGCGGAGTCTCTGGGGTTTTTGATAAGATCAACAGAGGAGCAAGGATTCAGTTTGTTTTTTCAGGGAGAGTTGGTGGAGGAAAGGTGGCCGTGTGGTTGGATCGAGAAGGGCCTTTCGGCCAATCAGGTACTATGCGAAGTGTTTCCCATAGTTGTAGCATTATCATTGTGGGAGAAGGAGGAACAGAACAAAAATATTGGATTCAGCTGCAAGTCAGTGGGGGCACTGAGGGCGATCAATTAACTATCTTCATCAGATCAAGCTGTGATGAAGGTTCTTGGGTAGGGTTTGGGTAGGGTTGAGTTTTAACCTATGGGTTGTTGCGGAAGAGAGGCTTGAGGAAGATGACGTTGGTTTTGAAGCTTTTTCTTGTTCACAGTGGGAACACGCTCGGGTGTCGGGATTTCAAGCGGATTGCAAGAGGATGGAATGTCCGGAAGAACTGTGGAATCTTCCCTTGGGGCAGTGAAGGTTTTGTTATCTAGGTCCCTGTCGGTTGGAACCTGGTCTCATTATAAAAAAGCATGGGACAGTTGGCTAGAATGGAAGGAGAGAGTAGGCGAGGAACTAGAAGATGAGTACAAATTAGTTTTGTTCATAGGCCACATTTGGGAGTCGGGTTGGTCAGTTCCGAAAATTAATAATTTTTTAGCAGGTTTGGCGTTTGGTTTTAAGTTCAGGGGCTTGCGCGATGTAACAAAGGCGTTTATGGTGCGTCAGGTGGTAAGGGGGTGTAGAAAAGGCTGGAAGGTGTCGGACAGTAGACGTCTGGTGTCTTATGATGTGTTATTACTAGAGTTGAGTGAAACGGGTCGAAAAATTTCAAAAGTCGCCGACTTTTGGTAAAGTCGGGTTTCATGAAACGAAACCCGAACCTAGGGTGAGATCGGCCACGAGCTCGGCGACTTTAGCGCCAAAGTCGCGTTTCAAAAGTTTGTTTTCCGCCCTTTTTCAGCCAATCAGGATCCACGGACACTGTGGGCAACGTGATGACATAGGCAGGGGTCACCACCATCTTTGAGAAGGGCATGCAAGTGATTGGCTTGCTTTGGGGGGCGTCACAGGGGGAATAAAAGGGCGTGCACGCCGACCGCCATGTTACTCATGCTGATCTCAGAATAGGGAGAGCTGCTGCTGCTGCTGATTCTGTAGGGAGAGCGTTAGGCAGGGAAGAAGACACTAAAAACTGCTTCTGCTGCTAGCGATTTTGCCTGTACAACACACCAGTCACTGTGTGTGCAGTGCAAGTGGAGGCTATATTTTGCTGGATCAGCTGTGTTGGTTGTTAGGCTGCCTTATAAGGCTTCCTGATAGCTGCATTGCTGTTTTCCCACTGCTCTGCAAACTGCTTTTATAAAAGCAATCCAAATTTTTTTTTGTCCTGGTGAGGCACTGAGCGTGCATTTTTTCACACCATACAGCAGTGTACGCTCCTCACACAGTACCGTGTAACGGCTGTTATCACGGCCACAGTGAAGCTATCTGTGTGTGACTCTGTAAGGATAAGTCGAGGACCTGTTCCGTTCTTACAGACCTCCACCTTCTAGTTTTGTCTGGTTTTCAAACAGTTAAGTATATTTGCTGTTTGATCACATTCAAAACTATAGAGAGACAGCGTGTGTCAGTCCCTATACTTAAAAAACACGGAGCTTGACAATTTTACGGACACCGGACAGCGGTGTACGTGCACGCTCCTCTCTCAGTACCGTGTAACGGCTGTTATCACGGCCACAGTGAAGCTATCTGTGTGTGACTCTGCAAGGATAAGTCAAGGACTTGTTCCGCTCTTACAGACCTACACTCTAGGGAGATTCCTATTCTGCCCAATTCTATATACACCTTGTAGTTTGTCATACACTAGCCAATTTCTGCCTGTGACATAGCAGTGTGATATTCACTGGGCCTCACACAATCCAAGTTTCCACAAGTGTGTTCAGAAATTCTACATCTCCCCTGTCCTATAGTGACATTTTTCATACCTACGACATTGAGCCTGTGACATAGCTGTGTGATATTCACTGGGCCTCACACAATCTAACAGTGTCCACAAGTGTGTTCAGAAATTCTACATCTCCCCTGTCCTATAGTGACATTTTTCACACCTGCGACATTGAGCCTGTGACATAGCGGTGTGATATTCACTAGGCCTCACACAATCTAACAGTGTCCACAAGTGTGTTGAGAAATTCTACATCTCCCCTGTCCTATAGTGACATTTTTCACACCTGCGACATTGAGCCTGTGTCATAGCGGTGTGATATTCACTGGGCCTCACACAATTCAACAGTGTCCACACAAGTGTATTCAGAAATTCTACATCTCCCCTGTCCTATAGTGACATTTTTCACACCTGCGACATTGAGACTGTGACATAGCGGTGTGATATTCACTGGGCCTCACACAATCCAACAGTGTCCACAAGTGTGTTCAGAAATTCTACATCTCCCCTGTCCTATAGTGACATTTTTCACACCTGCGACATTGAGACTGTGACATAGCGGTGTGATATTCACTGGGCCTCACACAATCCAACAGTGTCCACAAGTGTGTTCAGAAATTCTACATCTCCCCTATAGTGACATTTTTCACACCTGCGACATTGAGACTGACATAGCGGTGTGATATTCACTGGGCCTCACACAATCCAACAGTGTCCACAAGTGTGTCAGAAATTCTACATCTCCCCTGTCCTATAGTGACATTTTTCACACCTGCGACATTGAGCCTGTGACATAGCAGTGTGATATTCACTGGGCCTCACACAATCCAACAGTGTCCACAAGTGTGTTCAGAAATTCTACATCTCCCCTGTCCTATAGTGACATTTTTCACACCTGCGACATTGAGCCTGTGACATAGCGGTGTGATATTCACTGGGCCTCACACAATCCAACAGTGTCCACAAGTGTGTTCAGAAATTCTACATCTCCCCTGTCCTATATACACCTTGTTTTACATTACTATATAGATTGTGGGATTTTGTGTACATTTTTACCAAAAATGAGGAAGGCTGGTGGAAGAGGCCGTGGAATTGGGCGGGGGTTGCCAGCTGGTAATGATGGTGTTGGTGGTGCATCTGATGGTAGTGGCAAAAGCAAAATAGGACCGAATGCAGGAGGTCTTGAGCCTGCGTCATCGTCTGGCTCCACAAGGCCTCGAAGGCTTAGTTTTCTAGGAGTTGGCAAACCGCTTTTAAAGCCAGAGCTTCAGGAAAATGTTTTGGCCTACACTGCAGACTCGGCCTCCAGCTCTATCGCCTCCTCTTCTGAAGTTGTAAAAAATAAAAGCACTGAGTCGTCATTGGAGGCTCATGTTCATGAACCACACCTTTCCTTGTGTCCTTCACCCCAACCAAGATTGAAGGATGACGCAGGCCATACAACTGATTACTCTATGGAGCTGTTTTCATATACCATGCCTGGGTTATCAAGTGAAATGGTGAATTACCCAGGCCAAGATGAATCTGACATGGAGTGCACTGATGCACAGCCACTGATAGATGATTCTGCTGGTACATTCACTCAGAGCACTACATTGTCCTCGCAGTGTAATGAGCCAGATTCTGACCCTGATGAGACTCAGGTGCCCCTTCCCGCATACTATACCACCATACACGGTGGCACAGAGGAAGGTGCACATGACATTGAAGAGGAGGTGATGGATGACCCAGTTGTTGACCCAGATTGGCATCCATTGGGGGAAGAGGGTGCTGCTTCCAATAGCTCAGATGAGGAGGAGGAGCATCCACAGCAGACATCGACATCGCAACAGCTGTTATCTGGCAGGCCCAGAGCACTCAAAAGACAGGTTCCAAAAATCAAAAGAGTTGCTGGACAGCTTGTCCAGACGGTCAAAATAGCACAGCGTGCTAGGCCGCAAAATGTCTTCCAAAGTAGGAAGAGTGCAGTGTGGCACTATTTTGAACAAAAACCTCATGATCTGGCCAAGGTTATCTGTAAGAAGTAGAGTTGAACGACTTTTGGTTTTTTAGCCAAATAACCCCCATTTTTCAGTGCGTAACTAGTATTATAAAGTAAATTAAGGTTGACAAGCTTAAGTAATAAGAATTGATGCTTTTGGCATTCAAATGGGCACTGTAGGTGTGTTTCCTGTCCTCCTCTCACTGCCAACTTTAATTACCCATTGACTTACATTGGGTTTCGTGTTTCGGTCAGACCCCCGACTTTTCCTTATAGTTAGCCGATTTTGCTCTACCCGACTTTTGGAAATGTCGGGTTTCATGAAACGAAACTCGACCCTAAAAAACCAAAAGTCGCTCAACTCTAGTTACATTTGGGCGAGAGGTTAAATGAGGTTTGTACGTCACAGAGAGAAGTAGCATTGTTTAAAGTGGCTTTCTCGTTGGCGTTCTTCGGGGCTTTCCATTTGGGGGAGTCAGTCCATCTAAATCACGCAAGGGAGGGTTACTTAGGGGTGACGTTGAAATGCAGGGGGACAGAGTGTCAATATTTCTGTGTTCATCAAAGACACAGATGGCAGAGGTTGCAGGGTGGTACTTTTTGAAGTGAGAGGTTCAACGCTATGTCCGGTGGGGTGTTTAAGGAATTTTTTAAGTGGAGTAGGAAATGAAAGCGACTCGTTATTAATTCACAATAATGGCTCTTTTCTATCACGTTTCCAGTTTGCGTCGGTATTCAGACGTTGTCTAGAAAGAGTGGGCATTTCGTCAAAATATTATAGCGGACACTCCTTTCCGATCGGTGCAGCTACTGAGGCAGCAAGGAGGGGTCTGGGTGAAGAGACAGTAAAGGGAATTGGGCGCTGGGAGTCAGCGAGATTCTGTTCTTATGTGCACCCATCAATGGTGTAAAAAACGGCATATGTTGGTGGTGTTATAGTCTATGGTTGTATCATCTGAATTTTATGTTTTGTAGGTACTGGTCCGCTACTTACCTGGATTATGGGCCACTCTTTTGTATTTTGGGCAGCCCTTAGAGCAGACGTTCGCCCGAATGGGAGGCAGCTGGGCGTGCCAAGAACACTGGCGGTGCTAAGATGGATCGAAAAAAGAAGGATGGTGTGGAAGCAATTGGTACCTGGAGTTTCACAGGTTCGTTCGGTTGGACTGGGCACCGGAGGTGCTAGTGATTCATTTGGGGGGAAACTATTTGGCTAAGCGCACTTGTAGGGAGTTACTTAGGGATATAAAATTTGATATGTTGAGGCTTTGGTCCTTGTTTCCTAGTTTACTAGTAGTGTGGTCGGATATCATTCCAAGGAAGGTGTGGTACGGGGCTAGATCAGTGCAAGGCGTCAATAGGGCCAGGGTTAAGTTGAATAGAGCAGTGTCCCGATTCATGGTTCGAAATGGAGCAATTGTCGTACATCATACAGATTTGGAGTCGGGAGAGGGTGAATTCTGGAGGAAGGACTGTGTTCATCTGAACGCAGTGTGCCTTTATTTATGGTGTTTGGCAATTCAAGAAGCCATTGAAAAAAGCATAAGAGTTTGGCGGGACATAAATGTCTGAGGGGGTCAGAGCATTTGTGTCTGTGGCGTGGGGGGGAGGTCCTCGAGGTTGGTGAGGCCGATCAGAGGCCGGGCAATTGTAGTACAATATGGGGAGCAAAAACGCTGGGATCACGAATACCCACTTGTCAAGTGAGACGGTACTGGGGCCACAGGCCTTTTAAAAGGGAGGCCGACATGACGAGGTTGAGGGGACCGGTTAATGAGAGGGCAGGGGTATAAACTGGGTCGGCTAGGGTTAATTTGTTTGGGTACGTGCTGCGTGAAAAGGGATAGGGATAGGGGATTGTAGGAGGGTTTAGGGAAGGGAGATGGGAGGGGGAGCAATATAAAAAGGACGGTCACATGGGTTGGGACAACCATTTTAGGTGCCCCATAGAAGAGATACCAAGCTCCCGCCCACCCGCCCCTTTTTGTCAGTTAAATGGTTAGTGTTAAAAAAAAACAAAAAAACCATGAAATAGTTGTCTGGGTGTAACCAAGTTACATGCACTTTCGTCATGGCAGCGTGGCGTGGGGGGGAGGTCCTCGAGGTTGGTGGTGCCAGAAATGGCGGATTGGAGGGGGGGGAAATCGCAAAGGTCCTGGACTCCCCCCTTCGGTGGATCACATGGAATGGAACGGTATGGTGATACCGACAAGTTAATATGGGAGCCGTGGCCAGTTACGGCAGAGTTTGGCCGGGCGAGTCTCTTAAGGTCTCTGAGCTGGTGCTTAACGGCTGGAGACAAGATTCGGCCGTGGGTGGCAAGATGGGGTAGGACATGGATCAGAGGCTGATATAGTTTGGGGCCTCAAGGATCGCCCCTCCCCCTATTTTTGGTATTTGTTGTTAAAATTGTTATACTTTATATCAATAAAGGCTGCTGTGGCCATTTTATCCAATGCAGTGTCTGGTGAGTAATTTACGTGGTACGGTGTCGGGTTGGTGAGGCCGATCAGAGGCCGGGCAATTGTAGTACAAGATGGGGAGCAGAAACGCTGGGATCACGAATACCCACTTGTCAAGTGAGGCCGTACTGGGGCCACAGGCCTTTTAAAAGGGAGGCAGACATGACGAGGTTGAGGGGACCAGTTAATGAGAGGGCAGGGGTATAAACTGGGTCGGCTAGGGTTAATTTGTTTGAGTACGTGCTGCGTGAAAAGGGATAGGGGATTGTAGGAGGGTTTAGGGAAGGGAGATGGGAGGGGGAGCAATATAAAAAGGACGGTCACATGGGTTGGGGCAACCATTTTAGGTGCCCCATAGAAGAGATACAAAGCTCCCTCCCACCCGCCCCTTTTTGTTAATTGTTATACGGGTCAGTTAAATGGTTAGTGTTAAAAAAAAACAAAAAAAAAATGAAATAGTGGTCTGGGTGCACTTTCGTCATGGCAGCGTGGCGTGGGGGGGAGGTCCACGAGGTTGGTGGTGCCAGAAATGGCGGATTGGAGGGGGGGGAATCGCAAAGGTCCTGGACTCTCCCTTCAGTGGATCACATGGAATGGAACGGTATGGTTATACCGACAAGTTAATATGGGAGCCGTGGCCAGTTATGGCAGAGTTTGGCCGGGCGAGTCTCTTAAGGTCTCTGAGCTGGTGCTTAACCCCTTTCTGCCATTAGACGTACTATCCCGTCCATGTGCCCTGGGAATTAATTCCCAAGGACGGGATAGTACGTCTAATGCAATCAGCGGCGCCCACGTGGTGAGCGCCGCTGATCGCGGCCGGGTGTCAGCTGATTATCACAGCTGACACCCGGCACAATGTGTCAGGGGTGGTCACGGGCCGCCCCCGACACGTTAACCACTTGTACACCGCGATCAAACACGATCGCAGTGTACCGGGGGTTAAAGGGAAGCATCGGCAGGGAGGGGGCTCCCTCCGTGCTTCCCTGAGCCCCCCACGGCAGCGCAATGTGCAGCGCTGCTGCGGGGGACTCCTTCCATACAGGCCCCCGGATCCAAGATGGCGACAGGGGCCTTTGGGGGCCTGTAGGGAGCTGACTCCCTCACTGCCTGCAAAGCGCAGGCATGAGGAAGTCTGCAGAACTGCCTGTGACAGATTGCTGATCTGTCACAGTGATTTGTGATGTGACAGATCAGCGATCTGTCACAGGACAGTGATTTCCCACCTGGGACTATGTAATAAAGTAAAAAAAAAAAAAAAGTGTAAAAATAATTTAAAAAAAAAAAAAATCGCTAAATAAATTAGTAAAAAAAAAATATTCCCCAATAAATTCATTTTTTGAAAATATAAAAAAAAAAACAATAAAAGTACACATATTTGGTATCGTCTCATCCGTAGCGACCCACCCTATAAAACTGTCCCATTAGTTAACCCCTTTAGCGAACCCCTTAAAAAATAAAAAACGAAGCAAAAAATAATGATTTATTATCATACCACCGAACAAAAAGTGCAATAACGCACGATCAAAAAGACGCATATAAATATCCATGGTACCGCTGAAAACGTCATGTTGTCCCGCAAAAAACAAGCTGCCACATAGCATCATCCGCAAAAAAATAAAAAAGTTATAGCTCGCAGAATAAAGCGATGCAAAAATAATTATTTTTTATATAAAATTGTTTTCATTGCAAAAAACCGACAAAACATAAAAAAAGGCCTAAATGAGGTATCGCTGTAACCGTACCAACCCAAAGAATAAAACCGCTTTATCAATTTTACCACACGCGGAACAGTGTAAACGCACCCCCCCAAAAGAAATTCATGAAACGCTGGTTTTTGTTCATTCTGCATCCAAAAAATTGGAATAAAAAGCGATCAAAAAATGTCACGTACCTGAAAATGGTATCAATAAAAACGTCAATTCGTCCCGCAAAGAATAAGACCTCACATGACTAGGTGGGTCAAAATACGTAAAAATTATAGCTCTCAATATGTGGTGATGCAAAAACTAGTTTTACAATAAAAAGCGTCTTTTAGCGTGCGACAGCCGCCAAACATAAAAACCGCCATAAATAGTAAATCAAACCCCCCGTTATCACCCCCTTAGGTAGGGAAAAATAATACAAATTTAAAAAATGTATTTATTTCCATTTTCCCATTAGGGTTAGGGTTAGGGCTAGGGTTAGGGCTAGGGCTAGGGTTAGGGCTCAGAATAGGGTTAGGGGTGTGTTGGGGTTAGGGTTGGAGTTATAATTGGGGGGTTTCCACTGTTTGGGCACATCAGGTGCTCTCCAAATGCAACATGGCGTCTGATCTCAATTCCAGCCAAGTCTGCATTGAAAAAGTCAAATGGTGCTCCTTCCCTTCCAAGCTCTGCCATGCGCCCAAACAGTGTTTTACCCCCACATATAGGGTATCAGCATACTCAGGACAAATTGCAAAACAACTTTTGGGGTCCAATTTCTCCTGTTACCCTTAGGGAAATAAAAAATTGGGGGCAAAAATATCATTTTTGTGGAAAAAAAATTTTTTATTTTCACGCCCTGGCGTTATAAACTTCTGTGAAGCACTTGGGGGTACAAAGTGCTCACCACACATCTAGATAAGTTCCTTAGGGGGTCTAGTTTCCAAAATGGGGTCATTTGTGGGGGGTTTCCACTGTTTAGGTACATTAGGGTCTCTCCAAAGGCAACATGACACCCGCAGACCATTCCATCAAAGTCTGCATTCCAAAACGTCACTACTTCCCTTCCGAGCCCCGACGTGTGGCCATACAGTAGTTTTCTCCCACATATGAGGTATCAGCGTACTCAGGACAAATTGGACAACAACTTTTGGGGTCCAATTTCTCCTGTTACCCTTGGGAAAATAAAAAAAATGGGGACTAAAAGATGATGTTTGTTGAAAAAATATGATATTTTTATTTTCATTCCCGGTCGTTATAAACTTCTGTGAAGCACTGGGGGGTTCAAAGTGCTCACCACACATCTAGATAATAAAAAAGAAAAAATGCCAGCTTACCCGGTTGGTTCAAAAGATAAGCTGCTATACTGTATAGGCTCTCAGCAACGGATAAATGACAGGAGCTCTTGCCAACAATAATTGCGAAAAGGAGATGAATCCAGCGAGCCAAGTTTGAAGTACATAAAAAATCTTTTTCTTTATTTCAAATGTAGATTAAAAATATTTATGCACAGCAGCATATTATAGATATAGGCAGAGATAGGAAAAATTACTGCTGTAAAGCGCACGGCAAGACGCGTTTCGGCTAGACCTTTATCATTGCCATAATACACATTACTATTTTTCTGGGATATAAGAAGGAAAAGATCCTAAGATAGGTGATGCTATAGTTGATTAAGCGTTAATAGATCACACTTGTGGGCATCCACCTATAAGATTAACTATTTAAAAACAAGTGTTAACCCTAACAAAAGCTAATACGCTAGCAGTAATTTTTCCATATATTTTACAAATATTTTACAATACATGATATAACAGAATACATATACAGAGATTTTTTTCTCATGTTATCCTCCACAATACTTCTTTAATATAATTTTTGCTCAAAAAAGTATATTTATAAACTTAGAACAGAGCAGGTTGTAATTATTAACATAAGAATCACAATTTTAGGATTTTTAATATATTCTAATTAGATCTTGTCTATTGTTTAAGCCAATTGGCATCCTAGTTTCCAAAGTAAAAATCCAAGCGGATTCTCTGTTAAGTAGTTTACGTTTTCTATCGCCCCCTCTGGTAGACCGTGTTACTAACTCTATTGCTTTAAACCTGAAGCTATCAAAATTGCCAGAATGATATTGTGAGAAATGCCTGGAGACCGCTGATGGATTGAAGCTGGAGGGGTTAATAGCATCAGAAATGTGTCTTCTGATTCTTTTCCTCAGTTTTCCCGTTGTACAACCTATATACTGTTTACAACATGATGTACAGTCAATCAGATATACTACGTAGGTGGAATTACAGCTCAGAAAACTGTTAATAGGATATTCTTTGTTACTATGGAATGAGGAGAATGTGTTGATTTTATGTGCATGTTGACAACAAGTACATCTCTTATTTCCACATTTAAAAAACCCCTTTAATTTCAGCCAGGTGTCACTGGTTTCCAGCGAGGAATTCAGATACAGACTGGGCGATAGTTTATCCTGCAAAGTGGGGGCTTTTTTTGCTACATAAGTAATTTGGTTTTCTGCAATAATTTGTTTTAGTTTTGGATCCTGGCTTAACACTGGAATATATTTCTTTATAATAGAGACTATATTGTTATACTGAAGTCTATACGGAGTAGAGAAAAAAAAATTTTTTATTATTATTTGGAAATTGTGTTTTTTTTGTTGTTTTTTTATTTATTATTAAATCCTTTCTATCAATATCCTCGACTATTTTGGTTGCTCTCTGTAACATCCAATTTGAATATCCTCTATTTTTTAGTCTCATATTGACTAATTCCTGTGCATTTTTATATATTTTTGGATCAGTCGAATTTCGTTTATACCTTATAAGCTCTCCTATGGGGATGTTTTTTATCACAAGTTGAGGATGGCAAGAATCAGCTGCCAGTAATGTATTTTTGGCAGTGCTTTTGCGGTAGGGGCTAATAAAGATTTTTTTATTATCATTTTCATCTAGACCTGCTGTTAATGTGACATCTAGAAAATTCACTGAATTTTTATTCCAAAAATGTGTAAAGGCCAAGTTGAAATCATTCACATTAATGCTGTTTATAAAACTGGAGGCTTCATCCTGTGTTCCTTTCCATATAATGACTAGGTCATCTATATAACGCCCTGTCCACACCAGGCTTTTGGAAAAAAGGTTGGAGTCAGCATATAGGACCAATTCCTCCCATCTGGCCATAACTAGATTTGCCAGAGACGGGGAGAACTTGGCCCCCATGCTGACTCCAGTCTTCTGCAGAAAAAATCTGCTGTTAAAGGAAAAATAATTGTGACTAAGTAAAAACCTTACTGCCATTACCAAAAAATCTTTGATATCTATAGCATAATTACTAAATGTTTCTAAGTGATAAATTAAGGAATCTATAGCCACCCCATGAGGGATCGAAGGATATAATGAAACCACATCACTTGTAATCCAGGAGTATTGATCCTCCCATACAAAATCTTCCATCATGGTAACTAAAGCTTTGGTATCTCTGATGTAACTAGGGATTTCCTTCACCAGAGGCTGTAAGTAATGATCCACCCATTCTCCTAATCTCTCTCCCAAAGATCCAATACCTGCCACTATAGGGCGTAGTGGAGGTGGAAATAAATCCTTATGGACCTTAGGGAGGGAATGGTAAATAGGAACAATTGGACAGGTGACATGTAAATAGTCACATAACCTCTGTGTTAGAGCCCCATCGAATAAGCCCTCCTCTAGCAATGCTTTAAACTCCCCATTAAATTCAATAGTAGCATCTTAGAATATTTCTTGATAGGCATGAGAATTCTCGAGGTCTAATAAATTCAACTTTTCATACAATCCTGCATTAAGAATAACTACTCCTCCCCCTTTGTCAGCTTCACGTACTAACAGATCTTTATTACTTATTA
Source organism: Dendrobates tinctorius (assembly GCF_039654945.1). Classification (NCBI taxonomy): domain Eukaryota; kingdom Metazoa; phylum Chordata; class Amphibia; order Anura; family Dendrobatidae; genus Dendrobates; species Dendrobates tinctorius. The sequence goes on along the minus strand of NW_027361738.1, from coordinate 87,873,226 downwards.
AATCCTTTAAAGCCATTCTTTCTTTCTTTTGTAGATAAATTATTTCTATTTATAGGATTATTTCTAATTTCTTTATCCAGCTCTATGAGTTCACTTTCCACCAGCTCCTGGAAAGAATCCAGGACTGGTGGACGTGACTTCAGGGGATAAAATTGAGGATTTTCTGTATGAAAGGTTGAATTCAGATCTATATAGCTATCTGTGCTTTCGCATTGTAGTTTTTTTGCAGACAAAAGTGTTTTTTGTTCTTCATAGGATAACATGATATCTTCATCTATAATAGGCATATCATCATATAACTTTGTAACATTAGCATCAGAAAAATGACATTTAATGGTAAAATTGCGTGCCAATTTGTTAACATCTAACAAGGTTTTATACAAATCAAAGTTATACGTCGGACAATAGCCTAGTCCTCTAGATAACAAGGAAATTTGATCTTCCGTTAGTATATAACTAGAGAGGTTCCATATAGGAACCTCTAATACCTCCGATTTTTGTTCCTTTGCGGATTTCTTCTTGCTGGCACTATGGTGTTTCCGCCCGCCTCTTTTCCTCCGTTTTTTGAAACCTTTCTAGAATAAAAAGTCCTTTGTTGTATTCCAGGGTTGTATACGCCGTCATTTTCTTCAATAGAAGTGAATAAAGATGAAGAATCCAGAGTGTCCTCTGTAAAATTGTATGAAGAGGAATCTGAACTTTTATTCCCATCTGAGAAAGTCACTTTGTTTCTATTCTGTGTATACAGATTTTTCTTTAGTGTAGGGCGTGGATAGGATTGCCAATTATAGACTTTATTTTCTTTGTAGTCGTTCAGATCTCTTTCAAACTTTCTTTTCTTAATATCTGTAATAGAATTTTCCAATTTAGCCAAGTTTGATTTCATTCTGTCTTGTAATTTTTGAAAGTCCACATGTTGTGAAAATTTAGCCAGATCATTTTTAAGATCCTTGATATCTGTCTGTATGGAAGCTAGGTCAACTTCCTCCTCCTTGATAATCAGTTGAATAAGCTTCAAGGAACATGTGCTGAGAATGTCCTCCCATTTTCTCTGGAATTCCTCACTGAAATGAGCTGTAGCTTTTTTCCGCAATCTTAATCCGCGAGGAATCATCTCCTTTTCAACATATACATTTAGAGAGTTATGATTCCACCAAGTTTTTATTTCCTTGCTCATTTTATGTTCCAGATTTTTTATAATGGTGGACAATTCATCAGGAAGTTGCACCCTGTTCACATTACTGGCTCTAAAGATCTGTGCAGATCTGTCTAGTCTATTGGCATAATCATCAACATCCAAAATTATCTGTTCTGTATTCATGTTAAAGTTCACTCACTAAAATCTGCCTAATAAGGGTAGGCACGGCAATAAAAAACTCACATGGAACAATAAAAAAGAAAAAATGCCAGCTTACCCGGTTGGTTCAAAAGGTAAGCTGCTATACTGTATAGGCTCTCAGCAACGGATAAATGACAGGAGCTCTTGCCAACAATAATTGCGAAAAGGAGATAAATCCAGCGAGCCAAGTTTGAAGTACATAAAAAAGTCTGTATTTGAATTCCTCGCTGGAAACCAGTGACACCTGGCTGAAATTAAAGGGGTTTATTAAATGTGGAAATAAGAGATGTACTTGTTGTCAATATGCACATAAAATCAACAAATTTTCCTCATTCCATAGCAACAAAGAATATCCTATTAACAGTTTTCTGAGCTGTAATTCCACCTACGTAGTATATTTGATTGACTGTACATCATGTTGTAAACAGTATATAGGTTGTACAACGGGAAAACTGAGGAAAAGAATCAGAAGACACTTTTCTGATGCTATTAACCCCTCCAGCTTCAATCCATCAGCGGTCTCCAGGCATTTTTCACAATATCATTCTGGCAATTTTGATAGCTTCAGGTTTAAAGCAATAGAGTTAGTAACACGGTCTACCAGAGGGGGCGATAGAAAACGTAAACTACTTAGAGAATCTGCTTGGATTTTTACTTTGGAAACTAGGATGCCAATTGGCTTAAACAATAGACAAGATCTAATTAGAATTTATTAAAAATCCTAAAATTGTGATTCTTATATTAATAATTACAACCTGCTCTGTTCTAAGTTCATAAATATACTTTTTTGAGGAAAAATTATATTATAGAAGTATTGTGGATAGAGTTGAGCGATACCGTCCGATACTTCAAAGTATCGTATCGGATGGTATCGGCCGATCTTTAAAAAAAGTATCGGTATCGCCGATTCCGATACCGGAAGTCCCATTCAAGTCTATGGGACTTCCGGTATCGGAATAAGAAAAACCCTTTCCTGCCCTTGTACAGCCTCTCTGGGGTCTGTACGGGCCTTTCGGGGGGCTGTGCCGGCCTGCCAGGGGGTCTGTGCAGGCTCCGGTGGTCTGTGCCGGCCTGCCGGTGGTCTGTGCAGGCTCCGGGGGGCTGTGCCGGCCTGCCGGGGGGCTGTGCCGGCCTGCCGGGGGGCTGTGCAGGCTTCGGGGGTCTGTGCAGGCATCGTCCGATGGGACTACAAGTCCCATCGGGCGATGCCTGCTACCATGACAGTGATTGACACATTAGCCAATGATGGGACAGTAGTAGTCCCATCATCCGGCTAATGTGTTAAATGTAAAAAAAAAAAAAAAAAAAATTACATGCTACATACATACAACATGCATACTACATACTACATACATGCTACATTCATACTACATAAATACTACATGCAACATACATACTACATGTATACTACATGCATGCTACATACATACTGCATGCTACATACATACCACATATATACTACATACATACTACATGCATGCTACATACATACAACATGCATACTACATACATGCTACATTCATACTACATAAATACTACATGCAACATACATACTACATATATACTACATGCATGCTACATACATACTGCATGCTACATACATACCACATATATACTACATACATACTACATGCATGCTACATACATACAACATACATACTACATACATGCTACATTCATACTACATAAATACTACATGCAACATACATACTACATATATACTACATGCATGCTACATACATACTACATACATACTACATGCATGCTACATGCATGCTACATACATACCACATACATAACACATATATACTACATGAATGCTACATACATACTACATGCTACATACATACCATATACATACTACATGCATGCTACATACATACTACATGCATGCTACATACATACTACATGCTACATACATACTACATACATACTACATGCATGCTACATACATACTACATGCTACATACATGCTACATACATACTACATATATACTAACTGCATGCTACATACATACTGCATGCTACATGCATGCTACATACATACTACATACATACTACATGCTACATACATACCACATACTGTATATACTACATACATACTACATACAATACATTCATACAATACATACATAGACATACAGTACATATAACATAGAGTAACATACTTACCAATACTTGTCACATTGTTCCCCGAAGCCATTGTCGTCTACGGAATAAATATTAACATAACAAACCACAAAAATACTCACCCACGATCTGAAGCAGTCCACGAGTGTGTCCCACGACGATCTTGGGTAGAGAACTGCAGCATCAGCTGTTGCGGCCGTTCTCTACTGGCTGCAGGAATCCAATGACGGAAGGTAGGTATCCTTCCGCACTGTATTCCTCCGCCACTTAAAAAAAAAAAAAGTCCCTAGTCTCACTTTATGCCATTGCTGTGTGGGAATTTCCCACGCAGCAATGGCATAAAGTGAGACTAGGGACTTTTTTTTTTTTAAGTGGCGGAGGAATACAGTGCGGAAGGATACCTACCTTCCGTCATTGGATTCCTGCAGCCCGTAGAGAACGGCAGCAACAGCTGATGCTGCAGTTCTCTACCCAAGATCGTCGTGGGACACACTCGTGGACTGCTTCGGATCGTGGGTGAGTATTTTTGTGGTTTGTTATGTTAATATTTATTCCGTAGACGACAATGGCTTCGGGGAACAATGTGACAAGTATTGGTAAGTATGTTACTCTATGTTATATGTACTGTATGTCTATGTATGTATTGTATGAATGTATTGTATGTAGTATGTATGTAGTATATATGTGGTATGTATGTAGCATGTAGTATGTATGTAGTATGTATGTAGCATGCATGTAGCATGCAGTAAGTATGTAGCATGTAGTATGTATGTAGCATGTATGTAGTATGTATGTGGTATGTATGTAGCATGTAGTATGTATGTAGCATGCATGTAGTATATATGTAGTATGTATGTAGCATGTAGTATGTATGTAGCATGTATGTGGTATGTATGTGGCATGTAGTATGTATGTAGCATGTATGTAGTATGTATGTAGCATGCATGTAGTATGTATGTAGTATGTATGTAGTATGTAGCATGTATGTAGTATGTATGTGGTATGTATGTAGCATGTAGTATGTATGTAGCATGCATGTAGTATATATGTAGTATGTAGTATGTATGTAGTATGTATGTGGTATGTATGTAGCATGCATGTAGCATGCATGTAGTATGTATGTAGCATGCATGTAGTATGTATGTAGTATGTATGTAGTATGTATGTAGCATGTATGTAGTATATATGTAGTATGTATGTAGTATATATGTAGTATGTATGTAGCATGTAGTATGTATGTAGCATGCATGTAGTATGTATGTAGCATGTAGCATGCATGTAGTATGTATGTAGCATGTATGTAGTATGTATGTAGTATATATGTAGTATGTATGTAGCATGTAGTATGTATGTAGTATTTTTTTTTTTTTTTTTTTTTTTAACATTTAACACATTAGCCGGATGATGGGACTACTACTGTCCCATCATTGGCTAATGTGTCAATCACTGTCATGGTAGCAGGCATCGCCCGATGGGACTTGTAGTCCCATCGGACGATGCTTGCACAGACCCCCGGACATCAGCACAGCCCCCCGGCAGGCCGGCACAGCCCCCCGGCAGGCCGGTACAGACCCCCACAGGGTGCACAGCCCACCGGCAGGCCGGCACAGCCCCCCGGCAGGCCGGTACAGACCCCGGGCAGTCCACACAGCCCCCCGGCAGGCCGGCACAGCCCCCCGGCAGGCCGGCAGAGACCCCCGGAAGGCCCGAAATGACGGCGCATCATGATGCGCACACACCGCGCATCATGATGACGTCAGGCCGTCAATCAACTTTGAACTTCCGATTCCGATGCCGAATTCCGATATTGAAAAAATATCGGAAGTCGGTATCGGAATTCCGATACAGCAAGTATCGGCCGATACCCGATACTTGCGGTATCGGAATGCTCAACACTAATTGTGGAGGATAACATGAGAATAAAATCTCTGTATATGTATTCTGTTATATCATGTATTGTAAAATATTTGTAAAATATATGGAAAAATTACTGCTAGCGTATTAGCTTTTGTTAGGGTTAACACTTGTTTTTAAATAGTTAATCTTATAGGTGGATGCCCACAAGTGTGATCTATTAGCGCTTAATCAACTACACTGTATAGCATCACCTATCTTAGGATCTTTTCCTTCTTATATCCCAGAAAAATAGCAATGTGTATTATGGCAATGATAAAGGTCTAGCCGAAACGCGTCTTGCCGTGCGCTTTACAGCAGTAATTTTTCCTATCTCTGCCTATATCTATAATATGCTGCTATGGATAAATATTTTTAATCTACGTTTGAAATAAAGAAAAAGATTTTTTATGTACGTCAAACTTGGCTCGCTGGATTCATCTCCTTTTCGCACACATCTAGATAAGTTCCATAGGGGGTCTAGTTTCCAAAATGGGGTCACTTGTGGGGGGTTTCCACTGTTTAGGTACATCAAGGGCTCTCCAAAAGCAACATGACACCCGCAGACCATTCCATCAAAGTCTGCATTCCAAAACGTCACTACTTCCCTTCCGAGCCCCGACGTGTGCCCATACAGTAGTTTTCTCCCACATATGAGGGATCAGCGTACTCAGGACAAATTGGACAACAACTTTTGGGGTCCAATTTCTCTTTGTACCCTTGGGAAAATGAAAAAATTGGTGACTAAAAGATCATGTTTGTGGAAAAAATACGATTTTTTTATTTTCACGCCTGGGCATTATAAACTTCTGTGAAGCACTGGGGGGGTTCAAAGTGCTCACCACACATCTAGATAAGTTCCTTGGGGGGGTCTAGTTTCCAAAATGGTGTCATTTGTGGGGGGTTTCTACTGTTTTGGTACATCAGGGGTTCTCCAAACACGACATAGTGTCCGAGCTCAATTCCAGCCAAAAACGTCAAATGGCGCTGCTTCCCTTCCGAGCTCTGCCATGCGCCCAAATAGTGGTTTACCCCCATATGTGGGGTATCAGCGCACTCAGGACAAATTGCACAATAACTTTTAGGGTCCTGTTACCCTTGGAAAAATAATAATTGAGGGTGAAAAGATCATTTTTGTGGAAAAAATATGATTTTTTAATTGTACGGCTGTATGTTATAAACTTCTGTGAAGCCCTTGGGGGATCAAAGTTCTCACCACACATCTAGATAAGTTCCTTGGGGGGTTTAGTTTCCAAAATGGTGTAATTTGTGGGGGGTTTCCACTGTTTTGGTACATCAGGGGTTTTCCAATCGCAACATGGTGTCCGATCTCAATTCCAGCAAAAAACGTCAAATGGCGCTGCTTCCCTTCCGAGCTCTGCCATGCGCCCAAATAGTCATTTACACCCACATATGGGGTATCAGCGTACTCAGGAAAAATTGCACAATAACTTTTAGGGACCTGTTACCCTTGGAAAAATAAAAATTGGGGGTGAAAAGATCATTTTTGTGGAAAAAATATGATTTTTTAATTGTACCGCTGTACGTTATAAACTTCTGTGAAGCCATTGTGGGTTCAAAGTTCTCACCACATATCTAGATAAGTTCCTTGGGGGGTCTAGTTTCCAAAATGGGGTCACTTGGGGGGGTTTCCACTGTTTAGGTACATCAGGGGCTCTCCAAACGCGACATGGCGTCCGATCTGAATTCCAGCCAATTTTGCATTGAAAAAGTCAAACGGCGCTCCTTCCCTGCTGAGGTCTGCCATGCGCCGAAACAGTGGTTCCCCCCCACATATCAGGTATCAGCGTACTCAGGGCAAATTGCACAATAACTTTTGCAGTCCAATTTCTCCTGTTACCCTTGGTAAAATAAAAAAAATTGAACCTGAAGTATTTTTTTTTAGTGAAAAAAAGTTAAATGTTCATTTTTTTTTTAAATATTCAAAAAATTCCTGTGACGCACCTAAAGGGTTAATAAACTTCTTGAATGTGGTTTTGAGCACCTTAAGGGGTGCAGCTTTTAGAATGGTGTCACTTTTGGCTATTTTCTATCATATAGACCCCTCAAAGTGGTTTCAAATGTGATGTGGTCCGTAAAAATAAAATGGTGTTGCAAAAATGAGAAATCGCTGGTCAATTTTTAACCCTTATAACTTCCTAACAAAAAAAAATTTTGGTTTCAAAATTGTGCTGATGTAAAGTAAACATGTGGGAAATGTTACTTACCAAGTTTTTTGTGTGCCGTATCTAAGTTGGAAAATTGCGAAATTTTCGCCAAATTTCCATTTTTTTCACAAATAAACGCAAGTTATTTGAATGAAATTTTACAACTAACATGAAGTACAATATGTCTCGAGAAAACAATGTCAGAATCACCGGGATCCATGGAAGCGTTTCAGAGTTATTACCTCATAAAGGGACAGTGGTCAGAATTGTAAAAATTGGCCTGGTCATTAACGTGCAAACCACCCTTGGGGCTTAAGGGGTTAACGGCTGGAGACAAGATTCAGCCGGGGGTGGCAAGATGGGGTAGGATATGGATCAGAGGCTGATACAGTTTGGGGCCTCGAGGATCGCCCCTCCTCCTATTTTTGGTATTTGTTGTTAAAATTGTTATACTTTATATCAATAAAGGCTGCTGTGGCCATTTTATCCAATGCAGTGTCTGGTGAGTAATTTACGTGATACGGTGTCGGGTTGGTGAGGCCGATCAGAGGCCGGGCAATTGTAGTACAAGATGGGGAGCGGAAACGCTGGGATCACGAATACCCACTTGTCATGATCTTTGACATTGTTTGTCGAAAGTTCGACAAACATTCGACAGACTTGTCTTGTGTTCGACGAACCAAAACGAACTGGAACAATAGCGGGGTGGCTCAACACTACTCCTGAATATATAGACGTACATTTTTAATGTTTAAACTATGCTATATATACCTGGTATTTTGTGATACTGTACCCTTTCTGCCAGGAAGTCCTCCTCCACCCACCACTCTAAGTGTATCATTGACACCTGGAACATTGTCCCACATGTGTGATTATTTCTTGCGGATCTTCTTGTTATATTGTGGTGTGATCCATCCTGAGCGTGTGACAGTCTGTGGGTTACTCCTGCAATTTAGATGTACATTTTAAAATTACCCCAACACTAGTGTATACAGCTCTACGCTTGTGATACATTACTGTGGAAATAAATACTGAGATTGACAACAATGACCCCTACACTGTGTACAGCTGTACTCTTCAGATCCATTACCGTTTTACGGCTTTTTATATTGTGTTGTAATCCATACTGAGCCTGAGAGCGTCTGTGTCTGCCTCCTGAAATATCTAATAATTGAAACTGCAAGGAAAAAAAGCGCAATAGGGTCTTATCTGAGAAAACCAAGATATCGAATAGTAATTTATACTCACCGTATATAGGAGAGTAACAAGCATAAAGAAATGCGGTCAGCTTGCTGCACATCCAAATGACCACGCTGTGGCCATAAATCTTCAGATTCACTAGTAGGACTTTTTAATCCATAAAAGTCCTACTAGTGATCCTGAAATATCTACAGAGATTTAGAATGTTTAAATTATACTATATATACCTGCTATCTGATGATACTGTACACTTTTTCTACTTTTTATATTCTTGTCTAATCCATACTGAGCCTGTGAGCATCTCTGTGTGACTGATGGAATATATAGGGAGATTGACAATCATCCTTTGACTGTATAGAGCTGTACGCTTCTCATACAGTACCATATATCTGATGTTATTTTGGGTTCATGTTCTGCAACATTTTGAAGTTTGGTGGAAGAGGCCGCGGGTGTGGGGGGGCCAGCTGGTGCTGATGGTGGTGGTGCATCTGCTGGTAGTGGCAAAAGCACCATAGCAGCTAAGGCAGGAGGTGTTGAGCCTGTGTCATGGTCTGGCTCCAGAACGCCTGGAAGGCTACCTTTTCTGGGAGCCACACTTCACATTAGTCCATCTAGCTCTTTCTATCATACCATGCCTGGGTTATCAAGTCAAATCGTGAATTCCCCAGTCCAAGATGAATCTGACATGGAGTGTGGGTGGCCAGCCAGGGCAGTGGGGTTAATCGGTACCTGGCCGGTGTCTCAGAGGGATGTGTTACGTTGGTGGTGATACGTATAGAAAGAACATCGTGAGCACAACTCAAGATGGTGCTAAGGTTAGGTTCCCAAACCGTTAAAGCAACAAATATAAACCTAGCACTCAACTTAAAGGTATTTGCAAGGAGGTTTATTGTAGTACACGAAAAAAGACGTTTTGGTCAATGTGACCTTCTTCAGTTACGTGTGGTATATAGATTGTGTAGAGCTTATAGGCATCTATCAGAGAGGACGATGGTACTTTAAGTGTTGAGGAGAATAATCTCTCTAAGGTAATGAGCTTGTCAGTATATAGGAGAGGGGCAAACGTGCCTCCAGATGCGGTGTCCACCGGCCACGTTGGTGGTGATGACCCATTCCGTGGCCCTGGGTGTCCATGCAAAGGGGTGAATAACGTTTATAGGTGAATGATACGTGATGCCGCCTGTGGTTTCTGATCACATTGACCCGCGCTGCAGTGTCGCTTCTCTGGGACAGATGTTGTGGTGCAGCTAAGATGTAGAAGCCTTGCACAGGTAGGGCCATAGTCACAGGGCAGATGAAAGAGTTGGTAGATGGTGTGCAGTGCAGGATGTAGCAGAGCCGTGCGCCAGGCGCAGGAGAAAGATGACAGACACAGTCGTGCAGTCCCTTTACGTGTACTTGGTAAGTGCCGTCCAGGACCCAGAGTACAGATGAAGAAGGAGTTGGTCAGCCTGGAAGCAAATTTGGAATTCTCTCCCTGCATATAGGTAGTGTGGCCTCCGTTCTAGCGCTTATCTGAGGTACTCGCAGTACTAAATTCACTGAAGTTCCCCCTGTTGGCTCTCTTTTGGAACTTTCTCATATGGCAGGCAGCCATAGCCTTTTCCTTCTGGCTCACACACGTCGCTGCTGGGGCCTCCGAGCCTTAGTTGGGAACAGAGCATTTACAGCTGCTACTTCCTCCGGTTTCTGCTGCAGGACCGTCAGTGTCCCTATAAACCCGGAGACCGGAATCCGAACCATGCGTTCCAGCTAATAGTGAGCCTTAACTCTGTTCATCCTCCAGCTCCCCTTCAAACGTCCACACACTTCCCCTTCCCTTCACAGAGTGCCCTAACTTACCTCCTCCCGACACACAGAGAGCAGCTCCTCAGCAGTCAGGTTCAGAGGTCTCCCTGCTGGCCTGGAGTGGGAACTGTGTTGTGTGTTTGTTTAACTGCTAGAGAGATCCTTCGTTGCTCATAAGCATGACATCACACTCCCTAGGAGGAAGGTAATGCCACTGTGGCAACCGTACTCCTGGGGGCGCCACAAGTGCACTGATGCCCAGCCACTGCTAGATGATTCTGCTGGTACATTGACCCAGACCACTACATTCCCCTCGCACTCTATGCAGCCAGAATCCGACCCTGATGAAACTCAGGTTCCCCTTCCCGCATACTATACCACCTTACACGGTGACAAAGGGGAAGGTGCAGATGAAAGTGCAGGTTCCTTGAGCAGGTGGGGGAGGGCATACTCATGGGCGACGGCGCTGGCACAGGGCCCCTCATAGTACGCAAAAGTGTCTCTGCAGGTGGGAGGGCCCACCTGCCGTCAGATACACCGCCATACTATGAGGGGCCCTGTGCCAGTGCCGTCGCCAACGATTGGGCCCCCCCTGCTTGCTCAGGATCACAGCACTTGGAAAATTGAAATACTTACATCTCACCGCTCCACCGCCGTGACGTCTTCTGCGTTTCCTGACAGTGACATTCTGGTCAGAGAGCGCGATGACATCACGTCTGTACGCCCTCTGCCTAAACAGTCCAAGTGCAGAGAGATGGAAGATAGGGACGACGAGGAATCCAGACTAGTACAGGGATTCCCTAGCGAGGAGACTTATTTAATTGTTTTCAATGTTGGGACAGCAATTTTTGGGGAGCACTATACTCTGGAGAATGATAGATGGGGCCCACCATACACTGGAGCATTCCAAAGGTGGACATCAGACACTGGAGGAGCATTTACAGGGCCCATTATACACTAGAGCATTAGAAATGGGGCCCATTATATATGGAGCATTATTTGGGCCCATAAGACAGTGGAGCTTCATCCATGGGGACCAACATATACTGTAGCATTATGTGGAGCTCATCATATACTGTTTCAAACATTATATGGGACCAATGATTCTGTATGGAGAAATATATGTCCCTCATTACTCTGTATAGCGCACTATGCAGTGGCCATAATACTGTATGGAGTAATATACTGTCTGTTTTTGGAGTTATTGGAGAATTTAAAATGGATATCAGTCATGAGATGTAAGAAGTGAAGTATTTGTCATTGTACTATACCGCTATTTCTCTGCCGTATCAGAGGATCATGAGTTGTGGTATGTGTTAAAGGAGCCCAGTGACACTCTTTGGCCCTGGGCCCACGAAAATCTGGAGCCAGCCCTACCCCCCCACACACAACTTTAGTCAAATAACCCCCAGTTTTCAATGCCTAACTATTATTATAAAGTAAATTAAGGTTGACAAGCTTAAGTAATAAGAATTGATGTTTTTGGCATTAAAATGGGCACTGTAGGTGTGTTTCCTGTCCTCCTCTCACTGCCGACTTTTCTTCCCCATTGACTTGCATTGGGTTTCGTGTTTCAGTCGGCCTTCGACTTTTCACGATAATCGGCCGATTTCGTTCGACCCGACTTTTAAGAAAGTCGGGTTTCATGAAACCCCACTCGACCCGAAAAAAGGCAAAGTCGCTCATCTCTAGTCCTGATGTTTTCCCACCACTCAGTGATCCAGTATACTGCTTGTTGCAGGTAGGTCAGTAAATTGACCAGCCGCAAAGTCGTGTTTTTCTATGAGTTTTTTTTGCGGCCTACCCTGTAAACTGCTGTATAATGTAGTTCAAAAGGGCCAGAGTTTCTACAGCCATCTTTTTTTCGGGCTGTTGTGTGATGTTGTCAGGTATTATTTCACATTTTTCTTTATCAAAACTGTCTGAAAGAAAAACTTGTTGTAGCCCATAACAACCAATCAGAAACTGGCTTTCATTTTTTAAACAGCTCTGTGTAAATGAAAACTGCGCTGTGATTGGTTGCTATGGGCAACAAAGATACCATAGTTTTCTTTTAGACTGATTTAATTACTAGGCCCTCACCTCAATTAAATCTGTGACGAACTGACGATACTTATACTCTAAACTTAATACACTCCAGTTTGAGAGTTTTCATTGAAAAGCAAATCGTGGAGATAGACATAGTATAGCAAATAAAGATATGTCAGCTAGCCAGCATCAGAGGAGAGGACAGCGCCTGCACCCATCAGCCATCACTAAAACAAAGGGCATGCTTTGCTCTTCGAAAAATCAGAGAAGGCTTCTGGATTCCACCATCCGTTTATACAGAATTTACTCATCCACTTATGATTACATTGTAATCAGGGCCGGACTGGGACAAACAAAAACAGCCCTGCCACACAAACCCCGCCAGCCCACAAACTATCACACTCCCCACCCCCAGTGAATGTTTGCTATACTTTGTTCTGCCCCTTAACGCTCTCTTTAAGCAGTTATTGAAGAGTCCCAAGTGAATGGTGCGCCATTGGGTATGATCGACCACAGCTCCATTTACATGGTGCTCTTCAGAGCTCCAGCTCTTGGGATCATGGGGTCCCCCAGCAGTAGGATCCCCGGCGATTGGAAACTTATCTATCCAGTGCATATATACAGGGCAAAAGAAGTGGTATTGTGCAGTGTATATGTACAGAATAATACACCAGTATGAAAGGACAGGAGAGGTATACACAGCATACACAACTCTACAATATATGGTAAAAAACAATTATATACACAGCTTCACACTATATACTATGCTAAAGAATACAGTGTGGAGCTACAGTATGTGTATAGTATACACTGTAGAGTTTTGCCGGTCTATATAACGTGGATTCCACACTACATACACCGCATCATATGATATAAACATCTCTACACTATATATACACAGCACCATATTATATACTATATTATTCTGTATACATCACATAGGATACGACACTGCGGTATATGCATGATAGGAGGTTGAGTGTGGTATACACAGGAGAGGAGGCCGACCCTGGGGTATATACACCACATGAGGCTGACACTGGGGTATATACACCACATGAGACTAACACTGGGGTATATACACCACATGAGGCTGACACTGGGATATATACATCATGTGAGGCTGACACTGCGGTATATACATCATGTGAGGCTGACACTGGGATATATACATCATGTGAGGCTGACACTGGGATATATACATCACTGGCACTGACACTGGGGTATATACATTATATGAGGCTGACCCTGGGGTATATACACCACATGAGACTAACACTGGGGTATATACACCACATGAGGCTGACACTGGGGTATATACACCACATGAGGCTGACACTGGGGTTTATACATCACATGAGACTAACACTGGGGTATATACACCACATGAGGCTGACACTGGGGTATATACACCACATGAGGCTGACACTGGGGTATATACACCACATGAGGCTGACACTGGGGTATATACACCACATGAGGCTGACACTGGGGTATATACACCACATGAGGCAGACACTGGGGTATATACACCACATGAGGCAGACACTGGGGTTTATACATCACATGAGACTAACACTGGGGTATATACACCACATGAGGCAGACACTGGGGTTTATACATCACATGAGACTAACACTGGGGTATATACACCACATGAGGCTGACACTGGGGTATATACACCACATGAGGCTGACACTGGGGTATATACACCACATGAGGCTGACACTGGGGTATATACACCACATGAGGCTGACACTGGGGTATATACACCACATGAGGCAGACACTGGGGTTTATACATCACATGAGACTAACACTGGGGTATATACACCACATGAGGCTGACACTGGGTTATATACACCACATGAGGCTGACACTGGGGTATATACACCACATGAGGCAGACACTGGGGTTTATACATCACATGAGACTGACACTGGGGTATATACACCACATGAGGCAGACACTGGGGTTTATACATCACATGAGACTAACACTGGGGTATATACACCACATGAGGCTGACACTGGGGTATATACACCACATGAGGCTGACACTGGGGTATATACACCACATGAGGCAGACACTGGGGTTTATACATCACATGAGACTGACACTGGGGTATATACACCACATGAGGCTGACACTGGGTTATATACACCACATGAGGCAGACACTGGGGTATATACACCACATGAGGCAGACACTGGGGTATATACACCACATGAGGCAGACACTGGGGTATATACACCACATGAGGCAGACACTGGGGTATATACACCACATGAGGCAGACACTGGGGAATATACATCACTGGCACTGACACTGGGGTATATACACCACATGAGGCAGACACTGGGGTATATACACATTATATGAGACTGACCCTGGGGTATATACACCACATGAGGCTGACACTGGGTTATATACACCACATGAGGCTGACACTGGGGTATATACACCACATGAGGCAGACACTGGGGTTTATACATCACATGAGACTGACACTGGGGTATATACACCACATGAGGCAGACACTGGGGTTTATACATCACATGAGACTAACACTGGGGTATATACACCACATGAGGCTGACACTGGGGTATATACACCACATGAGGCTGACACTGGGGTATATACACCACATGAGGCTGACACTGGGGTATATACACCACATGAGGCTGACACTGGGGTTTATACACCACATGAGGCTGACACTGGGGTATATACACCACATGAGGCTGACACTGGGGTTTATACATCACATGAGGCTGACACTGGGGTATATACACCACATGAGGCAGACACTGGGGTATATACACCACATGAGGCTGACACTGGGGTATATACACCACATGAGGCTGACACTGGGGTATATACACCACATGAGGCTGACACTGGGGTATATACACCACATGAGGCTGACACTGGGGTATATACATCATGTGAGGCTGACACTGGGGTATATACATCACTGGCACTGACACTGGGGTATATACATTATATGAGGCTAACACTGGGGTATATACACCACATGAGACTGACGGAGGCGGCATAAGTGCGCACTTGCTTTCACTTAAACGGCCAATGGCTGGAAACCGAGGCTAGTGGCCCACTTTACAGCCCATGCTGCAGCCCAGCGGGCATTTGCCGGGCCTGATTGTAACTAAGGATTAGCAAATTGATTCCAAATAATTTAAATTCTTAACAAATAAGGCCCATAAGGTTTCAGTTCATCAGAAATTGAATCCAAAATTTTTTGACACTGGGGTATATACACTACGTGAGGCTCAGTGGGGTATATAGATCACATGAGGCAGACACTGCGGTATATATGTGAGTGAGGGCCATGGCCATAGTCATGGTTCAGAGTATTTGCTTTAGCGCACCCTGGCCTCCCGTCACATGAAAATACTGTCCCCTTTGTAGCATACCTTCCGCTTCACCCTCTGCACCGTCACGGGCCCATAGGAGTCGCTGAAGTTTTGCTGTGGTCGCTGTTGCATATAAAGAGACAGAGTCCAGTTCAAACTCAAAACGTAACACTTTACTTTCTTCGTTTCGCAGCACATCCTTGTCAGTAACAACATCAGCATAGGGTTCCATACAGTCCACATTCTCTACTTTCCCTGAGCTCCTTTCTACGTCCTTCAGTACATTTAATACAAAATCCCAAAGGCAAGGTTCATAATAAATAGTGGTCGACAGCAGAAGTTCCAAACCACCAAAAAGGCATTAGCCCACGGAAAACTCCACTAGGTATATAAACATGCAAAAAAGAGAAAGAAGTTTGGATCCCAAGATAAAATCAGAAAATTATTTTATTAATCACAAAACATGTATTAAAAGTGGACAATTACATACAGCTGTCCATATGACAGAGTGTCAATCAGGGGCTGGCTGGCACTTTTCAGCCTGGGGGGCAATCACAAGCCAGTGGTCCTCCAGTTGCGGTGCTTTTGCCCTGCTTGTCTCTTGCCGCTGCATTAAAGCAGCAGAGATAACAGGCTTTAATAACAGGCTGGTACATAGATATGGGAACAGAATGGAGCTAGCTGCATATTGTCATGATCACGTGTGTCAGGTCGCAGATGATACCGCAAGGCGGACCCGTAACACACGTGACCCTGGATACACCGCCTCCAGTGGGGCGCATTTAAATAATAACACGTGCAGGTGGATACGCCGCCTCCACCTGGCGAATTTAGGTATTACACGTTATAAATATATTTCTGGAAACACCGCCTCCAGTAAGGCGCATTTAAATAATAAAGGGGGGAACCTGGGACACATTAACAATGGTGGGCCCTGCGATAGGGAATGGGGAAAAGGAGACCTCCTGCACTCCCCTGAGCCAGTGTCCCTACACTCCTAACATTCCCTAAACAGGCTCCGCACCTGTCGCCGCACGCGTACCTTAACGCCCTTGCTCGCCCTGAGCCTAAACCCTCACTAGGGAATGGGTCGGTGCGGAGACTAATCCCACCACTGCACTAATAACACACATGAGGAAAGAGACAATACAGGGGAAACACCACTTAGCTTTGCTCTGTTGCGTGCGCTCCTAGCAACAGAGCCCACCACCTGTGTGCATCTTCTCCTCCACCCTGATCCATCACATAACTGGATCCATCACCATCGTGCAGCCTGGGAGCAGAGTCCATCACCACTTGCAGCAGTCCAGTACACAGAGTCCCAAGATGAGTCCAGCCTCTGCCAAGAATCCAAGCATGCTCGAGTCCAGTTCTCAGCAACCAAGTAGAGCATGCTGAGTGCAACTCTCTTCCAAGTCGCCACTCCTCCAAGCCATGCCCGCACTTCCCGCCGACACCACAAACTGCGACTCCACCAAGCCATGCCAGTCCTTCCTGCAGACACCATTAGCTGGCACTCATCCTCTCTGGCTGACTGCGCAGGACTCCTATCCCGCTCCATCCTTCCACCAGGCTCTCCAACAACTCAGAAGGAAATATCACCAGCGGTGAGTGAACCCCCTAAGCACACCTTTATAGGGAGTCACACCTGATCCCTAATTAAGTTAACATTAACCTAAACCTATGGTGCGATACCGCTAACCACCACCGGTGACAGTCAAAACACCTTTGAACTCAACCAAAGTAAAAAAAGTTCACTTTGTGCTTTTAATACCGCCAGATCCAACACTGGATCATGACACATATATATTGGAGCAGAACCAAGTTTACTGCCTACATAGATACTGTAACAGAAGCACGCTGGCTACATAGACACGAGACCGGAACCAAGAATGCTACGTAGACAAGGAAACTGACTGGAGCTTACTACAGAGATATGGGAGCAGAGCCAAGCTTACTGCCTACATAGATACTGTAACAGAAGCAAGCTGACTACAGAGATATGGAAGCAGAACCGAGCTTACTTCAGAGATATGGGAACAGAACAGAGCTTACTACAGAGATATGGGAGCAGAACCGAGCTTACTACAGAGATAAGGGAGTAGAACCGAGTTTACAACAGAGATAAGGGAGCAGAATCGAGCTTACTACAGAGATATGGGAGCAGAACCAAGCTTGCTGCCTACATAGATACTGTAACAGAAGGAAGCTGACTACAGAGGTATGGAAGCAGAACCGAGCTTACTACAGAGCTAAGGAAGCAGAACCGAGCTTACTACAGAAATAAAGGAGTAGAACCGAGCT